>NC_137069.1:24996636-25044136 GCF_032717465.1 Coenobita brevimanus
GAAAATTAAGCTTGGGGGAAAGGGAGGGGGAAAAAAGAGGAGGACAAAAGGGAAGGTGAAGGGAAGGGGGGAAGAGAGAGAGGGAGAGTGAGAATGACAGGAGAAGGAAGGGAAGGGGGAAGGTTTTGAGGAGAGAGGAGGGTGGGGAAGGGAAGGCCAGAAGGGAAGCGGAAGAGAAACGGGAGGGAGAAGGGAAGGGGAGGAGAAGGAGGGAGAAAGAAAGAGGAGGAGAGAGATGGAGAAGGGAAGAGAAAGGAAAGGATGGTGAAGGGGAGGCGGAATGATAGGCAGGAGGGGAAGTAAGGAGTGAGATGGAGAGGGAGGAAGGAGGGGAGGTTTATAAAGAGAAAAGAGGGTGGTGAAGGGAGGGAGTGGGGTGAGGTGAAGAAAGGTGAGGGGAAGAAAGAGGGGGAGAATAAGTGGGAAGGGGTGGGAGAGGAGAGAGGGATGTGTCAGAGGAAACAGTGGGGGGAAACAAGGGAAGGAAGAATGGGAATGGACGAGGAGGAAGAGGAGGAGGAAAGAGGTTATTCCGCCAGATGAGAAAAAAGGAGAGAGAGGGGGAAGGAGAATGGGGGTAGGGGGAAGGAGGGGGAAAGGAAAGGAGGGAAAAGGGGAAAGAGGGGGAGGGAGAAGGAGGGGAGAGGGAAGGAGGGGGAGGGAGAAGGAGGGGGAGGGGGATGGAGGGGGAGGAAGAACGTGGGGGAGAGGGAAAGAGGGGGAGGGGAAGGATGATGGGGAATGGAAGAGATCGTGGAGGTATTTTTGAAGGAGAGAGAGAGAGAGAGAGAGAGAGAGAGAGAGAGAGGAAAACCGCGATAAGGCGTAAAAATCCTCTCGAGAAAGATTGGGGTATCTTCACTTTCCTCTTCTCTCTCTCTCTCTCTCTCTCTCTCTCTCATTGTCTTTATATCCTCTTCTAACCTTTTCCTTCTTGTTTCATTTCGTTGTATTCCTTCTCTACTCTCCTCTTCTCCCTTCTTCCCATCTATCCTTTCCTCTCCTCTTCCTTCCTCCCCTCCTCTTCCATCTTTCTCCTTTCCTCTCCTCTTCCTTCCTCCCCTCCTCTTCCATCTTTCTCCTTTCCTCTTCTCTTCCTTCCCCTTCTCTCCTTGCATCTCTCTCCTTTCCTTTCCTCTTCCTTCCTTCCCTCCTCTTCCCTCCCATTTCTTCCTTCCTGCTCCTTCCCTTCTCCTTCGCTCTCATCCCTCCAGACATTGTCCATTCCATTACAGTTCACCCATTGACAGGATTTCATAACATGGTTTTATTTTCACACCTCTTCATTCTTTTCTTCCTCTCTTCTCCTACTCGCCTTTTTTTTTTCTCTCTCTTACTTCTGTTCCCTCTTTTCCTGTTCTCTTTTCCTCTTCCTTTTATTTGCTTTATTTCCCCTCCCTGTCTCACTCTTTTGTCTTCCCCTCTTCTCTCCCCATTTTTCCTACAATTTTTCCTTCTCTCTCTCTCTCTCTCTCTCTCTCTCTCTCTCTCTCTCTCTAAGGGAAAAAAAAAAAACTAAGGAATATGAAAGGGGAAAAGATAAAGAACAAACATAAATTGAAACTGCGAAAAGCTGGTTAAGATTTTTCATCAACTAAAGAGAACATTAAATTCTGAAAAGGGGGAGCAGGAGGAAGGAAAAAGAGGACTAATTTATAATAATAATTTTCCCTTTTATTAAATTTTCAAAAAAAAAAAAAAAAAGATTAAGATTTTTTGTCAAGAAAAGTGAAAAAAAGCGAAAAAGTAATGAAATGCTTCATAATAATTCTTATCTTATTAAGATTTACTTATAATAAGATTTCAAATCAAATAAGAATTTTTGTAATCGAAAGAGAAAAATAAGTAAAAAAAAAAAAAATACCCTCCAAATTCTAATATTAATTTTTCACCTTAACAGAAAAAAAGGGTTTAGAATTTTCGTGACTGCAGACGCAGATGACAAACACGGCACCTTGATTACACAACCTGGAGTTATCGCGAGGCCTTAACATCTCCCTAATGGAAAAACTCCCGTCCTAAATCAAGCTCACGCTTCCGAGATGTGCGTCACGGCGGCTAACTTTCAGCGCTACGAAATTGGTGGTTATGTGGGATGATGTAGGTGTAATTAGCAATGAAAATTGTGATGTGGTTGTATGAGGTATGTAGTGTGTAGTGTGTAGAGTGATGTGTGTCGTGGTAATGTGGCTGTGTGGCACTATGAGGTGTAGTTCCATGAAGTGTGATGATGAGAAGTGTGGCAGTGTGAGGCATTGTAGTTTAAACTATAGCAGTGTAAGGTGTGGCAGTGTGAGGCATTGTAGTTTAAACTATAGCAGTGTAAGGTGTGGCAGTGTGAGGCATTGTAGTTTAAACTATAGCAGTGTAAGGTGTGGCAGTATGTGGTGTGGCAGTGTGTGCTGTGGCAGTGTGAAGTGTGGCAATGTGAGGTGAGGCAGTGTGAGGTATGGTAGTGTGTGGTTTGTCAGTGTGTGGTGTGGCAGTGTGTGGTGCGGCAGTGTGAGATATGGCAGTGTGAGGCGTGGCAGTGTGTGGTGTGGCTGTGTCGTGTGACAGTGTGAGGGGTGGCAATGTGTGGTGTGGCAGTGTGTGGTGTGGCAGTGTGACGTGTGGCAGTGTGTGGTGTGGTAGGATGTGTGGCAATGTGAGGTGTGGCAATGTGTGGTGTGGCGATGTGTGGTGTGGCTATGTGTGGTGTGGCTATGTGTGGTGTGGCAGTGTAAGGTGTGGTAGTGTGTGGTTTGGCAGTGTGTGGAGTGGCAGTGTGTGGTGTGGCTGTGTGTGGTGTGGTAGTGTGAGGTGTGGCAGTGTGTGGTGTGGCAGTGAGTGATGTGGCAGTGTGAGGTGTGGCAGTGTGAGGCGTGGCAGTGTGAGGTGTGGCAGTGTAAGGCGTGGCAGTGTGTGGTGTGGCTGTGTGGTGTGACATTGTGAGGTATGGCAGTGTGTGGTGTGGCAGTGTGTGGTATGGCTGTGTGTGGTATGGCTGTGTGTGGTGTGGCAGTGTGAGGTGTGAGTGTGGTGTGGCAGTGTGCGGTGTGGTAGTGTGTGGTGTGGTAGGATGAGGTGTGGCAGTGTGAGGTGTGGCAGTGTGAGGTGTGGCAGTGTGTGGTGTGGCTGTGTGTGGTGTGGCAGTGTGTGGTGTGGCAGTGTGTGGTGTGGCTGTGTGTGGTGTGGCAGTGTGTGGTGTGGCAGTGTGAGGTGTGGCTGTGTGTGGTGTGGCTGTGTGTGATGTGGCACTGTGAGGTGTGGCAGTGTGTGGTGTGGCAGTGTGTGGTGTGGCAGTGTGAGGTGTGGCTGTGTGTGGTGTGGCTGTGTGTGATGTGGCACTGTGAGGTGTGGCAGTGTGTGGTGTGGCTGGTGTGGTTTGGCACTGTGAGGTATGGTGGTGTGTTGTGTGGCAGTGTGTGATGTGGCAGTGTGAGGTGTGGCAGTTAGAGGTGTGGTAGTGTGTGGTGTGGCAGTGTGAGGTGTGGCAGTGTGTGGTGTGGCAGTTAGAGGTGTGGTAGTGTGTGGTGTGGCAGTGTGAGGTGTGGCAGTGTGTGGTGTGGCAGTGTGAGGTGTGGCAGTGTGAGGTGTGGTAGTGTGTGGTGTGGCAGTGTGAGGTGTGGCAGTGTGTGGTGTGGCAGTGTGTGGTGTGGCAGTGTGTGGTGTGGCAATGTGTGGTGTGGCAGTGTGAGGTGTGGTAATGTGTGGTTTGGCGGTGTGTGGTATGGCAGTGTGTGGTGTGGCTGTGTGGTGTGGCAGTGTGAAGTGTGGCAGTGTGTGGTGTGGCTGTGTGTGGTTTGGCAGTGTGAGGTATGGTAGTGTGTTGTGTGGCAGAGTATGGTCTGGCAGTGTGTGGTGTGGCTGTGTGAGGAGTAGTAGACTGAGATATGGCAGTATGAGATGGAGTTAATAATGTAGCAATATGAAGAGTGGTAGTGTGTAGAGTGGCAGTGTGAGCTGTGGCAGTGTGAGATGTGGCAGTGTGAGGTGTGTTGAAGGTGTTATGATACCACAGAGACGTGGTTCCAAACACATCATACCAAGGACGTAGCATGGTTTTTTCACCTTAACTTGGCCCAGATTTTCATCCTTTTTCACCTTCTTTCACGTAATGGCAGAAAAAGACAACGCTACTGTTTTACATCCTTTCCATAGCACTTCTTCGTGACTAGCACCGTATTCTAGAGTTACTTGTAAAGCTCAATACTCAAGATGGAGAGATGGCAGTTTTAAGCCAAGTTAGAATAAAATGAGCATAGTTAATTCTTTGTAATACCTGACGACGTTAATTAGCGCTCGGAACACCTTTGAGAGTGAGAGTTTGATGATGATGATGATGATGATGGTGATAAAGATGATGATGATGATGATGATGATGATGATGATGATGATGATGATGATAGAGATGATGATGATGATGATGATGATGATGATTAAGGTTAAATATAATTGTTTGGAGGAAACAAGAATAAAGTAGAAAAGATATCATCGTTCTGAAGGGGTTATGAGAGAGAGAGAGAGAGAGAAGGGGGGGAGAGATAAAATCCAAATTAAACACTTTTTTTTTCAGAAGAGTACTCGAGAATAAAACAAATATCTCAAAAAAATAAAATAAATAAATAAATAAAAATAAAATAAGCACGTTCTCAAAGTTTCCATGACACCAACAATTAGTCCCCCAAAAAATTCAGAAAAAAAGGGGAAATGCAGGGACCTGGATGGAACAGTGAAGGAAACTGAGCTAGATGGGTATGCAGATGAGGTGACACTAGAGGCTAAGAGCGTGGCCGGCGACAGAGGAGAGGCAGGGTGAGGCAGGGTTAGGCAGGGGTAAACAGAGGTAGCAGGGGTGAGGCAAAGGAGGTAGGGGAGAGGCGTAGGAGGGGTGACGCAGGGTAGGTGAGGAGGTGGAGTTAGGAAGGTAGGGTGAGGCAGGGGCAGGCAGGGGAGGTAGGGAGAGGAAAACAGGGTGAGACTGGGTGGATGAAGAGGCGGGATTAGGAAAGTAGGGCGAGGCAGGGGTAGGTAGGGGTAGGGAGAGGGAGACAGGGTGGGTGAAGGTGTAGGAAAGCAGGGGCAGGCAGGGGAGGCAGGGGTAGGGAGAGGAAGGCAAGGTGAGGTAGGGGTAGGGAGGGGTAGGCAGGGTGAGGCAGTGGAAGGCAGGGTGGGTGAGGAGGCGGGAAGGCATAAGGAAGGTGAGAAAATGGGGTATGGTAGCCAGAGAGACGGTGGAAGGAAAGTAGGGTGAGGTAGGGGAGGTAAGAGTAGGTAGGGTGAGGCAGGGGTAAGCATGGGTGGCAGGGGTAGGCAGAGTGGGTATCGAGATAGACGGGCAGGGAAGAAGACATGGTAAGGTAGGAAAATAACAAGCAGAGGGAGACTAGAAGGAAGGCAGGGTGAGGCAGAGTGAGTGAGGAGATGGGCAGACAGGCAAGAAGGCAGAAGAGGGTAAGGTACCTAGAAAGAGGATAGAAGGAAGGTAGGGTGAGGTATGGTGGGGGACGCAAGGAGGTAGGTAGGAAAGAGGTGGGACAGGAAAGAGATGAGGCAAGGATGAGGTGAGGTAGGATAGAGGTAAGGCAGGGAAGGAAGCAGCCGGACGGGGAGGGGTTAGGAAGGGTGGAACAGAGCTATAGAGTAGGGGGTGGAGTAGGGAGAAAGATTGGAAGGCATAAATATAAGGTAAGAAATGAGGAGCTAGGGAAGCAGGCAAGTAGGGTGGCTTAGGCAGGATGGGAGGCTGAAGCAGGGTGAGGCAGGGTGAGGCCTGAGGCAGGGTAAGAAAGAGTGAGGCAGGGTGAGGCAGGGTAAGAAAGAGTGAGGCAGGGTGAGGCAGGGAAAGGTAGTGACAGGAAAAGACAGGGTAAGGTAAGGGGGGCGGAAACAAGGAAGGGAAGGGGAAGTAAGGTAGGACAGGTGAGGCAAGGTTGACGAGGTGAGGCACAGAGGAAGGTAGGGGGAAGGTAGGCAGAGAGAGATGATGTTAAGTGAGAAGGTGGGTGAGGCAGGATTTAGGCACAGAAAGGAAGTAGAATGAGGAACACAGGAAGGCAGAGCAAAAGCAGGAGAGGGAAAGACAGTGAGAGAGATGAAGGGCAGCCAGGGCGAGGCAGAGGCAAGGTGGGGCAGGATAAGGCAAGAGGTAGGCAGAATGAGGAGGAGGCAGGGAAGGGATAAGACAGGTGGAGGAATTAGGATAGTAGAAAGGGTGCTGTAGGTAGGCAGAGTGAGGTGGGTAGGGAGATAGGGTTAGGCAGGCAGCGAGGGTGAGTCAAAGGAGATAGGGGAGGGGTGGGGAAATAGAAGGCAGACAGAGGAAGACAGAAAGGTAGGGTTAGGCAGGACATGAGTAGGAAGAAAGAGGATGAGAGGCAGGCAGGATGAGGTAGGCAGACAGGGGAGGCAGGGGAAGTAAGGAAGGTGAGCACAGAGAGTCAAGGTGGGTGAGGCAGGAGATGGGGTTGGCGAGTTTAGGCAGACGAGTTTACACTAGAAGCTAATTGGTCTTGGCTGCGACAGAGGTGAGGCAGGCAGGGAGGTAGAGGGAGGTAACCAGCAGGGTGAAGCAGGATGAGGTAGGAAAAGGAAAGTAAGCAGCAGGATGAGGCAAGATAACGTAGGAAGGGGGAAGAGTAAGGCAAACAAGAAGAAAAGCAGGTAAGCAGAGTGAGGCAGGGTGAGTTAGACACGTCGAGTGGCAAAGGAAAGCAGGCAGTAGGGTGAGGCAGCATAAGGTAGGCAGGGGGCAGTGTAAGGCAGACAAGAAGACAAGCAAGCAGGCAGGGTGAGTTAGGCAGCCAGAGAGGCAGAGGGAGGAGGGTAAGCAGGGTGAGACAAGGTGAGTTAGGCAGGAAGAGTTAGTGAAGAAAGCCAGGTAGAGCGAGGCAGGTCGTCAGGTAAGGTGTGGCAGGGGAGGCAGGGTGAGGGAGCCAACTGAAAGAAGGGACGAAGGAAGGTAAGGAACTGAAAAGTATAATGAAAAATAAATGAAGACAGGTAGGCAGAGAGAGCATACTAAGAATGATGAAGATGACGAGAGGAAAGGCGAAGTAGATAGGCAGGGTTAGGCAGGCACGGTAAGGTAAGCAGGGTAAGGCAGGCAGGGTAATATAGGCGTGGTGAGGTAGGCAGGGTATGACAGGATAAGGCAAGCAGGGTAAGGTAGGCAGGGTAAGGTAAGCATGGTAAGGTAAGCAGGGTAAGGTAAGCATGGTAAGGTAAGCAGGGTATGGTAAGCGGGGTAAGGTAGGCAGGGAAAGCAGGTAGGGGAAAGCAGGTAAGGTAAGGCAGGCAGGGTAATGTAGGCAGGGTAATGCAGGCAGGGTAAGGTTGGTAGGGTAAGACAGGCAGGGTCAGGTAGGCAGGTAAGGTAGGTAGGGTAAGGTAGGCAGGGTAAGACAATAGGGTAAGGTATGTAGGATAAGGTGGGCAAGATAAGGTAGGAAAGATAAAGTAGGTAAGATAAGGTAGGCTGGGTAAGGTAGGGTAAGGTAGGTAGAGAGGCAGGGTTAGGTAAGTAGGGTAAGACAGGAAAGTTACTGTAAGGTTGGTAGGGTTTGGCAGACAGGCAGGGTAAGGTAGGAAGGATAAGGCAGGCAGGGTAAGGTAGGTAGAGTAATGTAGGCGGGGTAAGTCAAGTAGGGTAAGGCAGACAGGGTATGGCAGGTAGGGTAAGGCAGGCAGAGTAAGGCTGGGCAGGGTAAGTCAGGCAGAGTAAGTCTAGGCAGGGTAAGGTAGGGAAAGGTAGGTAGGGTTAGGCAGACAAGGAGGATAAGACAGGGTTAGGCAGGCAGGCTTTGGCAGGGTAAGGCAGCAGGGTAAGATAGGCAGAGTAACGTAGGCAGGGTAAGGCCAGTAGGGTTAAGGTAGGCAGGGTATGGCAGGTAAGGTAAGGCCGATAGGGAAAGGCAGGCAGAGTCAGGTATGTAGGGTTTGACAGACCGGCGGGTAAGGAGAAGTTGAGACAGGTTAATTAGAGAGGCAGTGGTAAGCATGGAGAGGCAGAGAGAGGAGTGAGACAGGGTCAGGGTGAGGCAGGGAAGGGGTAAGGCAAGCACTCAGGCAGGGAGAGGGTAGGACAGAATGGGTAAGACAGAGGGACGAGTGAGGCAGAGGAAGGAAACATGGGTGAGGCAGGTAGGGAGGAAGGATTAGGCATGGAGGCAGGGTTATGGAGGAAATGGGTTAGCAGGGTGAGGCAGGGAGGGTTGTCTGTCACAGGATGGAAGGGCAGGGTGAGACAGACAGGACACAGACTGGAAGATAGAGAACATATAGACAGTGTGATACAGACAGACACTGTAAGAGATAGAGAGGCGAGTGTGAGATAAACAAACATGCGGAGAGACAGATAGACAAAACGACAGGCAGACTGCAGTATGAGACAGAAAACAGGGAAACAGGCAGACAGCAGAGACAGAAAAACAGACAGACTGATAGATAAACAGAGAGAAAAACAGACAGAAAGAGACAGACTGACATACGGGGGTGTCGAGACTAGATTTAGGAAGGGACAGAGAGAGAGAGAGAGAGAGAGAGAGAGAGAGAGAGAGAGAGAGAGCAAAAGATAAGGAAATAAAAAATAAGTGAATGAGAATGGAAAAAAGAAAGAGGAAGAAAAGGAAGAGAGACACAATGCAGGAAAAATAGGGTGAGAAAGTGAGAGAGAGGAGACATGGAGAATAAGGAAGAACGAGGAAAAATGAGAAAAAAGAGAAAAGAAGGATGGAGAGAAACAGTGAAATAAGAAGGAATGAGAGAGAGAGAGAGAGAGAGAGAGAGAGAGAGAGAGAGAGAGAGAGATGGTTGCCAACTAGTATAGGAAAAAAAAAATTACTCCCAGTCGGTCAATCACCGAATCGGTCAAACAAGCATCATTAGGCCAGACAATATTCCTTCAATAAAAAAAAATAAAGACCCCATTACACTACTCTTAATGTTAAGAATAAAAAAGAATAAAGGAGTACACATGTATGAAGGAAGAGAGGGAGGGGGACTCGGAAGAGAGGGAGGGGACGATGAAGAGAGGGAGGGGACGAGGATGAGAGTGAGGTGGACAAGGAAGAGAGGGAGGGGAGACTTGGAGTGGTGGTGGGGGGGAGGAGGTGAAGGGGAAATGAAGATGAAGAAATAAGGCAGGGAGAAGTAGGGAAGGTAGGGTGAGACAGGGTAAACAGGGTGGGTGAGGCAGGGGTAGGTAGATTGAGGCAAGGGTAGGCAGATTGAGGCAGAGGTAGGCAGGTTGAAGCAGGAGTAGGAAGGCTGAGGCAGGGGCAGGCAGGTAGATGCACAAGTAGGGATACTGAGGCATGGGTAGAAAGGCCGAGGCTGGGATAGGCATGTTGAGGTAGGGGTTGGGAGAGTGAGACTGGGTAATCAGGGTGGGTGAGGCAGAGATAGGCGGGGAGAGGCAGGGTGGGTGAAAGCGTAGAAAGGCGTGGGTGAGTAGAAAAGAAAAACAAAAGAAGAAGAGAAGTAAGAGGAGAAAAATGAAGATGAGGAAATAGGAAAAAACAAGAGAGAAAAGAATGAAGGAGGGAAAGAAAAATAAAAGAAGAGGAGGAGAAAGACATGGCAGGAAAAGAAGGAAAGTGCTAAGGAATTTGTAGCAAGAAAAAGTCTCTGATAGATAGATAAATAGATAGATAGATAAAAAGACAGACAGACAGCTAGATAGCTAGCTAGCTAGATAGATAAATACATACATAGATGGATGGATAGATGGATAAATAGATAGGCAAACAGAATGACTGACTTCCTGACGGGGAGACCGTGAGGGTAAGACAGAGTAAACACTGTGGGTGGTTAGGGGTAGGCAGGTTGAGGCAGGGGTAGGCAGGTTGAGGCAAGGGTAGGCAGGTTGAGGCAAGGGTAGGCAGGGTGAGGTGGGGGTATACAGGGTGAGGCAGGAGTAGACAGGGTGAGGCACAGGTAGGCTGTGGTAGGCAGGATGAGGAAGGGTGAGTGAAGGTCTAGGAAGACAGGGGTGGGCAGAAAAGAGAAAGAAAAACAGGAGAGAAGGAAGAGGAGAAAAATGAAGATGAGGAAACAGGGGAGAACAAGAAAGGAAATAATGGTGAAGAGAAATAAAAATATAAGAGGAGAAGAAAGACATGGCCAAGAAAGAAAGAGCTGGGGAATTTGCAGAAAGGAAGTCTCATATACATAGAGAGATAGACAGATAGACGGATGGATAAATAGATAGATAGACTGATAGATAGACGGACAGACAGAGAGACAGAGAGCTTGAGAGATAGACAGATGGATAGATAGGTAGATAGACGGACAGACATATAGATAGATACAGATAGATTGATAGCTAGATAGATAGACTACTGATTGATAGACAGGTAGACAAACAGATAGAAAGACAAATAGATAGACAGATAGGCAAACAGAATGACTGACTTGTAGACAGAGACCGTGACAAACTAAAAAGGAAACGCAGGCAAACAAGAACAGACGTAAACAGACAAAAAATCTGAAAGAAAGATGGCAATCAGACATATATACAGACAGACACATACACAAACGGACAAATAAATAGAGATTCGGAGAGAGACATGCATAAACAGACAAATACACACACACACACACACACACACACACACACACACACACACACACACACACACACACACACACACACACACACACACACACACACACACAATGAAACACACAGACAGATAGACAGACAGATCAAAAGACAGAAATGAATAAAGAAACTTAAAAATGGATAGACTATCTATCTATCTATAGCCCGACGCCCTAATCCCGCAAAGGGTGGCCGCAGACAAAACGCCTCCAAGTCACTCTGTCACCCACCATTTGACTACCCTCCCCCCAACTCACTCCCCCCTCCCTCATATACCTCTCAACTCCATCCCTCCACCTCATCCTCGGTCTACCCCTCCCTCTCCCCCCCCCCTCACCTACATACGAGTACACCCTCTTAGTCAGTCTTTCATTCTCCATTCTCTCCACATGTCCAAACCACCTCAGTGTATTTCTCCTAATCTTCTCAACCACATCCACATCCACCCCACAACGCTCCTTCACTTCTTCATTCGTCAACCTGTCCCTCCATGTCACTCCACATGCTCCTTTCAAGTAACTCATTTCCACTACTCTCACTCTTGACTTGTTCCCCTCTTGCAAGGTCCACGCCTCGCTTCCGTACGTCAGGGTAGGGATCACAGTACTATCATGCAGTGATTTCTTAACTTCCATACTCACCTCTCTATTTCTCATCACTGCTTTCAGTGAACCAACAACCTTCCTTCCCTGCTGTACCCTTTCAAGCACTTCATCCCCCAAATTTCCATCCTTACTCATCACACTACCCAAGTACTTGCATGCACTCACACTCTCCATATCCTCACCATCCAACCTCACTGTACATTCTGTGACTTCATTCCTCTCAAATACCATAACTTTACTTTTGTTTACATTAACTTTCAGCTTCCTCCTCCTACACACTGTCCCAAATTCATTCACCAAACCTTGCAACTCCCATTCATCTTCACTCAACAATACTGTACCATCAGCAAACAGCAACACCAGAATCTTCCAAATCTCACCCTCATTCATTAGAGCCACCCCCACATCCACTGCCCTACCCTGCACCTCCTTTACAACCCCATCCATGTATATATTAAACAGCCATGGAGACATCACACAACCCTGTTTCAGTCCCACACTGAGATCAAAGAACTCACTCAGCTCACCATCCTTCGTACATACTCTTCACAGCATTCAGCAATTTCCCATCCACTCCATATATTCTTAATACCTTCCACATACCTTGCCTATCTATTCTGTCATAAGCTTTCTCCAAGTCCATGAAGGCAGCATACACTTTCTTTCCCTTCTCTAGAAACTTCTCCACTAAACATCTTAGAACAAACATCTGATCAACACACCCTTTTCCCTTCCTAAATCCCACTTGTTCTTCTCCAACTAGCTCCTCTGTCATATGCTTAACCCTATCAATGAGTATTCTACCATATATTTTACCACTCACACTAAAAAGGCAAATACCCCTATCGTTACAACATACTTCTCTCTCCCCTTTTCCTTTATATAAAGGAACGATTATACCTGATTTCCAGTCCTCTGGAACCCTTCCCTCTTCCCAAGCCAATCTACACAACTTCCATATCCACTCCATAACAATCTCACCCCCATACCTCAGCATTTCATCACACACTTCATCAATTCCTGGGGCCTTTCCGAACTTGATCTTCTTCATTGCTTCTACTACTTCTGTCCTACTGATCTCTTCCTCCCTCCTCTCATCTCTTCTCCCAGCCATTCCCCAACCACTTATACTCGCACTGCTGTCACCCTCTACATTCAACAAATCCTCAAAGTGCTCCTTCCATCTCCTCAGTTTCTTACTCTTCTCCACCAGCAATCTATTATTCCTGTCTTTCACTCCCCTACTTTTTCCCCTTTCACACTGCCTGACTTTCTTTACCTCCTTCCAAAACAATTTCTTACTCTCCCTCCATTTCACACTCAGATTCCTCCCAAACTTTTCATCCACTTTCTTCTTACTCTCCTTCACCAGTCTCTTCAACTCCCTTCTACTCACATGTACTATCACGATCCAAAGTTTCTTTACCCCCTTGAGTGGAAGAAGGTCGAAGCCAAGGTTGTAGCAAGACCAGATGATCGGACACTGCCAGTATACAAGACTAATAATGGTTCATGATACCGTGATTCATAAATAGGCTCGTGTGTTTCATCCGGGTGATTCTTATTATCTTAAGCTTCAGGTTAGTGAACCCCTCCATCATGAACTGGCCTGTGTTCGGTGGCCCGTCATTTCTTCAACCTTAGCTTCGACCTTCCTCCACTCAGGGGTAAAGAAACTTTGGATCGTGATAGTACCTCTCTCTTCTCTCTCTCATCTCCCCTACCTCTACTCGCTAACAATTCATTATATGCCTTCTTCTTTTGTTCCACAGCTCGTTTCACCTCATCATTCCACCATGCTGTCCCTTGCAGACCCTTGCATCTCCTCCTCACTCCACAAACCACCTCACACGCTGTGCCTATGTCTTCCGTAAATATCTTACATACGTCTTCCACCCCTTCCATCTGCTCTAGCTCATACCTTCCCAATCTTTCTTCCACTATGCTCTTATACTCTGCCATTTTCTCACTATCTTGCAAATTCTCCACTCTTCTCACAGGAGCTGTTTCCTCCTGTCTTCCCCTTCGTCTCCTCAACCATTTTCTTTGCAGCTTTACCTTGGCCATCACTAAGTGATGGTCCGAGACTCCAATCCCCCACACTCTTGCATCCAACACTTGTCTTCTCATTCGCTCATCCACACACACGTAGTCTATCATTGTCTTTCGTTCAACAAGTTCACCATCCATCCCCTTTACCAGAACAGATGTCCACCAAAGCACTTCCATTCCCATCTACGTCAGCTGGCACACCCCACTGACCAACCACTCCATCCACTCGTACATTCCCAACTTTGCCATTCATGTCTCCAATCAAAAGCACTCTCTCGCTCCTCTCAGATTTGTCCATACATGCTTCTACTTTCACCCAAAACTCATCTTTCACTCTTGCCACTCGGTCCTCTGTCGGAGCATACACACATACAATCGCCCTTGTTTGTATACCTACTTTCATTCTCACCCATACAATCCTTGCACCCACTGTTCCATACTCTCTTATATTCTCCTTCCACTTCTTGCTTATCATCAGACACACTCCCTCTCTTGCCCTCTCATTCTCATTAATTCCCGCACATATACCTAAACCATATTCCCATTCTCTCACCTTTTCACCTATCCATTTAGTTTCAGTCAATCCACATATATCCACTTTTGCATCCTCAAGCACCTGAACAATCTCTCTCTCTTTCACTTCATCATTCACTCCTCTCACATTCCACGTCCCCACCCTCAGAATGTCTTGTCCGTTCCTTAGTCGTCAACGTATGGTCCGTCCTGGTCTGAGGCGCTTTATTCACTTGTTTAGTTAGTTCTTTTTACGGGGTGGGGCACTAACCCACCACCAATGGATAGACGAAAAAGGAAAAAAAAAATATTCAGATGAAAGAGATGAAAAATTTATTTACAAAAAAATTTCATGTCTGAAAGATTTTGGGAAACTCACATAAAGAAAGGAAATTAATTAAATCATTTGGAACACTGGGTCCACTTTATGATTTTTGAAGTTTTAAAATTATGAACAATAGGAGAGGATAATGAATGTGTTTATGCATGATAAGATGCCTCTCTGAACACAAGCACGCATGCACACACGGACACACATACATACATACTGTATATACATACACACAAATACACATACACACTCCCAAGCACACACCTCTGCATCTACACCGACACCTATACCTGCACACACACACACACACACACACACAGACTCACACGACGCTGGAAATAATGGAAGGTAATTCAATAAACTGGAAAAATTAGGTGACATCCATATTTAAACCTTGACGCCATAAAAAAAAAGAAAAACAGAGACACAGTTATTCCAATATCAGGTCACAAAAACAAAATATATAACTTTAAATAAAACTAGAACGTCGTAAAATTGTCCAAGAACAATTTTGACAATGAAAAAACTTCCCACAGCCACTGCCAACTAGAAGCTGAGCTATAAAGGAACTTTGAGGTCAAGGTCACTGATCTTGTGCATGTCATCTTAGGCCATCATAGTCTACAAATCCACCAAGTTTGGTGGCTCTAACATTATTCTTTCGTGGAAAATTCAGTGACACGAGGAATATCCGGGAAAATTCTAATATTTGACACAAGGCGCTCTTGGAGAATATTCATCCTATTATGATCCTCCTCCTTTTAGATTTACTCCCTGGCACGGGGTATGTGCTATAAAATTTTCATCTTTTTAGTTTAACTTTTTTCTGAAACAGTGTCAACAGTTTGGTTCTCTGTGTTCCTTATAATATCCGGAGACCCGGTGATCCAATTTCCTTCCAATTTTACCAAATGAAGAGGCCAGCTGGAGGACTCAGGTGACAAAGTTTGAAGGCTTTAGATTAAATGGCCTCCGAGTAAAGGTTATTTGCTCTTTAAAATAAATAATAATAACTAGAAGACTGTACTTGTCAGAGACAGTTACTGATCTCCACGTATAAGAATACTGTTATCTGTAAAAACTCAAAAACCGCTGGTCAAACTGCCAAGTAAAAGTGTACAGACCTGGTCCAGGCCCAGACCAAACTTTTGGTGCTAAGAAGTGCATCATTCATGATATGTTCTTCCTGTATGGAAGATTAATTGAAAATTGTTGAAAAGTGCGGTGTTCCAAATATCGTGATGTCACACGTCAAAACCTTCACTTTATATATATATATATATATATATATATATATATATATACAGTATATATATATATATATATATATATATATATATATATATATATATATATATATATATATATAAAGATTTAGAAAATAATTTTATGACAGGATTTCCTTCCATGTTCATGCATTAACAATAGTTTTTGAGTTAACTGAGGTTGAAAATTCACGATTTTTGGACATTTCTCGACCTGTGACGTTGTGAAGTAGATCAGTGTCACTAAAACTGGATCAGTGCAATAGGGTCATGGTGCTGTACGTCCTTAACAAGTGTGATGAAAATAGGAGACGCAAAGTGACTGAATAATAATAATAATAATAATAATAATAATAATAATAATACATCCATCATCCAGTCCTACATTGCCCCGTGAGGAGCGTAGAAGCCCGGGGCTAGGCAGTTGGTCTCGACATTTAAGATGAGAGTGACCAGCCTCACTCATCCCTGGGTGGAATTACATGAGCAATCAACCCCAACCGCCCCTTGGATATAAACCTTCACCGGCTCAATCCGACTGGAGCGCAGTAATTACCCGCTAAACCACCAGGAGCCAATATTTGGCTATATGGTTACCACCCAGCGAAGTAAATGGTTTCCTGGTGTACAGGAAATCATTTGGCTTGTCACTCAGTGTAGAGTCACCTGCAGGCAGAAGGACAAGGAAAGAATGAAGGAAAGAAAGACAGAAGAGGGAGTGTAAAGTTACCCGTAGGCAGAAGGACAAGGAAAGAATGAAGGGAGGGAAGACAGAAGAGGATGGAAGAAAAGAAGGATGGAGGAGAGGAAAGGGCAGACACCCGACAGCACTACATCGAGTGAGTGGATAGTGAGCGCCCCCACCTACCACAATAATAATAATAATAATAATAATAATAATAATAATAATAATATTAATAATAATAGTAAAATAATAAAATAATAATAATAAAAATAATAATAATAATAATAATTATAATAATAATAATAATAATAAATAATAATAATAATAATAATAATAATAATAATAATAATAATAATAATAATAATAACAATAACAATAATAATAATAATAACAATATTAATTATAATAATAAAAACAACAACAACATCATCAGTAATAACAATGACTGCTACAAAGAGCTCCACCTGTGGTAGTAGCTGGAGATCAGTAAGATGAGTATTGACAAAAACAATAAAAAATCCCAGAGAGATGAGCTTTAAAACCCCCGAAATAAAGCACATGGCGGCAGCATGAATAAACAACAGCTAAAATAAAGAAACAATAGAGTCTGAGATGCAGAAAAGACTAAGATGAAGACAAAGACGTGTAATGAAGTGAAGACGTAAAACGTAGGGAAGGAGAAGGATGAGAGAGAGAGAGAGAGAGAGAGAGAGAGAGAGAGAGAGAGAGAGAGAGAGAGAGAGAAAGAGAGAGAGAGAGAGAGAGGGTATAAGAACTGTGAGAAAACTTTACCTTAAGAATGATGGAGGGAGAATGTGCAAGAAAGAGAGTTATAGTGAACGCCAGAGAGAGAGAGAGAGAGAGAGAGAGAGAGAGAAGGGGGGGGTTGTAAGAACTGTGAGAAAATTTTATCTTAAGAATGATGGAGAGGGAATGTGCGAGAAAGAGAGTTATAGTGAATGAGAGAGAGAGAGAGAGAGAGAGAGAGAGAGAGAGAGAGAGAGAGAGAGAGAGAGAGAGACAGACAGACAGACAGAGACAGAGACAGAGACAGAGGAATGGGGACCAGAAGCTGAAGAAATAGACAAAGAAAAGAGAAAAAGACAGATGGGAATAGAGAGAAAAAAAGAGGGAGATCGTGACAAGGCAGAAAGGAGAGAGAGAGAGAGAGAGAGAGAGAGAGAAAAAAAAGACAAAAGCAAGGGTACGAAACGGGACGAGGCAAAAAGAGAAACTGAATTACAGGACGAAAGAAGAAAAAGGACCATGAAGAGGAGGAGGAGGAGGAAGAGGAGGAGCAGGAGGAGCAGGAGGAGCAGGAGGAGGAGCAGGAGGAGCAGGAGGAGCAGGAGGAGCAGGAGAAGCAGGAGGAGGAGCAGGAGGAGGAGCAGGAGGAGCAGGAGGAGGAGCAGGAGGAGCAGGAGGAGCAGGAGGAGGAGCAGGAGGAGCAGGAGCAGGAGGAGCACACAGGATTACACACAGGAAAGCAAACAGCAACAGACCTTTTGGTCCTTTCGAGGCTGCTTGTTAGAGAAAACTATGACTACAAGATCCAACTCTACATGCTGAAGGATAAGGATAGTAAAGCAAGAAGGCTCCCCCCACCACCAAACCCTCCAGGAAAAAGTGAGAAAAACCACCATGCAGCATGGAAAAACTGACATGGAAATTTTATAGGAAACACTGGAAAGGAAAAGTCACATTCTATAATACTTTATCTATAAGCTACCCGATAGAGTAACCTGAAAGAGAAAGTAAACAAATAAAATAACAGTTACGGCATGACATTATAAACCGGTACACTGAGTTAATGGGAAGTCTGTGGACATAACGTGGAAGCTACACACTGCACAGTGTGGATGTTTAGGGGTGGTGCGGCAGCCTTGCCTGGCACTTTTAAGGTAGGCAGCAGCCAATCAGGCCCTAGCTCCGTTTGCTCCACTGAGACAAGGAACTCTCCCATGTGGGACAAGTACACAAGTTTCATCCTGAAGCAGTGACCCCTGGTACATTAAAAAAAATCCCGATGGTGGTCACTTGACTAACAGGGACCCTCAGTGATCCACAGCCCATCACAGGTCGAAAGTAAGAGTAGTGACCGTTAACTCAGAGTTATCTGTGCAGATCCTAATCTGTGCTTATATTGCTTTCTTTGCACTGGGGAGATTGAAAAGTATATAGGACGGGTGTCTTAGATAAAAGGGGACTGCACAGTGCATAGTGTGGATGTGCAATGCACAGAGTGGATGTTTAGGGGTGGTGCGGCAACCTTCCCTGGCGCTTTTTAGGTAGGCAGCAGTCAATCAGGCAATAGCTCCGTTCACTCCACTGAGACAAGGAACTCTCCCATGTGGGACAGTAAACAAGTTTCATCCTGAAGCAGTGACCCCTGGTACATTAAAAAAAATCCCGATGGTGGTCACTTGACTAACAGGGACCCTCAGTGATCCACATCCCATCACAGGTCGAAAGTAAAATTAGTGACCGTTAACTCAGGGTTATCTGTGCAGATCCTAATCTGTGCTTATATTGCTTTGTTTGCACTGAATAAATTGAAAATGTATAATATCGTGACGCAACACTATGTACGGGTACATTGTTTACGGGGTGTCTTGTAGACTAAAGGGGCATGAACATACATGTACCGTAGCTATAAAAGCAAGTTATTCGGACAGAAAAAGAGTCAGCTGAGGATTTTCGTGCATATACTTGTCTAATTTGTTTTTGAATGTCTCAATTGAGATACCGTTCACGGTATCTGAGGGTAATCTGTTCCAGATATTTACAACTCTGTTAAAGAAGAAGTATTTTGCTTTGTGGGATTGGAATCGCTTTCCCATGATTTTGCAGCCATTACTTCTGGTTTGACTCAACCGGTCTATATCAAAATATTTATTCATGTCTAAGTTGTCATAGCCCTTCATGATTTTGAAAACTTCAATAAGGTCTCCTCTTAACCTGCGCTTCGTTAGGCTAAATAATTTAAGTTCTTCAAGGCGTTCCTCATATGGTTTGTTTCTAAGTCGTGGTATTATTTTTGTGATTCTTCGCTGAATTTTCTCTAATTTTTCAATGTCCTTTCTGTAGTATGGACACCAGAACTGCACACAATACTCAAGATGGGGGCGCACTAGCGAGTTGTACAAGGCAAGTATGACTTTTTCCGATTTAAACTCGAAAGTTCTTCCAATAAAACCCACTAGCTTGTTTGCAATTTTAACCGCATCGGTACACTGCTTGCTTGGTTTTAGGTCATTTGATATTATCACACCAAGATCCTTTTCACTGTCTGTACTTGATAACTGAATATTGTTCATTTTGTAATTTGCATGGACATTGTTACTTCCAATATGAAGTACTTTACATTTTTCTGTGTTGAATTTCATTTGCCATTTTTCTGCCCAGCTTGCTAAAGTATTAAGGTCATTTTGTAACTGCTGCCACTGTAATTTTGAAGTGACTTTACTGGTTATTTTAGTATCATCTGCAAATTTGGATACTTTACAATTTAGACCCTCATCAATGTCATTTATATAGATAATAAAAAGTATCGGTCCAAGTACTGAGCCTTGGGGAACACCGCTGATCACATTACGCCATTTGGATTCCTTTCCGTTTATCACAACTCGCTGTTTTCGGTCTGACAGCCAGTCTTGTAACCATTTTTGCGTCTTTCCTTTTATTCCATGTGCTTCTATTTTTCTCATGAGACGCTTGTGAGGGACAGTGTCAAATGCTTTCTGAAAGTCGAGGTAAATTATATCTACTGCTCTTGAGTCATCGTATGATTTGTAAACATCATGGAAGAAGTCCAGTAAGTTAGTTAAGCATGAACGACAATGTCTGAATCCATGCTGCGAGTCTTTGATTATATTATTTTCTTCTAGATAATTAACTATTTTGTCTCTTATGATTTTTTCCATTAACTTGCACACTACTGATGTTAAGCTGATTGGTCTGTAATTTCCTGGGTGCGACTCATTTCCTTTTTTGAAAATTGGTGTTACATTTGCTAGTTTCCATTCGTGTGGAACTTTCCCAGTACTTAATGATTTATTGAATAAGACAGAGAGTGGCAGTAGTAACTCATGTTTTGCTTCTTTGAGAATTCTCGGTGATATTTTATTGGGGCCAGGGGTTTTGTTTATGTTCGTACTATTTATGGCTGAAAGGATATCGTTATTATGGATAGCATAGTTACTAAGGACTGTGCTATTTGCTTGGTTTGTGGGTAACAGTAGGTTTCTGGTGGTGTTTTCTACTGTAAAAACAGACGCAAAGTAATCGTTAAGAATGTTTGCCATTTCAACCTCATTTTCAGTGTGTTTGCCATTGTTTGTTTCTAGAGGACCTATTGATGTAGTCATAACCTTTTTCTTTCTAATGTAACTGTAAAATTCTTTAGGATTTGATTTGCACGTATTATCAATGTGGATCTCCAGTGCTCTTTTGCTTTGTTTAATAAGTCTTTTCGATATGCGGCGTAGAGTATTGTACGTTGTGGGGTAGATGTGGATGTGGTTGAAAAGATTAGGAGAAATACACTGAGGTGGTTTGGACATATGGAGAGAATGGAGAATGAAAGACTGACTAAGAGGGTGTACTGTATGTAGGTGAGGTGGAGGGAGGGAGAGGGAGGGGTAGACCGAGGATGAGGTGGAGGGATGGAGTTGAGAGGTATATGAGGGAGGGGGGGGGTGAGTTGGGGGGAGGGGAGTCAAATGGTGGGTGACAGAGTGACTTGGAGGCGTTTTGTCTGCGGCCACCCTTTGCGGGATTAGGGCGTTGGGCTATAGATAGATAGATAGAATTTATCATCATTATTTTGTGTAGCTTTATATTTATGGTATGCTTGTTTTTTTGGCTATTAAGTTACTTTTTATTTCACTGGACCACCACTTTGGTTTACTATTTCCAGCTGGACGTCTGTTACGTAGTGGCACACATGACTTTACCACTTCATTAAATTTTTTGGTGAATATTTCCCATGCTTGGTTTATGTAATCGGTTTCAGACATTTGATTCCAATCTGCAGTTGCAAGTAGCGCTCTGAGCCTGCTGAAATTAGCTCTACGATAATCTGGGACCTTTTCTTTGCTCTCCGTTTCTTTTACTTTTTCAGTAGTAATATTAAACTGTATAGTTCGATGGTCACTGGAACTAAACTCAGGTCCTATTTCAACGTTGTTGACTAGGTTATCATTTGTAGTCAAGATGATGTCTAGGATATTGTTTCCTCTC
The DNA here is from genome assembly GCF_032717465.1 of Coenobita brevimanus. Lineage (NCBI taxonomy): Eukaryota > Metazoa > Arthropoda > Malacostraca > Decapoda > Coenobitidae > Coenobita > Coenobita brevimanus. Next base: position 25,017,914 of record NC_137069.1, read on the forward strand.
GTTGGGTATTCTACGTGTTGGGAAAGGGCGCTTTCTTGAAGATTCATATAAAGCTCTTGTCCTGAGTGTGCAGTCAGTGGTTCACCCCACTTTGTTACAGGTAGATTAAAGTCTCCAAAAATTATGCTATCCTCTTGACAACAAATTTCCGCAATTTGATCATAAAGTTTTTCATCTGTCTCAGTTGACTGTGCTGGAGGACGATAGATGAGACATATATTTATTTTGTGTGAATTAATACTTAGCTGAACATAACTGGCATCTATGTTGGTAATACTGGATTTGGATAGCACAAGGGGATGGAGGCTAGTTCTCACATATAGTAAAACACCGCCACCAGCTCGATGTGGTCGCTCACAACTGAAAATATTGTACCCTGTTAATGAGTATTCCGCTAGAAAGTCACGGTCAGATGTGTTAATCCAGGACTCTGTGATGCCAATGATGTCATAATTTTCTAGGTAAATTAGAGATTCTAAATCGTCAAACTTGTTACGTAGACTACGTGCGTTAACATAGCAGACTCTAATTCCGTTCCAAACAGTTGGTGATCTGACTTTGTGGGTATTTATGTTAAGGTTACTGTTCCTGGACGTGTCGCGTTTTTTTATCTGAAGAGGGCGACTTTATCGTGTAAAAGTCTACCTAGCCATGCCGCTCCTACTGAGTTCAAATGGAGACCATCTTTCTGGAATAGAGTATGTTGCTCATAAAACTGGTCCCACAGATTGACAAAGTCGACTCCCTCTTGCGTGCAGAGAGATTTGAGCCGGTTATTTGTGCTGAAGGCCTTATCATAGAAACTATTTTCTGCCTTGATCCTTGGGAGTATACCAGATATTATCACACTGGTGGACTTAGTTTTGAATCGTTTGATCATTTCATGATACTTTGCTAGCAATTCCTCTGATCTATTGCGCTTCAGATCATTTGTAGGAGGAGCAGGAGGAGGAGATGAAAGAAGCAGATGATAATGATGTTAATAATAATCATCATCATCATCATCATCATCATCATCATCATCATCATCATCCTCATCATCATCATCATCATTATAAAATAACAATACTACTACTACTACTACTACATGTTAATAATAATAATAATAATAATAATAATAATAATAAATCTGAAATTTCTGATACAATATTCAAAGGACTCCACATTTCAGATGAAAATACTTTTATCGTTGTAGACCTAATATTAAGGGATTTGGTATGAACCAATTTTTTTTTAACGGATTTTGACCTATGACCTTGAGATCAAGATCAAGGTCAAGGCCATTCATACTATGCAGATCATGTTCACTCATGGCCGCTACATTTCCACCGAGTTAGTCAAAATCGGAGGAATATTTTCCGATTTAGCACTTTCAGGCATGAAGCAGCCATTTTGATTTTCATCAATATCTCAAAAAGTATTTGTTCGATCTCAGTGTCAATACCCAGGTGCACCAGTATATGTCGATGACTACACACTGCAACATTTGCAAAGCAATCAGTTCAGTAGTTTTTGCTGCGCAGGACAGTAATATTGAAAAAATAACATACAGGGAGCTTATGCGTCCCTAGGGAGGAAAAAAAATTGTGCCAAAAGAAGTCAACAACCACGATACATCACTCCTGAAAATTTCAGGTCTCTATCACGAGCGGTCTTGGGTTGCCAGCCTTCGAGATCTCCCCCCCCAAAAAAAAACAAAAAAAAAAAAACTAATAATAATGTCTACAATATCAGTAAGAACTCCACACAATATGGAGTTGTTAATAAGACGAACACGAAGAAGAACAAGAAGTAGAACAACAGCAGCAATAACAACAAGAGAGAGAGAGAGAGAGAGAGAGAGAGAGAGAGAGAGAGAGAGAGAGAGAGAGAGAGAATAAGAGAAGGATGGATGAAGGGACGGAGAGACATGGAGAGAAAAAATTAAAGAAACAAAGAAGGGAGGGAAGGAGAGAAGGATATATGGAGAAAAGAAGGAGAAGAGTTATGGAGGGAGATTGGAGGGAAGAAAGAGACGAGTTATGGAAGCAGATTGGAGGGAAAAAAAAAGTGATGGAGAGACGAAGGACGAAAAGCAGCAAAAAAGGAAGAGAGATGGAGAGAGAGGAATCGATAAAGGAAGAAAGGAAGAAAGAAAAGGAGAGAAGGCAAGAAGGAAGAAAGAAAGGAAGGAAGGAAGAAAAGTAAGCAGGTAGGAAGGAAGGAAGGAAACATGGCAGCAAGAGAAGGAAGGAAGAAATGAAGAAAGACTGAAAGAGGCAAGGGAAGGAGGGAGGCCGGGAAGGAAATAAAGGAGGAAGAAAGGAAAAAAGCAAAAAAGAAAGAAGAAAAGAGAAAGAAAGAAAGAAAGAAAGGAAGCAAGCAAACAAGGCTGAAGGGGAGGAAGAAAGAAGTAGGAAGGAAAGAAAGCTGAAAGGAAGGAAGGAAGGAAGGAAGGAAAGAAGGAAGGAAGGAAGAGAGGAAGGCCCTACTTAATATCATGATGGAATAAAGAGGAGGAAGAATCAAGGGAAGAAAAGAAGGAAGAGGAAGCAAAGTAAAGAGGGAAGAGGAAGTGAAGGAAAGAAGAGGAAGCGAAGGAAAGAGGGAAGAAGGAGAAGGAAAGAGGGAAGGGGAAGCTAAGAAAAGAGAGGGAGGGACTGAAAGAAAAAGAAAGTTTGAGGAAAAAAAAAATAGAGAGGAGGAAGGGATAGAAAAATAGCTTATGGATGGAGGGAAGAAGAATGTTGGGAAGAGAAGAGAGAACGAAAGACAGGATTAAAGGAGAAGAGGGGAAACAAAAAAAGAAGAGAGAGAGAGAGTGTTAGACATGTCACTGGCATTACAGTATAGATCTTTTACACGTGACGTCAAGGGTCGCGTGACTTTTGTTTACGCCGCCATACTGGACGGCAAATTGTCGGACGTCTATAGAGAGAGAATTGCAGAGTCCACAATTGTATTCCAATGTTGTGCCTTCGGCTGTAAGACATGGCAAAAAAGTGGAAGTGGGGTACACTTCTGCCAGTTTTCAGCCAATGAGGAAAGTCAACAGAAGTGGATAACTGCCGTGAAGAGGGAGAATTGGCAGCCGACGGCCTACACCCGACTCTGTAGCAGGCATTTCATATCAGGTGAGCAACCCCCACCCCCTCCAACCCCAACCCCATTCCTCCCATTGACACCCAACCACCTCACCCCCCCTCCCCACCTACACACCCACACCCCACCTACACACCCCCACCCCACCTACACACCCCCACCACCCTCCCACTGCCACCCGAAGTCCCCCACTGCCACTCCTACCTCCCCACGGCCACCCCCACCCCACCTTCGTCCCTCACCATCCCTCACTTCCACCCCCCAACAACCCCCAATCCCCCACTTTCGAACCTCCACCCCCCACACCCCACGCCCCCAACTCCCCTCCACAAGCCCCACAGCCCCCAACAATACCCCCCACCACCACCCAACCCCCTTCTCCTCCACAAGCCCCACAGCCCCCAACAATACCCCACCACCACCCAACCCCCTTCCCCTCTGCCGCCTACCAGTCCCACCCCTTACCACTCATCCCCAACCCTCCCCCACACCCCCACCTTCCCAACCAACCTTAATCCCACCCCCACCCCCCACAGCCATTCAAACCCCCCACTCTCCCTCCACCTTCTTCCCCCACTCCCACGCCCCCACCCTCCACTCATTCATCAACTACTCGATTCCCAGTCAGTGTATACGTTCCCTACCCCCTTGGCCCCACGTCAATAATTTACTGATTACCAAGACGATTTACATGTACTGTATGTCAATTCCAGCTAGATATCTTACACATATTTACCTTGAGGGATGCCCCGGTGAACTTTCACGGGGTGTTCACCAAACAGTAATAGATATCGCCATATCTGACATCTGGTTTCGGTCTCCCATACTTGAAACAGGTGAATTTCTCCCTAGATATGGTGTAAGCATCCAGCCTCAAACACTATCTTGTTCCTGTACAGATCTTGGTGGCGTTGATTCAGATTTCTGCATATATCAAACAGTTCAGTCTCTGACAGCCCCGTCTGGGCAGCCATTACTGCGAGGAGTTTGCCGTCCAAAATGGAGTCGTAAACAAAATTACGTGATTTCTGTGACGTCATTGGAAAAGGTCTATAGAGTAGATGGTCCGGGATTAATTCAGCATTGCTGTGTGTGTGTGTGTGTGTGTGTGTGTGTGTGTGTGTGAGAGAGAGAGAGAGAGAGAGAGAGAGAGAGAGAGAGAAGATGGGGGAGGGAGGGAGACAGATGGGGAGAAGGGAGAGATACACAAACAATCACGCATACAGACAAACAAAAGGGAGGCAAACAGAGAAAAAGGGAGACAGACAGACAGACACATACAGAGAGAGAGAGAGAGAGAGAGAGAGAGAGAGAGAGAGAGAGAATGGATGGGAGAGGGAGGGAGACAGATAGGGGTAGGAAGAAACAGAGGAGCACGCATACAGACAGACAAAAGGGAGGCAGACAGAGAAAAAGGGAGACAGACAGACAGACTGACAGACACATACAGAGAGAGAGAGAGAGAGAGTCAAGTAAAATTAAACAAGGAGGATAGTTACTGAATCTTGATCAGACTTCCCAAACAGAGGTTGTGATGGAGTTGTGAAGAGAGGGTGATGACAAAGCTGTGGTGAGGGTGTGGTTAGGGATGAGAAAAGATGTAATGTGTGGTGAGGGTGAGTGAGAGATGACGGAGTGTGATGTGTGGTGTGATGAGAGGGCGATGAGGGATGGAGGAGGATGTGATGTGTGGTGAGGGTGTTGTGAGGATATGGTGAGGGTTTGGTGAGAGATGAAGGAAGGTGGTGAGGGTGTGGTGAGAGATGGAGGAGTGTGATGTGTGGTGTGGTAAGAGGGTAGTGAGGGATGGAGGAAGATGTGATGTGGTGTGGTGAGGTGTGGTGAGGGTGTGGTGACAGATGAAGGAGGATGTGATGAGTGTGGTGAAAGAAGGAGGAGGATGTGGTGAGGTGTGGTGAGGAGGTGGTGAGATGGAGAAGGGTATGTTGAGGTGTGGTGAGGGTGTGGTGAGAGATGATGAAGGACGTGGTGAGGGTATGGTGAGAGAAGAAGGAAGATGATGTGAGGTATGGTGAGGGTGTGGTGAGAGAAGAAGGAAGATGTGGTGAGGTGTGGTGAGGGTGTGATGGGGTCTGGAGATGGTGTGGTGAAGAGATGCAGATGGGTGTGGTGGGAGATGAAGGAGGATGTGATGTGGTGTGGTGGGGGTGTGGTGAGAGATGGAGGATGTGACGAGGGGTGGTGAGGATGTGGTGGGAGATGAAGAAGGATGTGATGTGGTGCGGTAAGGGTGTGGTGAGAGATGGAGGATGTGACGAGGGGTGGTGAGGATGTGGTGGGAGATGAAGGAGGAGGTGATGAGGTGTGGTGGGAGATGAAGGAGGAGGTGATGAGGTGTGCTGAGAGTGTGGTGAGAGATGAAGGAGGATGAGACTGGGTGTGGTGAGAGATGAAGGAGGATATGATGTGTGGTAAGGATGTGGTAGAGATGAAAGAGGGTGTGCTGTGGCGTGGTGCCAGACGAAGGAGGGTGTAACAGCACAATATTCTCCTGTATGTCCTCTTCCATCACCTCACCCACCCCAGCCCCTAACACCTCTTCCGTAGCGAATATTCTAGACATAACAGCACAATATTCTCCTATATGTCTTCCCCCACCACCCCACCCACCCCAGCCCCTAACACCTCTTCCGTAACGAATATTCTGGACATAACAGCACGTTATTCTCCTATATGTCTTCCCTCACCACTCAATCCACCCCAGCCCCTAACACCTCCTCCGTAGCTAATTATTCTGGATGTAACAGCACAATATTCTCCTGTATGTCTTCCCCCACCACCCCACCCACCCCAGCCCCTAAAACATCTTAAGTAGCGAATTATTCTGGACGCAGCAGCACAATATTCTCATGTATGTCAACCTAAACACGAAATAAATAGCATACAAGAAAATGTTAAGGTGTAACAGGCAAAAAATTGCTAAGTAAAAGGTGCCACTATACTTCGTTCAAGTTAACTTGGCCCATATTTTCGTCCTTTTTCAAACAGTTTCAGGTAGCTTTATCGTAGCACTGCAAGGGTGGAATGGCAGAGGTAGAGAGAGAGAGAGAGAGAGAGAGAGAGAGACAGACAGACAGACAGACAGACAGACAGACAGACAGAGAGAATAGGGGGTTTATGCAGCTGATGATGGTAATGAGTTGGAAGCTCTTATTAATCCAGCACAAATGACACTTATGACGTTATTATCCCAGAGATCAGTGTTATTAAAAAATTGCGGTAGGTCTTTGGTTCCTTTTTCCTGGCATAAAAAAATAGTGGCAAATATACGCCTTAATTCCGGACAAGGTGGCCACAAATAAATCGCCACCATGTCACCCCGTCCTCTGACATCACGCTGCCCTCTCTCCAACTCACGTCCCCCTCACTCATTTCTCCACCCCATCCCACAATATCATCCTGGCTGGAAAAAAAAAAAAAGTAAATAAATAAATAAATGAAAAAAAATCCCTGCATGTACAGTTGGGTGCAATAATTGTGTCAGATGGAGGGACAGTCAGGGTCAGAAGCCGCATCAAGTCGACAGCAAGAGTCAAAAGTTGTGTCACAAATCAGTGGTAATGAAGATACGTAAATTCTGCCATTAATGACTATGATATTTTTTATTCTGGCTGTACATGCCCTACTACAGACTCTCCGACAACTTCTGACCCTGACTGTCTTTCCCCCTGCAACATTCTGCAGAGTTTACACAAAATTAGCAACGTCCATGCAACAGCTGCAACTGCTTATGCAGGGATGACGACATAACTGCAGTCTCTCTCTCTCTCTCTCTCTCTCTCTATCTATCTATCTATCTATGCATCTGTCTTAATCTTACCTAAAGATGAAAATACCACTCCAACCAGGCCTAACATTCTAAACTACAACCCCCCCCCTCTCTCTCTCTCTCTCCAAAACAGTAACATGTTTTCTGGGAGACATACAATTAGATCAGGATTTTCGATCGTGTTAAGTAGAGTTTAATTGAAGTTAGCTCTCTCTCTCGCTCTCTCTCTCTCTGCCTTAGTTACAGTAGTATCGTATAATTCTCCAGTATTTACTAGACTTTCTGTTCAAACATCATTTTAAGCATACTAGTAAAGAAAAAAGTCAGTTCGAGAATTCTTTCTTTAACTGAATCGATTCTAATATTCTACCTCTACTCTTCTACCAATCTACCACAAGACCACCCGCCATGTTATAAAAAAAAAAAACGCTGATACCAATACACTAGTCCTGTATGAGTCAGCCCTAGCATGAATTCAATATGGACGGTGGGTGTTAGCTCCGAAGTAGTATGTGGAGGTGTATGGTACGTAGGAGGACTGATGGAACTCAGGAAACGGGTTGTTAACCCGCCCCGTCCCGACGACGTATGGGTACGTTGCAACGATTTGCATTTGCCAGTCCCGGCGACGTACCAGTACGTCGTGCAATTGCAAGGTTGCTAATTTGCACAATTTTCAATTTACGCACGTGATTTTTCGTATGTATACACGGGACACCTTCCTCTATTCCTGTACAAGATACCAAGCAGGGACAATGCCTTACACTGCATAACCTCCCCCCTCCCCCCGTCACGACATTGTCTTGGCAGAGGACCTGTTACCAGTGACCTGGCTAGTAAAGTTATTCAGGGCCAGAGTGATTCCCCAATCGATGACAATGTGGAGGACAATGTTTACATAGCATTAGAAGAAGAAACAGCCAGAAATAATGATCAGGTAGTGTGGCAAAATAGGTCAGGTATGGTGATTAGTTAGTGAGTGAAACAATGCTTATAATGCCTTTATTACTGCTTGAAAACCAATATACTGTCATACTACATATACATTCGTACCAAGTAAATAAATAAATACCGTTTATGAGTGGATAAAATAGTTACCCTCCCATAGAACTCGTTTTCTTTGGTGCCAGCATGTTAGAAAACCCACTCAGGTAAGGAGGAACTCCTACCTGGATTGGGCACTTTAAACCTCAGGTGAGCGATTTCTTTATGAATTTTCGATTTTTCTCACCAAAAGCGAAGGTTTTAGCCAAAAAAAAAAAATTCGAAAATACCTCGGGACTGGGGGATGTTGGAGGTGCGGAAAACCTCGGGACGTGATGGGTTAAAGTCTATGGCCAGTGTTAGACGCAAGGAAAAATAACACTTCTTTTTACTACATGAGTTTTTTATATTATCTTCTTACAGGTCAGCGAGAGAGAGAGAGAGAGAGAGAGAGAGAGTGAGTTACATAGATACACAGACCACACAGACCTTACGGTCCCTACGAGGTGGTCAGGCCTTAATACTAATACCGTAGAGTGCACAGGGGCAGGAGAAAAGGATAGCACAGCAGAAGGCTCTCTCCACCACCCTCCAGACCCTCCGGCATTTGCCGTACAGGAAACACGAGAGGAAGTAATACCTTGCAGGAATGAAAAACCTGAAGGAATTTTATAGGATCGGCAGAAAGTAGAATAATATGGAAAAGGAAAATTTGGGCATACAGCCACATACTTACTCTATACATGCACTTTTTCTTAATGTTTTTCTTTTTATATAAAAAGATGAATAGAATGTTTATCTATTATATATACCCTAAAATATTGTCTGTGTCTAATAGACAGATGAATGCAGACGCGAATATGCAATAATTGCTCCATCCTAACTAAACGATACCAATTGCGTCGAGATACATGTCCAGTCTCTTTTTAAATATATTTATGGTACCACTTTCAATCACATTCCCAGGGAGTTTATTCCATTCGCTTACAACAGAGTAAGTGAAGAAGTTTTTGGTTGTATCAAGATTAGTCCTCCTTGCTTGCAACTTCATTCCATTTCCTCGAGTTACAGTCTCGGCAATTACTGTGAATAGCTTGCTTGAATCAGTATTACTAAAGCCTTTTAGAATCTTAAAACATTCAATCAGTTGTCCCCTGAGTCTCTTTTTTCTAAGAGAGAATAGGTTTAATTCCCTGAGTCTCTCGAGGTATGGTTTATTCCTCAGGGACGGGATTAACTTGGTAGCCCTACGCTGGACAGCTTCCAGTATTTCTATATCTTTAATTAGGTGAGGCGCCCAAAATTGCACTACAAACTCTATGTGTGGCCTGAGAGAGAGAGAGAGAGAGAGAGAGAGAGAGAGAGAGAGAGAGTACACAACGATTTATGAGTCCTCGTAATGAAAAAGTGAATAAAATAAATACTTCGACATGGCACTTCTTCGTGACTACCGGTCTGTTCCAGTAAGTTTTTGTTACAGCTGAGCATTCAAGATGAAAAGATGTCAAATTTAGGTCAAGTGAAAGTGAAAAGGGTAGAGCAAGAGGGAATATTAGGTGCTCGTAAGAAAGGAATTAACCTAGATTAGTAAAGGAGAGAGAGAGAGAGAGAGAGAGAGAGAGAGACCCGAACAAATCTATATTATAATGATCCGATTTATGTATGTTTCATGGTTTGTTGGTTTGTCATTTGTTATCGTAATACAGCAAAAAACGGCGCATTGTAGTGCAATTTTTGTCAGAGCAAGTTGCCGCTGCAATACTCTAACTTGAAAAACAAAACAATTTCCAGTCCAGTCGGGCCCTAGTTTCCCGAGTTATGACTAATTTCTTGCCTTTTGACATTGAGCGGCTTCGGCAGCCTTTAGGCAGATCATTTTCTTTGTGGTCACTGAAGTTATCGTAACACACCCAAAACTGAACAACGTAGTGTAATTTTTGTTTTGGCAAGGTATAGATAAGATGCTCTAACTTAAAGAATAAAACAATTTCCAGTCCAATCGGGCCACCAGTTCCAGAGTTATGATTCATTTCTGGACTTTTAACCTCGAGCAGAAAGGTCGACAAAGGCCGCCTTTAACCGGTCACGTCCCGAGGTTTTCCGCACCTCTGACATCCCCCAGTCCCGAGGTATTTTCGATTTTTTTTTTTTTGGCTAAAACCTTCGCTTTTGGTGAGAAACATCGAAAATTCATAGAGAAATCGCTCACCTGAGGTTTAAAGTGCCCAATCCAGGTAGGAGTTCCTCCTTACCTGAGTGGGTTTTCTAACATGCTGGCACCAAAGAAAACGAGTTCTATGGGAGGGTAACTATTTTATCCACTCATAAACGGTATTTATTTATTTACTTGATACGAATGTATATGTAGTATGACAGTATGTTGGTTTTCAAGCAGTAATAAAGGCATTATAAGCATTGTTTCACTCACTAACTAATCACCATACCTGACCAATTTTTGCCACACTACCTGATCATTATTTCTGACTGTTTCTTCTTCTAATGCTATGTAAACATTGTCCTCCACATTGTCATCGATTGGGGAATCACTCTGGCCCTGAATAACTTTACTAGCCAGGTCACTGGTAACAGGTCCTTTGTCAAGACAATGGCATGAGGGGGGGAGGGGGGAGGTTATGCAGTGTAAGGCATTGTCCCTGCTTGGTATCTTGTACAGGAATAGAGGAAGGTGTCCCGTGTATACATACGAAAAATCACGTGCAAAAATTGAAAATTGTGCAAATTAGGTACCTTGCAATTGCACGACGTACTGGTACGTCGCCGGGACTGGCAAATGCAAATCGTTGTGACGTACCCATACGTCGTCGGGACGGGGCGGGTTAAGTGAGTTTTCGTAATAAAGAAATTAACCTAGGTTAACCAAGACTAGAGAGAGAGAGAGAGAGAGAGAGACCTCACTTAACTAATCATGCTTAGTTAACCCGAGAGTGACTGACAATGACAGCACACAGGCGTTGCTTCGTAACGGAAAAGCATCTATCATTTTACATCTAAAGTTCCTATTTTCCTTCCTATAGAGTGACTGTTCTAACCTACAGATCCCTAACTTGTTGCAGCATAGTTGATGGCCAAGCGATGTCATCTCTCTCGCTCTCTCTCTCTCTCTCTCTCTGTAGTGTGGGCAGGCCATCACTCCTCTTACAGCCTCCCAAACTGAGCACTTCTGTCAACAATCTCTGGGGGAGAGAGAGAGAGAGAGAGAGAGAGAGAGAGAGAGAGAGCATTAGAAAAGTATAGTGCTCTGAAAGGGATATTCAGATTAGAAGCAGCGTGTGTGAGTACAGACATGGGTGCGTGTCTGAGTACTTGCATGTGCGTGCGTGCCTGTGAGTGGGAAACAATAATCGCAGAAGAGAGCAAGAAAACGAAAATACAGTAGTATTTGTGTGAGAATAAGACAATTACTGCCAGAGGGGTAACTATAGCGAATGTAGATGGTGGAAGAGGATATATATCTACCTACCTATCTATCTATCTATCTTCCTATACATCTATCTATCCTTCTGTGTATCCATCTATCTATCTATTTTTTTAATTTTTCTTTCCATCACGCATTTTAATAAACTCTACGGAGGCTATTCATGGGTGATCTTTTTTCCACCCCCCTCTCTAAAATAAAGAACTAAGGAACAATGATGATGATGATGATGATAAAGATAAGGTAATAATGCGCGCGCACGCACACACACACACACACACACACACACACACACACACACACACACACACACACACACACACATACACACACACACACAATTACCCCAAGTAACAAAGTCCTAAAGCATTACCATAGCCGATACATCACTGCCTTCCTGTTCAGCTGGGTGGATAATAGGTCTGCATATTTCAGCATCGACTGATTCCACATTCCCCTATTGACAAACCGGTGACTGTTTGACTGTCGCTTTCGTGTTGACTAAATCCTGCACAGTTTACACACACACACACACACACACACACACACACACACACACACACACACACACACACACACACACACACACACACACACACACACACACACACACACACACACACACACACACACACACACACACACACACACACACACACACACACACACACACACACACACACACACACACACACACACACACACACACACACACACACACACACACACACACACACACACACACACACACACACACACACACACACACACACACACACACACACACACACACACACACACACACACACACACACACACACACACACACACACACACACACACACACACACACACACACACACACACACACACACACACACACACACACACACACACACACACACACACACACACACACACACACACACACACACACACACACACACACACACACACACACACACACACACACACACACACACACACACACACACACACACACACACACACACACACACACACACACACACACACACACACACACACACACACACACACACACACACACACACACACACACACACACACACACACACACACACACACACACACACACACACACACACACACACACACACACACACACACACACACACACACACACACACACACACACACACACACACACACACACACACACACACACACACACACACACACACACACACACACACACACACACACACACACACACACACACACACACACACACACACACACACACACACACACACACACACACACACACACACACACACACACACACACACACACACACACACACACACACACACACACACACACACACACACACACACACACACACACACACACACACACACACACACACACACACACACACACACACACACACACACACACACACACACACACACACACAAGGAAATACATAACCTGCGTTTAGTCACAAACGGGAGGACAAAAGCTCCTCCAATTGATTGGGTTCATAGGCAGAGCATTTGAATATAAATCCGATAATATCGCCATCACTTTGTATAATTCCTTAGTACGTCCGCACCTGGAGTATTGCATTCAGTTTTGGTCACCGTATTATAAAAAGGCTGTGGAAAAGCTTGAAAGAGTGCAGCGAAGGATGACAAAGATGATACTTAGATTGAGAAATAAACCGTACGAGGAACGTTTAGAAGCCCTTAATCTCTTTACCCTAACAAAACGGAGGATACGAGGAGATTTAATTCAAGTATTCAAGATATTCAAAGGACATGATAACATGGCTGTCGATAAATACTTCACAGTTGATCACTCGAACTACACTAGAGGCAATGGACATAAAATAATTGGCAAACGATTCCAGTCGCATGAAGCTAAGCATTTCTTCTTCAATGCAGTTGTAAATATATGGAATAAATTGCCCTCCAACGTAATAGATTGTAATACAGTACAAACCTTTAAAGGTCGCCTGGATAAGTATTTGGCATCCAACCCCCAGCTTAATATGTTTACTCCGGAATAAAACACTTGTGTATGTAAAATTTTCTGTTTTATTTTATTTTAGTTTTTTAGAGCCTGGATCAATTTATTAAATGCAAATATAGAATATGCACAGACTAGGATATGCACAGATAGCCCTGAGTTAACGGTCACTACTCATACTTTCGACCTGTGATGGGCTGTGGATCACTGAGGGTCCCTGTTAGTTACGTGGCCATCCTCGGGATTTTTCTTAATGTTCCAGGGGTCACTGCTTCAGGAGGTGACTTGTTTGCTTGTCCCACATGGGAAAGTTCTTAGTCCCAGTGGAGTGAATGGAACTGGGGCCTGATTGGCTGCTGCCAACCTTAATAGCACCAGGCAAGGCTGCCACACCACCCCTGAATATCCACACTGCTCACTGTGCAATTTCCACACTGTGTCCGCAGACGCCCTGTCAACTCAACGTACCCGTACAGCGACATGCATTAGTTATTTATGTATTCGATTACTCATTGTACTTTACTACTTTCTCTTTCAGGTTATTCATACTGGTAGCTCATAGATAGTGGATTATAGACTGTAGCTTTTCCTTTTCAGTCTTTCCTATGAAATTTCCATGTCAGTTTTTCCATGCTGCGTGGTGGTTTTTCTCACTTTTTCTTGCCAGTTTTGGCTGGAGGGTTTGGAGGCGGGCGGAGCCTTCTTGCTTTACTATCCTTATCCTTCAGCATGTAGAGTTAGATCTTGTAGTCATAGTCTACTCTGTACCAAACAGCCTCAAAAGGACCATAAGGTCTGTTGGTGTTTGCTTTCCTTTGTACAATCTCTCTCTCTCTCTCTCTCTCTCTCTCTCTCTCTCTCTCTCTCATTATCACAGTAAATTATGAAGACCAGTTTGTTAGCTTAATTATGTAACTAGATTCTCTCTCTCTCTCTCTCACACACACACACACACACACACACACACACACACACACACACACACACACACACACACACACACACACACACACACACACACACACACACACACACACACACACACACACACACACACACACGATCTCCTGACCTTTCCCCGGGTCGTTCCAGAGAGAGAGAGAGAGAGTTACATGAGCAGTAAGAGTAATATAAGTCAAATTTAAATATATATATGCATGACAGTACTAGAAATATATATATATATATATATATATATATATATATATATATATATATATATATATATATATATACATATATATATACAGTAATCCCTGTACTTTCCAGTCGCCCCTTTTCGGACACCCCACTTACCGGACATTGTGGGCCTGGACCTTCGGAACCCAAAAATGGCCCAAAAAAGAAAGAAATCCTCCCGAAATCCGAATTTTTTCCCACCCGTAATTTGAAATTGCCGCGCGGCACCTAACAGCTGGTTTACACCACGGCCCCTTCACCCCTTCCTTCTTTCCCCCTCCCCCCTCCCCTGTCAGGGTTGCCATTTGGTATTTTTCATTACCAAATGTGTGCCAATTTGGTAATGAGAAATTCGTTTGGTAATGAATCAGAATAATGCATTATCAAACGGATTTTTCACATGTATGAGGATACACAGGATGGAGACAGTGGATTGTTTGCTCTCCCTGATAAATCTGCTAGCCAGCATAGCGTGAAAATTATCATCATGCCGTTAATTATGAGAAGAGTGATTACATGTATTTCCACTTGTATATATAATTAGTGAAGAATAAATGCTAGCTTTACAAAATTTGGTAATGAAAAGTTAAATTTGGTAATGGAAATTGAGGAGTTTGGTAATGTGGCCGTTGCGATCTGGCAACTCTGTTTCCCCGTCACCAACATTCCAACAGGCAACTTACTCTCTAACTTCGATGGCGAGTAGATCCCTATCGCAATGGAAGCCACATGTGCTCATTTTTTGTGAATAAATAATGAATAAACCACCATACCTCGGCACTAGACCACACGGGAATTTAAGTGTTGTGCAGTGCTACGAAATTAGAAATCAGAGTGCAAAGGATTAACTGTGGAGTGTGCAAATTGGCGGTTGAAACTGGAGTGGTGCAGTTAAGAACAATGTGCAGTATTTAACAATTATAACTCACAGTGCAAAGAACTAGGTGCAGCACAGCACTGGATTACTGTACGTGCTTCAAGAGCACTTTCACCATTGCCAATACCTTAGAAAAGCTGGCCACAAACGTGCTGTAAGTACCCTGGCTGAGGTAAAGTCACTTCTGATTCCTCATTCTTTGGTTCCTTTTTATTTCATGCTTTATGTCCATTATTGGTGTGAATAGGGTCTTAAATAGGTTTAAATAGGTGCTATGCATGTCCGGTAGGGAGTTCTTTAGGTGGCTTTCAAAGCTAGGCTGGGTTAGGGTCCTTAAGTACCAGTCCAAGAGCTAGGGGCCCACTTTCCGGACGGGACCACTTTCCGAACATGCCTTTGGGTCTATTACATCGGATAGTAGAGGGATTACTTGTATATATATATATATATATATATATATATATATATATGTATGACACCTTCCCAGACTTGAAATTTGCATATATTTTGAGAATTTTTATATATGTATGACAGATTATGACAAGAATTGTATTTATTTCCACTTTACCCCTTATAGACGTTCAACACTACCCCTTTTACTCTAACCTGGCCTGAAATTGCCATCCCTCCACCTTGAATGCTGAGCTGTAGCAGTGGGTTAACATTGGAATATGATGCTAGTCAGGAAGAAGTGCTGTGGAAAGGATGTAGAGTTTGGCCTAAAATTTTCACCCTCCATTTCGAATGCTTAGTTGTAGTAATAGATTAACACTAGAATACGATGCTAGTCAAGAAGAAGTGCTGTGGAAAGTATGTAGAGCTGTAGTGTTGCATTACTGGCCACTGTACTATGTGAAATAAGCTGCTAAAGGACGAAAATCTGGGCCAAGTTAGAGTGAAAGGGTATAGGCTAACATAATAAAGCACATTTTGAGGAGGGGTGACCAGCTAACTGACCCTGGGTGGCATAAAGCGATGGAAAAATATACAGCCGCATCTTGGGGATCGAAAGTATGGAGTCCAGTTTGTAAGGTTAACATATATAGCCTAACTAGGTTCTGTCTGTCTGTCTGTCTGTCTGTCTCCCATGAGTGGCATAAAATGATGGAAAAATATACAGTCGTTTCTCGAGGGTCGAAAATATGGAAGGTTATAACTCTAACTGGGCGTCCTGATCCACGTGACCACCAGGCGCTGATATTATGACACTGTTAATGGATATACTGTGGATCACTTAACTATAACTGTGTCGATGGAAGGATCATTGTAGAGACGGATCATTTTCCCGGGAGGGAGGAGGCAGCCTGAGACAACCCTTTCCCATGCTGGCGATGCACGAGTGGAAACAAAGAAGGTAATAAGGAGAAGGAAGATGAGGAAGAAGCAAAATGAGATGAGGAAGAAGAAGAAAAGAAGAAGAAGAAGGAGGAGGAGGAGGAGGAGGAGGAGGAGGAGGAGGAGGAGGAGGAGGAGGAGGAGGAAAGAAGAAACAGAAAAAAAGAAGCAGAAAAACAAAAAGACAGAGAAAAAGAAGTATAATAATAATAATAATAATAATAATAGTAGTAGTAGTAGTAGTAGTAGTAGTAACCCCAGGCACATGTGAACGTGATTCCATTGGGCTGCAGGCTAAAGTTACCCTCCTGTACAGTAGTCCACAATCTTCCTTTCGAGAGATAGGGAGGGAGTTGAGGGACGTTTGTATAACCAGGCAGTGAAGCGACCCATTTACATCGGTGCCATCACGTGAAGGCGTCCCTCTAGCAAAACGCGTGAAATTGTGTCTATAGGAAGAGTGGGGTATGGAAGCTCCCTAACACCCTTCTAAGCTATTTATTTTATTACACATTACTATTCTATTTTGTGTTATAGAAATCCATCTAACATTGCCCCATACTCTGCATAAATAACATACAAAAGGATATCAAGCACACATATCCAAACATAAATCGCTAAGGAGGAGACGCTAAGGATTAACTTCAGATACGAGTATATTATGACGAATCCCCAGAAGTCCTTATCATAGAGAGAGAGAGAGAGAGAGAGAGAACCAGTCCTGAGAAAGCACCCTTCATTAAAACTTTACGCTAAATCAACACAAAGAAATTCGTAACATATATGACTACAAAACTTAAAGGATATAAACTAACTGCTATATATTTTACTCACCAATACTTTTTAATTTTAATAGTTTTTTAGGGCCTATAAGAAATGTGGTCACCCATTACGAATAACCTGCATGATTGGGTAATGGAGTGTTCATGTTGGAGTGTTTATGATCAAGTGTTCATGTTAGAATGTTCCTGTTGGAGTGTTCCTGTTGGAGTGTTCATGTTGGGGTGTTCATGTTGGGGTGTTCATGTTGGAGTGTTCATGTTGGAGCGTTCATCTTGGTGTGTTCATGTTGGTGTGTTCATGTTGGAATGTTCATGTTAGAGTGTTCATGTTCGTGTGTTCATGATGGAGTGTTCATGTTGCAGTGTTCATGTTGGGGTGTTCATGTTGGAATGTTCATGTTAGAGTGTTCATGTTCATGTGTTCATGATGGAGTGTTCATGTTGGAGTGTTGATGTTGCAGTGTTCATGTTAGAGTGTTCATGTTGGGGTGTTCATGTTGGAATGTTCATGGATTTTTATAGAGCAACAGAATTTATAGGTATGGTTGGATATGACCTGCCTTTAATAGGGATGAGGGTCAGAATGAGGATGATTGGTGTGGTGGTGGTGGTGGTGACTGATGATGATGGTGGTTGATGGTGAATGGTGGTGGTGGTGATGGTGATGATGATGATGATGATGATGATGATGATGATGATGATGATGATGATGATGATGCTGTGTGTTAGCGTGTTAAAAGAGTGCTAGTCCATATGAACATAATTAATAATTTTAAGAACGAAAAATTATATACACACATAGGAGAATATTAAAACAAGAAAAATGTGTATCAGTACAGTACCGTAAGTAATACGAGTACATGGATTTAAACACACACACACACACACACACACACACACACACACACACACACACACACACACACACACACACACACACACACACACGCATGCAACACACTTATGCCCATTTGTTTATCACCCAACATAATAATTTCCCCTCCAACACACTCTCTGGCACACACACACACACACACAAACACACACACACACACACACACGTACAATATATTCTTCCCACATCTTAAGCTATACAGGGCAAGACAACAACAACAACAGTGAAAACAATGAGAAAACACTAATTAATTTACATTATAGGATACCCTAGTGTAGATGGAAATACACCTGCCTTCACTAATGTGTACGAGTAATGGATTTATATATACACACAGGCCAGTACGACACAGGCTGGGAATGGTCATAGATGAATTTTTGCCTGGCACTTTACGAGGTGGCGCCGGAGTGTGTGTGATGGGTGCGAAATTATGTTGGCTGATATACAAGCGAGGATGAGTGTGTGTGTGTGTGTGTGTGTGTGTGTGGGGGGGGGTGGGTGTGTGTGTGTGTGTGTGTGTGTGTGTGTGTGTGTGTGTGTGTGTGTGTGTGTGTGTGTGTGTGTGTGTGTGTGTGTGTGTGTGTGTGTGTGTGTGTGTGTGTGTGTGGATGGTGTGTGTGTGTGTGTGTGTGTGTACGGAAGTGTGAAGTTAGAGAGAAGGGAGGAAAAAGGAAAGTAAAGGATGGGAGATTAGGGAAGTTATGCGATGAGACAAGAGAAGAGAAGTCTTTTGAAAATAATGTGCGTTCGTGAGTGAGAAAAGAGAAAAGGAGAAAAAAATAAGAAAAGAAAGGAGTAGGGAAGAGATGGGACGAGGGGAGAGGAGAGGAAAGGAGAGGATGAAGTTAAAGAGTTACGGTCACTGGTAGGCTAAGTTAAATATTTATTAAAAAAAGGTAATCTCTCGTTACAGAAAGGTTACTAATAGGATGAGAGAGAGAGAGAGAGAGAGAGAGAGAGAGAGAGAGAGAGAGAGAGAGAGAGAGAGAGAGAGAGAGAGAGAGAGAGAGATTACATTAACATGGACAGTCTTATAATTAACCATAGCTACCTGTGGATTTATCTCTTGATCTAGAGTAGGTCAGCATTCTCTCTCTCTTTCTCTCTCTCTCTCCAGCATAATACCTGCTTCCCTCATCCTCTTTCACCCCTCACTCCCTCACCTTCTCCCTCTCCTTTCCAGTCTCTCATCTCACCATCACTCTAGCCATCTCTCAGGTAGCTCTGTCTCTCCGTAACAAGCTTCTGTTTATAATCAAGCCAGAGCAACCCACCTTCCCCATTAAAAACCGTAAGATCCACACTCCCATCCTTGACACGGAGAATGTCGACCTTGCGCTACTCTGCTCCTTAGCCCCGTCTTGCCCCCACCTCCCATTTCGTTGTATCATCCATAAAGCATAAATTAAGTCAATTAAAACACACACACACACACACACACACACACACACACACACAGTACATACGGCATATACTTACATGGTTTCAGTCACCTACTTCAGTCAGGTGGCGGTCGAAGAGAGAAAGAAACCTCACTCACTCACGTTCACTCTCTCAGCTGGCGTACATACTCGTGTATGCAGTAAATATTCATACACGAAAGTGTGTGTGTGTGTGTGTGTTTGTGTGTGTGTGTGTGTGTGTGTGAGAGAGAGAGAGAGAGAGAGAGAGAGAAATGGAGTTCCCCCGAGCTAAGCCCTGTATTGGACTATATAGCCCCGCTAGGGTTACAGGAGGGAGCTACCCCTCCCGGCACGGCAGCCCGGGCGAGGCTCGAACTTGCAATCCCCCGATCACAAGTCCAGCGCGCTACCACTGTGCTACCGCGCCCCCCAGAGAGAGAGAGAGAGAGAGAGAGAGAGAGAGAGAGAGAGAGAGAGAGGTGCTCAGGGAGGAAAAAATGAGAAGGCACAGGTATTAACACCTGCAATTTCCTCTTGATATTAAGGGGAAACTGAGACATTTTAGAGCCAGTGTTCCCCCCCCCTCTCTCTCTCTCTTTCTCAAGCTTCCTCACTTCCACTCCACCTCTCTTGCCTTTTTTTTTTCTCTCTCTCTTTCTTCCCTCCTCCATCCCCTCTATCATTCCCTCCCTCCCTACCTATTTGCACCTCCCCCAACTCTTCTCCCTTCCTCCTCCTCCTCCACTTCGCAGTTCTCTCTCTCTCTCTCTCTCTCTCTCTCTCTCTCCACACTTTCAAAGTCTTTGTTACTCATCTTGCCCTCTTCACTGTGAGCTCCCCCCTCCCTTCCCCCCCTCTCTCTCTCTTTCCTCACCTTTTCCCCACTCCCCTCTCCTGTGTCTCCATCCCCTCCTTCACTTCCTCCTATCTCCCTAATTTCTCCCCAGCCTTCCTCTCTCGTCTCCCCTTCACCTTCCCCTTACCTCACTTTCCTCCCCCTCAACCAGCTCCCTCTCCATCTCTTCATCTCCCTTTCATCTCTCCTAAATCTCTCTCCCCCTCCTCCACCCCTTCGTCTCCTCCTCTATCTTCTCCCTCCTCCTCCCCCTCCTCCTTACCTACGTCTCTCTTTTTCTTCAACTTCTCTTCATCTTTAGTCTCCACCTTCTCATTCTTGTCCTTATCATTCTTCTCCTTTTTCCCTTACCCTCTTTTCCTCTCCCTTTCTTCCTCCTTCGCTTCTCCCTTTTCTATTACCTTCAATCCTTCCTCCCTCTCTCTTCTTCTCTCCTGTTATTTCCTCTTTTCCTTATCTACTTCCTCTCTTCCTATCTACCCCATTCTCCTCTCCCTCATTTTTCTCCCTCACCATCCCCCCCTCCTCCCTCTCACAAACCCCCAAATCTCCCCCACTCCACCCACCATTCTCCTTCTCCCCATCCCCTCTCCCGCACCCTCTGTCTCTCTCACTTTCCCTTTCACTTCCTATCTCTTCCAGGTTCTCCCTCTTCTTCTTATCTACCTTCTCTCCCTCCCCCTTCCTCTCTCTCTCTCTCTCTCTCTCTCTCTCTCTCTCTTGTAGTAGCTCACGATTTCTCAATTATCACTAACAACAGAACGCAGGTCAGGTTGGACTATGAAGGTTAATTTCCACAGAGTTGGTTAGGTTAGGTTAGGCATCACCCACTCTGCCTGTCTGTCTGTCTCCCTGTGTGTGTGTGTGTGTGTGTGTGTGTGTGTGTGTGTGTGTGTGTGTGTGTGTGTGTGTGTGTGTGTGTGTGTGTGTGTGTGTGTGTGTGTGTGTGTGTGTGTGTGTGTGTGTGTGTGTGTGTGTGTGTGTGTGTGTGTGTGTGTGTGTGTGTGTGTGTGTGTGTGTGTGTGTGTGTGTGTGTGTGTGTGTACCGGCACGTGTACGGCATAGAAATCATGATGCTCTAAAAACACAATACACATTACATTTTTTGCCCTAATTTTCTCAACGTTTCCTTCACTCTGTAATCAAAACAGGTCATTATCGAGTCACAGAAGACATCAAAGGTCACGGGCTGGTCTGGACAGGTCACTTGCACTCGCCACAGGTCATCGGTCTCCAGCTGGGCCTTAAACTGGGGACAACAAACGAAATACCATGACTAGAGACTTAGAATGTGTATGGACTTATTGTTCATTGTGGGAAAAATAATATACTGTATTTCTTCGTCTTAATGTCATTTGTTTTTGCGACTTCATATATATTCCTGGAAAGACTTATATTTTTTCATCTACCTGCTCCTCTTCCCCACTCAAGACTCTCCCTACCCTCCTCTCCCTCCTTCGAACCTCATCCTCTAACCTGTCTTCCCTTCCCTGTACTCCTTCCTTTTTCCTTCCATCACCCCTTCTGTTTCTTTACTTCCATCGTTATCTTCTATTTTTTTCCTCACTCTCAACAGCTCTCTCTCTGTCTGTTTCTTTGTGTCTGTCTGTCTGTCTCTGTCTCTATCTGTCCGTCTGTCTGTCTGTCTGTCTGTGTCTGTCTGTCTGTGTCTGTCTGTCTGTCTGTCTGTCTGTCTGTCTCTGTCTCTGTCTCTGTCTCTGTCTCTCTCTCTCTCTCCCTGTGTGTGTGTGTGTGTGTGTGTGTGTGTGTGTGTGTGTGTGTGTGTGTGTGTGTGTGTGTGTGTGTGTGTGTGTGTGTGTGTCTGTCTGTCTGTCTGTCTATGTGTGTCTGTTTGTCTGTCTGTCTGTCTCTCAGTGTCATGCAACTCTCTGCAATCTTCAACCCAGTAATCATCTAAAGGTCAGTTGCCCAATGACCTCCATTATATTGCATGTTGAAAGGTTGTGTTCGTATTCTTTGGTGATGCTTTCTCTCTCTCTCTCTCTCTCACACACACACACACACACACACACACACACACACACACACACACTCACCTCTCTCTCTCTCTCTCTCTCTCTCTCACACACACACACACACACACACACACACACACACACACACACACCTCTCTCTCTCTCTCTCTCTCTCACACACACAGACACACACACACACACACCTAATGGATAGATTTTTAATGCTATTTTTTTTGTCTTACAGATGGCTTTTTTTTTTATGGACCTTTTTATTTTTCAGTTTAATAAAGCTGATGAATATACAGCTTTATTGAAATCTGAGAACATCTATACTCATTTCACCTTAACTTGGCTCAGATTTTCATTGTTTGGCAGCCTATATTACGACGCTCAGTGGCAGAATAGGACAATGCTAGAATTCAACATTTAGCACTTCTTCATGACTAGTATAATTTTCTCGGATTAATCTACTGCTAAGACTTACACTGAATACGAAGGGAGATCAAATTTAGGCCAAGATAGAGTGAAAGAGGTATAGAAGCGAAGTTTTAAAGGCTGCATCTTACAACACAAATATCTAAAGTTAATTAAGGCATCTCGAGATATGATTAATAAAAAGGAACTTGAACTGAGGCGTTACATCTTTGAACCATGGAATGCTTTATCATTTTTATTTTCTGTTTATTTAATTCGTTTTTCCTTCCTCTGTTCATCTTCTGTAAAAAAAAATAAATAAATAAATAAATCAGCAAAGAAAATGCGATGAGAAGCTAGGTTATTTAGAAGTGGGTTAACTAAAATCTTTTCTACTTCCGTCTACCTGTACCTGACAAACACCTGTGGGTGGCCTAGTGTTGATTAACGTAGAGTAAAATTGCCTGTTACGTAGAGGAGGAAGAAGAAAATGAAGAGTGGAAAAGGAGATGGACGAGGAAACCAAGAGATGAAAGATGACACCAAGAGGAAGAGGAGTGGGGGAGGAGAGGAACAACTGAGAGATGGAGGAGGAGGAAGATGAAATGAGAAGAAAAAGGAGATTGAAGAGGAAGAAGAGGAAATCACAAGAAGGAAGAGGATACCAAGAGGAAAAAGAGGAGGAGAGGGGGGAGAGGGAGCAATGGAGAGATGGGGGAGGAGGAAGAGGAAAAGTGGAGGAAAGCGGAGGAAAGATCTCTTCTGTCAACACTCAAGGCGGGAGGGAAGAAAGACGAGCCTAGAAAAGGTGAAGAGGTAACGGCTAATGAAGAAGGAGTCTGGCTGGAGGGAGAGAAGGAGGGAAGATGGGAAGGAGGGAAGGAGGGAGGGAGAGAAGAGGGAGAAAGTGGAGGAAGCAGGGAAGGAGGGAGGAATAGATGAGAGAGAGAGAGAGGGTGGAGGAAGGAGGGAAAACGAGGAGAAAGATAGGGGGTAAAGTGAACAGATGGAAAGAGAAGAGGAAAAGTAAAATGAAAAAAAGAAGGAAGGAAAAGAGTGGAATTGTAAAAATGGTACCTGAGAGAGAGAGAGAGAGAGAGAGAGAGAGAGAGAGAGAGAGAGAGAGAGAGAGAGAGAGAGAGAGAGAGAGAATCCATGACTCATATTCTCGCTGGTCAAGGAGGCTCCCTAACGCCCATTCCTAAGTGATTTATTCTGCTTATTACACCTCGCCGTACTCTTCAGAGTTACTTAAATCATTCCTATATCATCATACTCTGCATAAACAACGTACAAAAAGATGTTACCCAACCGTATGCAAAAGTAAATCGGCTAGGAAGAGGTGTTAGGGAAATTCCTTAATTCTTGAGGTCCTTGGAAATTTTTTTTTGGAATTTTTTGTTTATTATGTTTTTGTTACTTCACTGAAATTTCGAAAAACGCACTAGGGGAAAAATTTACACTGAATATCTATGTCTATGTATCTATTTACCCATCTTTCATTCCATCTATCTATCTGTCTATCTGTTTATTTTCTTCTTAAAATGATATTACGAGAAACGCATTAGGGAATAAAACTGACACTATGAATATCTATATCAATCTATCTATCTATCTATCTATATCTATTCTTCTTAGTGATATTACGAAAAACGCATAACGGAAAAAAATGAACACTAGAAATATCTACCCGTACCTATATCGATCTATATTTATTTATCTACCTAACTATTTCCTTAAATTATTACGAAAAACGCATTTCCGAAAAAAATGTACCAAAAATATCTACCGGTATATCTTTATCTATACCTATCTATCTATCTACCTATCTACCCATCCATCCATTTATGTACTTATCCATCTATCTTTCTACCTGTCTATATATCTATCAATCTATCTATCCATCTATCTATCTATCTTTTTTTTTTTTTTTTTATGTGACCGACTCTGGGCATAGGCTTCACAGCCTGCTTTCAAGGCCCAGTAGTCCCCCTACGTACCGCACACCTCTACATGTCACCACTTCGGCGCTAACACCCACCGTCCATATTGAATACATGCTAGGGCTGTCTCATACAGGACTGATGTATTGTACTGATTTGCGGACGTATTTATACGACATGTCGGCGGGCCTTCTGGTAGATCAGTAAAGTCTGATTTTATGAAGTTCAAATCCTTAAACTGTTCCCTGCCCCAGCGGGATTTGAACCCGGGTCCGTCAGGACTGCAGGCTAATTCTCTACCGATTGAGCCAGTTTATCTGTCTATCTATCTATCAATCTACCTATCTCTCTATCCATCTGTCTATTTATCTGTATATTTATGTGTCTTAAAATCGGACGTGAAAGTGCTACAAATGTTCTCCATCTTCTCACATTGTCCTAATTTTTCACATCCATTATTAATGGTAATTAAATTCAGACTAATTACACCTGTGCTCACGAAACTGAAGCAGGTGTTACTGCTTGGTGTGTGTGTGTGTGTGTGTGTGTGTGTGTGTGTGTGTGTGTGTGTGTGTGTGTGTGTGTGTGTGTGTGTGTGTGTGTGTGTGTGTGTGTGTGTGTGTGTGTGTGTGTGTGTGTGTGTGTGTGTGTGTGTGTGTGTGTGTGTGTGTGTGTGTGTGTGTGTGTGTGTGTGTGTGTGTGTGTGTGTGTGTGTGTGTGTGTGTGTGTGTGTGTGTGTGTGTGTGTGTGTGTGTGTGTGTGTGTGTGTGTGTGTGTGTGTGTGTGTGTGTGTGTGTGTGTGTGTGTGTGTGTGTGTGTGTGTGTGTGTGTGTGTGTGTGTGTGTGTGTGTGTGTGTGTGTGTGTGTGTGTGTGTGTGTGTGTGTGTGTGTGTGTGTGTGTGTGTGTGTGTGTGTGTGTGTGTGTGTGTGTGTGTGTGTGTGTGTGTGTGTGTGTGTGTGTGTGTGTGTGTGTGTGTGTGTGTGTGTGTGTGTGTGTGTGTGTGTGTGTGTGTGTGTGTGTGTGTGTGTGTGTGTGTGTGTGTGTGTGTGTGTGTGTGTGTGTGTGTGTGTGTGTGTGTGTGTGTGTGTGTGTGTGTGTGTGTGTGTGTGTGTGTGTGTGTGTGTGTGTGTGTGTGTGTGTGTGTGTGTGTGTGTGTGTGTGTGTGTGTGTGTGTGTGTGTGTGTGTGTGTGTGTGTGTGTGTGTGTGTGTGTGTGTGTGTGTGTGTGTGTGTGTGTGTGTGTGTGTGTGTGTGTG
>NC_137069.1:25049136-25066636 GCF_032717465.1 Coenobita brevimanus
GACACATACATGGTACAAAGTTGTTGCAGTAATTATCATTACAAGTTTACGAATGATCAAAGGGATACACTGACACACACACACGTATATATGTATGCATAGAAAGGCACATATGCACACATACATTTACGTATATATCTGTACATATATGTATATTTTCACGCACATGTAGCCACAGACATACTGTATGTACAGGATAGGTATGCACGTATAAAGATATGAGTGTGTGTACAGACGTCGATACATATACATATGCTGCAGGCACACTATCTGCTATCCATATATACATATACAGAGAGACATATATACGTATACACTCTTAATGGATACATGTACATTGTCACATACACAAATAGATAAATAGAAATGATATTCATTATAAAGTTGCACCTAATGTGTACGTGTTTGGACCCCCCCCCCCCACACACAAGCTTGCATATATCGTATGTATGCCAAAATGTACAAGCATTGTCCCAGTGCCAGGAAAGGAAGTCGAGGTGAAGGGTGAGAATAACTTCGAGTACATGGAGATGTTTGATGAAGTCGGCACACAAAGCAGAAAACAAGAGGCCAGGGGGTCTGAAGGGGGCAATAACTGGGCAGGTCACGATGTGATGGGATAATACTTCATCCACTGGACTGTGACAGTTTACATGGCCTGTTGGCGGTTGGTCGTCCGGTGATTTACCCTGGGGATCGATACCCCGGGCGAATGCGGGCGACGGCTACATCACAGCGGCGGGTTTGGGTGGGGTGCTTGCCATAGGTGTGTCTCACGCCACGGTGGTGTCGTAGTGCTGGATGGTGACACTAGTGGCACGTTCAGCATCGGTATGCAGGGCTAGGTCTTCCATGGACTCGTCAAGAAGGATTCTCTGGACAATTGTCGTCGACACAGGGAGACTGATGGTAGCTACGGGGAAGTTACAGGCAGCTCAGGCCAGGCGATCTGCCTGGTCGTGGTGGATGTGACCAACATGGGCTGGGATCCAAATGAAAGAAACTCTGAGACCATGAGCATGAGCCTGATGAAGGCGGCAGTAGAGGGACGTGAAGAGAGAAAAGGGATGTCGCGGGGGTGGGGGGGGTTGTGAATTAGGGCAAAGGGCACCTTGTGAATCGCTGATGATGAGACCTGGTAGGTGATAAGAAAGAAGGGCAGAGTGTATATCAGATAGTTCACACTGGGTACTGCTGGCCCAGTTGAGAAGGCGGTGGGAGGTGGGGAAGACTGAGGATGCATAGTTAGTAAAGGCAATGCAAGCAGCTACAGTCTGGTCGTTAGCGAGGACAGAAGATTCAGTGTAGACGTAAATAGAATGAGAAGGGTAGGTGCGGGCTACTATGTTAAGGATTTCAGTGATGGAGAGCTGTCAAGAGATTGGTAAGCGGTCAGATGCAGTGGCAGAAGGTGTGTTGTGCACAGCAAGAGTGGTACGTGTCCTGGTAGGGGGCAAGGGTCAGTAGGGATGGGAGTGACAAGATCAGCACGGATACTGGCGGGATCACTGCCAGAAAGCTGGAGAGGACAGTTGAGTGCCAAACGAATTCTTTTTAGCCAGGATGCCAGGCCTGGCACGTGAGTGTGCCTGATCCGGTCGAGGTGAGTGGTATCCGAGAAAATGTCAACCAGTTGGGAAGAAAAGGATGAAGCAGGAGATGGAAATGAGGTCAGACACTGTGCAGCAAAGCAGACTCAAGCACATGAATGTGATCAGTGATGGGACACAGATTGAGTTCAGAGAGCATGTTGTCTACTCTGACAGACCTGGGGCAGGAAGAATGAGATGAATCGCCAAGTTTTGTACCATTTCAAATGGTAGGACCTGTGCTGGGGGGACAAGAGAAAGAGAGAGGGATAACATGATAATCAAGAAGGGAGTGAATATATAACAGGTAAAATGATCGAGCGACGGGGATGCCTACCCCATGCGAGTCACAAGTGAGCGTGCTGAGTTTAAGTCTATGGTGGAGGTGGATGCAGATAGTGGAGACATACTGGGAGGGGTTAAAGAGGGAAGAGAAAGGAATTCCGAGATATGTACAGTCCTGCACTACCTCAAGATGACAGCTAAGGAGGGTTATGGTTGTGCAAGCAAGCCTATGAGTGAGGGATTGAGTGAACAATTTGGTTTTGGCAGTGTTGATAATCAACCCACAATTAGATGCAGCTTGGCTGAACTTAACCAGGAGACGCTGAAGAGTGACGGGGGAAGGGGAGTGGATGGAGTTATCCACACAGGTTAGGCTCAGAGAGGAGCCAGGGATAGGACCTAAAAGATGGAGGAGTCAATTCATGAGAAGACTGAAGAGAAAGTGGCTAAGGACCCAACCCTGAGGTGTGCCAATATTGATGGCTCGGTAATCACTGACCGCCCCACAAAACAGAACCCGAGAGTGACGATGAGCAGGTAGCTTTCCAGTCGGCAGAACAGGTGGCCAGAGACACCCAGGTGGGCAAATTCGTCAAAGGATGACATCACGGTCTGCGACTTCGAATGCAGCTTCTGAGGTCAATGGAGGCTGTACAAGAGGAGGATGTGAAGTATGTAATTCAGCAAGGCAATGTTGCGTGCTTCGGCCTGGGAGGAAACCAAAGAGATGGGGAGAGAGCCGGTCCTGAAGAAGATTGCGGAGCCTTGCTAAATAAATTCTCTCAAGGACTTTGTATATGCAATAAGTATGGGAAAGGGGGCTGAAATCAGAGGAATTAGGCTTAGGGATGGGAATGGCGGTGCTACGGGTCATTTTGTTGGGAGGCTGCCTTCAGAGAAAAGTAGAATATCAGATTTAAGGAGTTATGGCTGCCTACTCTCACCTCGTTTTCTTCATGGTTTCACTCTGGTAAACTGGCTCAGGATCTCGTTCACTCACCTGTAACAAAGGTGAAGGTGAGTTAATTTAAAACTGAATTAATAACATAGCTCTATAAAAAATGCATTCCTTACTACTCCATAAAAATCATCACTACAAATGTCTGCAATATACAGTGTGGAGAGTCTCCACTAATAAATAATACATCTGAAAAAAAAAAAAAAGTATAATGAACCTCTTTATAATTTTAGATACTTTGTGCTTAAATGACTTCCTTTGCAAGTGTGAGTAGATAAATTTTCATTAATATTTTCAATCAGGTGACATTCTCTCTCTCTCTCTCTCTCTCTCTCTCTCTCTCTCTCTCTCTCTCTCTCTCTCACCCACTTTTTCATATTGTCACTCACTTTCACAGTCACAGCGCCACTTGGCCATTCATATTCAAGCACCCAATCCCCCCTCTCTCTCTCTCTCTCTCTCTTCCCAGTCTGTCTACCTATCTATCTGTCTAAATTTGTTTATGTCTTACTTTCTATCTGCTATCTCTCTATCTGTCTATCTTTCATTTTGACTGTCTGTCTGTCTATCTCTGTCCCTGTCTGTCTGTCTGTCTGTCTCTCTCTCTCTCTCTCTCTCTCCTT
The DNA here is from genome assembly GCF_032717465.1 of Coenobita brevimanus. Taxonomy (NCBI): domain Eukaryota; kingdom Metazoa; phylum Arthropoda; class Malacostraca; order Decapoda; family Coenobitidae; genus Coenobita; species Coenobita brevimanus. The sequence goes on from NC_137069.1 coordinate 25,052,592, forward strand.
ACCTCCAAACTTCGTAACCTGGGAGGGACTATCGGCGTCTCAGGGGGCAAGAGAGGATTATACTGAAGACAAAATTCCGACAGAGATATGGCCGACAACAATCAAGAAGAAGTGCTTTTTTGGGAGGATGGGGGAGTGAGAAGCGGTCCGATCTTCTTCTAGGAGAATATTATGGCTCTATTTCCACGTCTTCTTTATGATCAACTTTTTTTTTTTCTTTTCCAATGTCAGGTGATTTTATTCAGCTAAGAGTGAGAGATAGGAGGTTGAGTTTGTTCATAAGGAGGGATTTTTCGTGTTTCCTGGATGAGAGAGAGAGAGAGAGAGAGAGGGGGGAGAAAGTTACTATCTTGCACAGTACACACACACACACACACACACACACACACACACACACACACATTCATTGACCGAACGCCTGCGTCGCGAGGGAATAGCAACCATCAGCACTAAGTATATTTCAATTCGGACTATCACCATCCCAAAGCCCAGTGTCGATTTTTTATTTTATTTATTATTATTATATATATATTTTTTTTTGATCTGTCTGTTACAGGCAGGATGCCGAGAGCTAGAAAGGTGAGTAAATGAGAGTGTGTCTCATTTACCTGTGAAAAGTATCGTTAATATTTCATTCCTTTATTATTATGTTATATTTCTGGTTCTCTGGACCCTACCCCACCCGATGTACGAGGCTGTCCAAAAAGAAACCGTAAAGAAGCCGAAAACGAACCGAAAAAGAACAAAAAAAAAAAAAAAACGAAAATTGAGCAACAAAACAAAAAGTAACCGAAAAGAAACAAAAAAAGAAACGGAAAAACAAAAACAGAAACCAAAGGAAAGAAAAGGAAACAAAACAGGTACTGAAAAGAAACAAAAAACGAAAAAGAAACCAAAAAGAAACCCACAAAAACAAAAGAAACAAAAGAATATGAAAAGAAACCAAATACAACTGAAAAGACACCAAAAAGGAACCAAAAAGAACAAAAAACTGGAGCGGTGTGTAGTGCGACTTTGAGCTTGTAAATAGTGTAAATAAACTTTCTCACGCCATCCTACCCTATCAGCGTCAGGGAGTGCCACAAATGAACACCTGGGAAGATAAATTAGCAAATGAACACCTGGGGAGATTAATTAGCAAATGAGCACCTGGGGAGATAAATTAGTAAATGAACACCTGGGGAGATAAACTGGCAAGTGAACAGCTGGGGAGATAAATTAGCAAACGAACACATGGGGAGATAAAATAGCAAATGAACACCTGGGGAGATAAAATTGCAAATGAACACCTGGGAAGATTAATTAGCAAATGAACACCTGGGGAGATAAATTAGCAAATGAACACCTGGGGAGATAAAATTGCAAATGAACACCTGGGAAGATTAATTAGCAAATGATCACCTGGGGAGATTAATTAGCTAATGAACACCTGACGAGATAAATTAGCCAATGAATACCTGAGGAGATTAATTAGAAAATGCCATGAACGGCAGAGAGACAGCGTGGTGCAAAAAGAAAAATAATTGCAGGAGCGTTCAGATATTTTGCCACTCGTCTATTGTTCATTGTGGGTCGTGAGAGTTGGAGTTTAATTCAGATCGCGTTGGAGTTTAAATCAGGGTCGCGTTGTGGGGATTAGTGTAGGTGTAATGTGTAGGTCTCTCTCTCTCTCTCTCGTGTGTGTGTGTGTGTGTGTGTGTGTGTGTGTGTGTGTAGTGACTCTTTTTACCTGCATTATCCAGGTGCCAGGAGCAAATGCACAACTAGTATTAATTTACGAAAGATAAATAATGGTACAGTGAACGATGGTTTTCAAAACCCAGTGATGTAGCCATTGAAACTCGACAAGCTTTTCAGAATAGTGTGTAAAAGTTCCATAATTGTTCGTTTACAAATTTGACCAATATTCCTCATCACGACTAAACGCAGGAGTCAAACGCTCTCTCTCTCTCTCTCTCTCTCTCTCTCTCTCGTATGAAGAATTTCTCTTATTTTCTTGTTATCTTTAAGAGAATTTTTTTTTTTTTTTTAGAAAAACCTATTGTATGAAGCTGTTAATGAGAGAGAGAGAGAGAGAGAGAGAGAGAGAGAGAAATTACACACACACACACACACACACACACACACACACACACACACACACACACACACACACACACACCACTGTAACTGCTTCATTATTTAAACCAGGAATTATTAAAATATGCAGTTTTTTAATCCTTTCGTTCGATTTCAAAGAGGTGAACACTGGACTGTGCAGTTAATTTCTCCTGTTTCATTATTTATTGTATGAATCCCAAAGCTCTTGAAATACAAGTGTTAGTTTCGTTTATTATTATTATTATTATTTAGTGGTAGGTGGGGGCGCTCGCCATCCACTCACTCGATTTAGTGCTGCTCTCGGGTGTCTGCCCTTTCCTCTCCTCTATCCTTCTTTCCTTCTGTCTTCTTCTGTCTTTCCTTCATTCTTTCCTTGTCCTTCTGCCTATGGGTAACTTTACACTCCCTCTTCTGTCTTTCTTTCCTTCATTCTTTCCTCTTCCTTCTGCCTGTGGGTGACTCTACACTGAGTGACAAGCCAAATGGTTTCCTGTACATCAGGAAACCATTTACTACGCTGGGTGGTAACCATATAACCAAATTTTGGCGCCTGGTGGTTTAGTGGGTAATTATTGCCCTCCAATCGGATTGAGCCGGTGAAGGTTTATATCCAAGGGATGGTTGGGGTTGATTGCTCACGTAAAGCCACTCAGAGATGAGTGAGGCTGGTCACTCTCATCTTAAATGTCAGGACCAACTTGCCTAGCCCCGGGCTCCTACGCTCCTCATGGGGCAACGTAGGATTGGATGATGGATGGATTATTATTATTATTATTATTATTATTATTATTATATTATTACAATTACCTCCGCCAACGAATTTGGAGGAGGTTATGTGTTCACCTATGTTTGTTTGTTTATCCAGACGATATGTCCAAAAGTTCTTAGTGAATTTCAATTAAATTTGTGGAAGGGTGGGCCATGGACCAAGAAAGAACTGATTTAACTATCAGGCGGATCCGGATCCTTCTTAATGGAAATGGCACTGTCGGAGGTATGCACTCTCTGGGTGCTTTCTAGTTATAATAATAATAATAATAATAATAATAATAATAATAATAATAATTATTATTATTATTATTATTATTATTATTATTGGTGTTGTTGCTAATATTGCTACTACTATTATTATTAATGAATGGAGGAAAGCTGTAGTCTAGCGCATGGACTTTTTTTTTTTTTTTTAATTTTCATTTCTCCCTCTGTTTATTTTCTATCTCTATTAAACACATAAATATAATGCTTGAATACTCGTCAAAAGCTCCCTATCACCGTTTCCTAAGTGGTTTAATTTGCATTATACAGCTTATAATTCAGCTTTGATGTATCTCTATCTTATTCATGGTGACATTGTATAAGTAACGTAAAAAATGATGTGGTAATTGAGATGGAAAGTAACTGATAAAGATGTGTTTGGGAGGCTCCTATGCAGATTATGACAGCGAACTAACACTCACCTGCCATCCCGCACCAGCCCATCCAGCTCACTCCTCACCTTCCACTCCACTCATTTCTCCCTCCCCCCTATTAACACTCAGGCTCCTATGGCTCACTTCTCGCTAAGTAAAGTTAGTAAAGTTGACTGGCTTTCCTTAGGACAGAATGCTAGATAATTCCCACCCTAACACCTCTTCCTTGGTGATTTATTTAGGGGTAAGGCTGGGTAATATCCTTCTGTATACATCTATGCAGAGTATGGCGATATTGGAAGGATTTATGCAACACAGAAGAGGGCACTAAGGTTCAATAATCAAACGAAATCGCTAAGGAAAAGTTGTTAGGGAGCGTCAATATTTAATAATCTCATGCTCCTATAACCCATTCCCAGGCAATTAGAAACCTGTAATTACCTGAAGGTTAATTAAATCACTTTAATACTGGGGAAAAAAAAAAAATCCCTTATTAGAACAGAGAATAAAATAATCACGTCTTACTAATAATTAAAAGGAGGCAAAAAAATTTTCTTATAGGATGGACAAGGTTTCTTCTTTCCTTTTGTTATTTCAATCTTTTTTTTTTTCCTTTTTTTATTTAATCACGTTTTTCTGCGAGAATTAATTGGGAGACTATGCTAGATTAATTGAATTTTGGATGAAAGAAAATGGGATTAAGAGGGAAGGACAGACTTTCTGAGAGCGAGAGAGAGAGAGAGAGAGAGAGAGGTATTTCACTTCTATCACGCTCACCTGACATTATTCCAGATCATCTATTTTTCTGTCCAACGTAGTCCTTTCCCTTGATCTCTCTCTCTCTCTCTCTCTCTCTCTCTCTCTCTCTCTCACGTGAGGGGGTGAAAAATGTAGTTCTTTACCTTTTAAATAGTGACTTTAATCTTAATTAGTTACTTCAAGGTGATTTGATTTGTCTTAAGAATTGTCTCCTGTAGTATCATTATTATTATTATTATTATTATTATTATTATTATTATTAGTAGTAGTAGTGGTAGTAGTAGTAGTAGTAGTAATAATAATAATAATAATAATAATAATAATCATCATCATCATCATCATATAATAACAACTAATAACAAACAACTTTACTGCTCCTTATCCTTTTCCTCCTCCTCCAGTTACGGTCGTCGTCTTTTCTTCTTCTCCTCCTCCTTCTTCTTCGTCTCCTTTTCCATCTCTTAATCCTCCTCCTCCTCCTTTATCATCATCATCATCCTTCCCAACATCAATATCATCATCATCCTTCTCATCAACATCATCATCATCATCATCATCCTTCCCATCATCATCATCATCATCATCCTTATCCTTCCCATCATCATCATCATCATCATCCTTATCCTTCCCATCATCATCATCATCATCATCATCATCATCATCCTTCCCATCATCATCATCATCATCATCATCATCATCATCATCATCATCATCACAAATTAATCATAAGTGAGATAATGGCATTCAGTAAACCGGATAATCTCTCCAACCATAACAATAGAAAGAGAAACAGACGCAAAGACAGACAGACAGACAGACAGATAGACAGACAAATGGATAAACATATAGACAGACAGACACGCAGATAAGCTTGAAATTGTGGGAGACATGCAAGGAGAAAGACAGTGATGGCTGGGAACATAGTGAGACATAAACAGAGACAGACACACAAAGTGAGAGAGAGAGACTGACAGCGTTGAAAATAGAGGTGCTGGGAGACAGAGGGTTAGACAGAACTACAGACAAATACTGAAAAATAGACAGATTTACACACACAGAGAAAGACAGCCTGATAGAGACAGACAGAGAGATCAATAGATGTAGATAGAATCTATCTACATCCATTGATCTAACTATCTGATAGATAGACAGAGACAGGTAGATAGAAAGAACAACACAGATACAGAGATACACACAGCCACAAAAACAAATACAAACAAAGAGACAAACAGACATACAGACGGACTGGCAGACAGACAGACAGACAGGGTGGTTAACATGCCCCCAAAGACCTGGAGCGGTGGCTTCTTCGTCGTGGGGCTACCCCCGAAAGGCTGTCGAAGAGAAGAAGAGGACAGCATGGGGGCCAAACCAACGTAAACCCCCCCGGCTCCTCACGGGGCTCGAGTACCTGGGAGTGTCTTCGGTTGCCCGGGCAAGTACCACATCTCCCAACACAACACACACAACACCGTTTTTTCTACACCGAGAAATGACTCCCCGGCTGTCATTTCTCGACGACTTCTTCTAGCCGGGGACATTGAGAGCAGTCCAGGACCCACCAACAAATACATATGTCCAACATGCTCAAAACCTATCACGTCGAGCACCTGCACAACACTTGCATCCAGAAAACATTACACAAACACCTGGACCTGCTCCTTATGCTCCTTCCCCCCACCCACCAACCCCCCTTTCCAATCCTACTCCTACTTCCTTCACACCTCCACAGCCAAACCCACCGATCCTTCCCACACCATCCAGTCCCCCAACTCCTCCCATTCCAACCCATCCTAATCCACCTCAACCTTTACCTCCATCACAACCTCCTCCTACCCCTTCCCCTCCACCCATACCACCTCCCCCACGTGCTGCAGCAGCCAACACACACCGCACACACAACATAAACATCCTTCAGTTAAACATAGATGGCATAAACACCAAAAAACAAGAACTCACACAATTCATCAAACAAGGGAACATACACATTGCCATCTTACAAGAAATAAAACTACACAGAGCACAGAAAACACCGACATTTCATAACTTCACCACCATTCGACAAGACCGGGCCGACGGCGGTGGCGGTGGACTCATCACCCTGGTACACAAATCCATCAACTTTGCAGACACTAGTGCACACACAAAGTCCCTTCTCCCCCCCACATGACACAACAGATATACAATCAATTAAAATACGCACTGGTAACAAATCACACATAACAACCGCTAACACATACATTCCCCACCAATAGTCCCCCACAGTACCACACAATTACTCTCCACAGATACTCCACATCACTAACATACTCAACATCATCCTGGGTGGTGATTTCAACGCCAAGTCGTCGGCCTGGCATGTCAACAACCCTGACACAGACAGAGGGCTGGTACTCCAGTCCCAGACAGATCATCTTTTCATACTTAACAATCTAGACCAACATACCCATATCCCACACCAAGCCCTCTTCCTCCCATCATCCCCAGACATCACCTTCTGCTCCCCAAACCTCGCCCCCACTACATCATGGAGAGTGGTCAAAACCCTAGGTTCTGATCACCTCCCAATCATCATCACTACCAAAACCAGAATCACCCCAGCTGGCCACAAACACACATACACTAATAATAAGAGAGCCAACTGGGAGGCCTTTGCAACTGAAACAGAACAACATTTCGAAACACTAAACAGTACACCCATCACAAACATCAACACCGCTGTGCACACTTTCAGTACAATTATACAAAACGCAGACAAAAGACACATCCCTAGAGGCAACAGAAAGAGACACAACCCCAACTTCACACCAGAAATTCAAGGCCTCATCAGACAACGGGACACACTGCGACACTCCCCAACACCCCATACACAAGACACCGTACAACAAATACAAGAACTCAACAGTCAAATAAACAATAAAATATCAGAACAGCAAACACTAAACTGGAAAAATTACCTCCAAACACTTGACCACAAAACAAACATCAGCAAACTCTACAAAACACTAAACATCATCACACTTTCCAACAGCAACGCCACACAATCACACGCTGCCATCACAACAACAGACACCACACCCTCAAACAAACAACAAGCAAACACTCTCATCAATCACTTTTCACAAGTCAACTATCTAAACCCCCATCCCGAAGACCGACGTATCATCCGACGTAAGAGACGTTCCCCACAGATCTAGACTACGCACCTTTCACTTACAACCAGACGAAGCACATCATTAACAAAGTCAACCATCTACAGTAAACCCCCATCCCGAAGACCGACGTATCATCCGACGTAAGAGACAGTTCCCCACAGACCCAGACTACGCACCTTTCACTTACAACCAGACGAAGCACATCATTAACAACCTCAGGCACTCATCTGCCTGTGGACCAGACAACATAAGCAACATTCACCTTAAACACCTAGGACCACAAGGCATACAAGCACTCACCAACATATCAAACTACAGCTACTCACACAACATAATACCCAACATCTGGAAGCATGGCAATATCATCACTATCCCTAAACCCAGTAAAGATCCCACGTTACCCTCCTCACATCGCCCCATCACACTCCTCTGCACCCCCTCTAAAGTCACTGAACGACTGGTACTACAACTATTCACACCTCACATTCCCCTAGCCCAGTCACAACATGGCTTTAGGCCACTACACTCCACAAACATCCTTCTTACAGACCTTACACAGAGAGTTTTCGATGGCATGAATTCAGCTAGGCCACCACACAGAACACTCCTAATCACACTGGACACTAGCAAAGCTTTTGATGCCATCCCCCGCCACAACCTCACAAACAAAATACTCAACACAAACATGCACAATAACACAAAAAGATGGCTGGCAAACTACTTAGCAGGCAGATGTGCACACGTAATATTTGCTGGTCAGTCTTCTAACATCAGAAGCTTCATAAACGGCGTCCCCCAAGGATCTGTTTTGTCCCCTACACTCTTTAACCTATACATGCACGACGTACCCACACCCCACACACCACAGATACACATGGCTTCCTATGCAGATGATATAACACTTACATGTACGCACCAAAATGCAAACACAGTTGCACACATCATTCAACCTTACCTCAACACACTACACGAATGGTTCACCACAATCAGGCTCAAAATAGCCCCAGCCAAATCTACAGTGACCCTTCTCACAAACTGGACAGCAGAACACAGTCACATCCCACACCTCACCATAAACAACACTCCCCTACCCCCCCCCCCACACACACACACAAAATCCTTGGTGTAACATACAATACATCAATGTCATTTAAAGAACACATCACAAACATTAAAAATAAAATAACACCAAGACTTCATGCTTTGAGGTCACTTGCCCATTCGGACACAACAAAGAAACCACCACCACAGTATACAAACAATACATACGTTCAGTGATGAATTATGCAAGCCCTGCCTGGGCTTCTAACCTCACCAAAACACACTACAACACTCTACAGACCATATAGAACAAGGCCCTAAAAATAATCACAGGCTGCACAGCTACTACACCCACAGACCACCTACATCAAGAAACCGAAGTCCTCAAAGTCAAGGATCACCTAGACATGAGAGGTACCCAGTTTCTTGCTGCAGCCTCCACAAACCCACAACATCCACTACAGTACATGGCAGCACATCCACCCACACCAAGGAACATCAAAACAACACCCAGCACACGATACCATACACAAATACTGTCATCTCTCCCCCCTCGCCCACCTCAGACCAGCTTCCAGAAGCATATCCAAACTTAGATCACTCGCCGCTCCATTCAGTCACTTAAAGACAACACACAGCTGCATGCACGGCCTCCTGACATCCACCCTTCTGAATCCTATCTTCCTCGTGAGGACAAGGTCCACCTGGCCAGGCTGAGATGTGGGCATCATCCAGCCCTCTTAAGCTACCAGAAGAGGCTGGATGACTCCGTTGCTGATGCCTGTCCAGGATGTAACACAGCACCCCATACTATTAAGCATATTATGGAAGACTGCATTGCACACAATCACCTACGCCAACAACACAACATACACTCTTTGAGAGCTCTGTTGGAAAGCCCGGTCTCGGCCATGGCCTTCCTAAGGGACTCGGGGCTGTTCAGCCAGACTGCCTAGGGAACTACTACTACTACTACTACATGTCCCCCTCACCAACGGAGCGGGGTAGATAATTACAGAGATAATTAAAGAGATATTTAGAGATAATTAAAGATAATTAAATCGATAATTAGAGATATTCGACTTCATTAATTAACCCAATAACCTTGCGATGGTGAATTTATATTGTTTTTGTCCAGTTCAGTCAGGTGAAGTTATCTGGCTTAGGGGGGATTAGAGGGATTGAAGGAGTAGGGGTTAATGAGAGAGAGAGAGAGAGAGAGAGAGAGAGAGAGAGAGAGAGCAACCCTCCAATCGCTCTCACTCTGTCTCTCTCTCTCCTGGTAATGAAAAACCAACAGAGGAGCGATACTTTCCTGCCAGAGTGAAATGCCGATTAGACAACATCTCCCTAACACATATTCCTAAGTGATTTATTTTGCTTATTACACCTCACTGCCCTATTCCATGTTACATAAATCCTTCTACCATCGCCATACTCTGCATAAGTAACGTACAGAGGGACATTAGCCAGTCGTATCCTAAAATAAATCGCTAAGGAAGAGGTGTTGGGGAGTTTCCTTCATCCAGACTACAATTACAGGAGGTGGGTATAAGAGTCAAGATTTGAGGAGAAAGACTGAGGTGGAGAGAAGAGAGGAGGAAGGAGGAGAAGAAGAGTGAGGAAGGAGAGAAAAGAAAAGCAAAGAATGGGAATGAAGAAGTGATGAAAAGTATTTGAAGAGAAGAAAAGAGGTAGGGGAGGGGAGGGGAGGGGAGGGAGGGAAAGTGTTTGGGGAGGGGAGGGGAGGAGAGACGAGGGAGGGAAATTGCTTGGGGAGGAGGAGGAGGGAAAGTGCGTGGGGAGGGGAGGGAGGGAAAGCACGTGCAGAGCGGACGGAGGAAAAGTGCGTGGGGAGGGGAGGGAGGGAAAGAGCTTGGTGGGGAGGGAGGGAAAGCGCTTGGGGAAAGGAGGGGAGGGAAAGGGAGAGGAGGGATGGGGAGGGGAAGGGAGGGGAAGCAGGGAAGGTACGTGGGGAGGGAAGGGGAGGGGAGGGCAGGGAAGGGGAGGGAAGGAGAAAGTCCATGAAAGACGAGGAGGAGGAAGGGAGTAAGATCCAGAATAGCAAGACCTAATGAGGAAGACTCTCGTAAGATGAGTTTATCTCCAATCGTACCTTAAGAAGTGCTTGGACTCTCTCTCTCTCTCTCTCTCTCTCTCTCTCTCTCTCTCTTTCTCTCTCTCTCTCTCTCTTTCTCTCTCTCTCTCTCTAAAACTGCTATATACACTTACATACCCATATACGTTCACGTCAAGGCAGCAACGCAGCATCCGTCTACCCACAGTCACGTCACACACACACACACACACACACACACACACACACACATTGCTATATACACATACATACACATAATACGTTCACGTCACAGCAGGCACGCAGCACCCGTCTACCCACGCATACTCACTCCTTTTCTCTCCAACTCAGTCATGCAAGAGTCAGCGGGTATTCTGAATAGTTTATACACAGTCGCTGGGAAGGGAGATTTTGTCTATTTCTGTCCTTAAATATTAGAACAGAGAAAAAAATGTCTGAAAATTTTCCTCAGTAACATGTCTGTGTGTGTTAGGTTAGGTTGGGTTAGGGTGGGATGGGTTAGGTTAGGATAGGCTAGGTTGGGTTAGGTTAGGTTAGGTTGGGGTAGGATAGGTTAGGTTGGGTTAGGTTAGGTTAGGTTAGGTTGGGGTAGGTTAGATAAGGTTGGGTTGGGTTGGGTTAGATAAGGTTGAGTTGGGTTGGGTTGGGTTAGGTTAGGTTGCTTTATGAAACCTAGCTATGAAAGACACTTGAAAATAATTATTGGCCTTAAAATGGGAGAGAGAGAGAGAGAGAGAGAGAAATACATTCATTCTAACACCTCTATTCAATTGGCTCATTGCAATTGTAATAGGCCATAATAGGTCCACTGCAGGGCCATCTACTTGGTAGGAGAGTGATAGCCAAAGTCAAGCCTTTCCCAAGTTGGTGAAGTACGGAAGAAGGTGTGTTGTTGGAAGAGTGATGCTTGTCAAAAGTAATGTGTTGTAGTGGCCATGGCTGTCTGTCAGTCTGTATGTACGGTATATTATTAGAACCAACAGGGTGCAAATACAGTATATATAAGTGTTGGAAAATTGCTGTGCGTCAGGGTAAGGACTGTCTGACCTATACCAGTCGGATACCTGTATATATATTAATAAGTCTTCCTCAGTCTGTCTCTCCCTCTCCCCTAGTCTTTCCCAGTCTTTCCCTCTACCTACCACCTCCAGTCTTTCCCAGTCTTTCCCTCTACCTACCACCTCCGGTCTTTCCCTCTGCCTACCTCCTCCTATCTTTTCCATGGTCTTTCCCTCTTTCTGCTCCTTCCAGTCTTCCACAGTCTGTCTTTCCCCCTGCCTACCATCTCCAGTCTTTCCCAGTCTGTCTCTCCCTTTGCTTACCACCTCCAGTCTTTCCCACAGTCTCTCTCTCTCTCTCCCTCTCCCTACCACCTCCAGTCTTTCCCATCGTCTGTCTTTCCCTCTGCTTACCACCTCCAGTCTTTCCCAGTTTTTCCCTCTGCCGTCCACCTCTAATCTTTCCCACAGTCTGTCTTACCCTCTGTCTACCATCTCCTGTCTTTCCCATGGTCTTTCCCTCTGCCTACCACCTCCAGTCTTCCTCAGTCTGTCTTTTATTCTGTCTTGAAACGCAATCTTGACAATTTATATTTTTTGTTTCCTTTCTCTCCCTTTCCTTGCATCTGACTTTTGCACTTTTTCAACTTCTGGTAACTTTTTTCAATGGATATAATGTACACACACACACACACACACACACACACACACACACACACAATAAGCCTCTGTAATGATGGGATGGAGTGTGTTTGAGACATCCTGAATCTCTCTCTCTCTCTCTCTCTCTCTCTCTCTCTCTGTGTAACACTTTGTTTTTAAGCTGATCTGATTTTTTCTTTGTAGTTCTTTCTCATAAGGTGTTCTACAATCACCTTCTGTCTGTCTGTCTGTCTGTCTGTCTGTCTGTCTCTCTCTCTCTCTCTCTCTCTCTCTCTCCCTTTCTTGAGGAGAGATTGTGAGCAACGAAGGAGAAGGAAATGAGCTTTTGGAAGGCCAGACAAAGGATGGCATTTTCGTCCGTCCCGAAGACGAAGGATGGAGGGAGAGAAGGAGAGAGAGAAGGACAGAAGGAGAGAGAGAAGGAGGGAAGGAGGAATAGGGGGTGGGAAGGAGAGAGCAATTGAAGTGGGAGGAGGAAGAGAAGGAAAGTGGAAAGGAAGGAAGGTTTGAGAGGAGAGAGAGAGAGAGAGAGAGAGAGAGAGAGAGAGAGAGAGAGAGAGAGAGAGAAAGAAAGAGAGAGAGAGAGAGAGAGTACAAAGTAGGTAGAAGGCTAATATTTTAGGCATATTAACTACAATAAGGATGTTAAAACAGGTAATCTAAAGGAACAAGGGTTAAGGAAGGGAGAAAACACACTGCACCTAACAGTCTGACCGGCGCTAGAATCGAATCCGCTTTCATAAAATACAGATACCATTGTAATGAGCAATGTTTTCATCTGCGTATTCTCCATGGCTCCCTAACACCTTTCCCCTACCGATTTATCTTTTGGAAATGGGTGGTTAATATACTTCTGTATGTTATCTGTGCAGAGTATGGTGTTATTAGAAGGATTTATGTAACGCAGAAGAGGACAGGAAGGTGTAATAAGCAAAATAAATCGCTTAGGAAAAGGTGTTAGTGAGCTCTCTTGATCGACAATACGGGCACTGGTCTTAAGTTCAGTCATATTTCGCCTTGAATTCTTTAGTTACTATACTCTGTTCACTTAACCATGGCCTAAAATATGATGCTCGTCACGAAGAAGTGCTATGGCAAAGGATGTAGTCATAGTACTGTCCTTTCCTGGACTCAAATCCTTCAGTCCGATACTACTACTACTACTACTACTACTATTGTTACTACTACTACTACTACTACGAGACTATTAACATTTTATACATTCAGTTCAAGCTACCTCCAAACGAGACATTTTTTTTTTCACTATTGTTATCTCTATGTCAAAATGTAAGAAACAGACTTTATATTTTTGCAAGGGGGGTTCAGTGTGATGAGTAAGGATGGAAGTTTGAAGGATGAAGTGCTTGAAAGGGTACAAAAAGGAAGAAGGTTGCTGCACTTTTGAAAGCAGTGATACGAAACTGGGAAGAGAGCATGGAAGTAAAAAAAAAAAGTGTTGCTGCATGATATTATTGTGATAATGGAAATGACCTGTTTGACAGGAGCATGTGGAGTTATAAGGAGTGACAGACTGACAAATAAAGAAGTGAAGGAGAGTTGAGGTGTAGATGTGGATGTGATAGCAAACTTTGGAAGAAATACATTGACGTGGTTTAGCCATGTGGAGAGGATGAAGGGTGTGAGACTAACGAGCAGAGCGTATGCGAGTGAGGTGGGGGGACAGGCCAAGGATAAGATGGAGGGATGGAGTGGAGAGGTATATGCGAGAGGAGGGTGTGAACTGGGTGGAGGGCAGTGGAATGGAGAGGGACATGCGACATGGAGGCGATTTGTGTGTGGCCACACCCTACGGAATTAAGGT
>NC_137069.1:25071636-25074136 GCF_032717465.1 Coenobita brevimanus
AATTTAGAATCGTCGACAAATATTCATCTAATATTACTCCTCGCCTGCTTCTCAAATTCCTCTGCTGGGTAATATTCCTGGAGAGGCTTGGTATGTTTCTGTGTCCATAAATGATGCTCCTTGATATAACACAATAGGCAGGAGAGTGAAGGACAAATAGACTAATGTGAAGCAGGCAGTGGAACAGCAGGTCAACATTTGCACCTGATCATATACAGGAAACACTGAATAATTACGCCAAAGAAGAAAATGAACTGGTAATTGAACTTGACTCACTATAGGACACTCAATGACCATATTTTCCGCTCACTCTCCTCTCCTCACCCAGGCAGGAGGAAGGTTTTTAAGGAGGATGTGACACCGAAGGACGATCTGTTAGTGATAGCTGAAGGATTTGACACCGAAGGAAGACCTGTTGGTGAAAGTCTGGATTTTTTTAGTCAGTACGAGTAAAAATGTTATCTTGAACTGTTCTTCATGAAGTCTTGCAAAGCTCTGAACTACAAACTAGATCCTTTCAGTAAAATGTCCGTGGGGTGAGGTAGAATCTTCCTCTTTTCTAACCTTTTCTCTTACACGTTGGTTAGATATTAGTAAAATTAGCTATTTTTTTCCTAGCAGATAAACTAGTCACGAACCAAAAGGCCTTCTGTTATCTGTACATCCTATATACTCCAGTGACGTCTCGTTTAGCTTCTTCGAGCAGTCTTCAAAGGACTTTAAGCATCTTAGAGGAGACGCTTGTAACTGAAATGATTGGATATACCTTTCACTGACCTCTTCATTAATATAAATCCTGTAATTGAAGTATATTGCCTACCTATAGCCTAAAGAAAGAATAATTTTTCGTTTTAAAAGAGACTGGGAATTAGATCTTCACCTGGCGTTAAAAAATAATTACGACTCCTCTTCATCCAGTGATAAGAGGGTGTGGGGTGAACAAAATAACTCACTGACTGAAACATTACTAAACTGAACAATACTGAACAGGGGATGAGCCTGTAACTCAAAGTGCACTCAGTTTAATACTTAAAAAAAAAGAAGAAAAAAAAAAGGATCGTGTCACTTACAGCACTTTATATTCTGAAACACGGACGAAGCATTGTGATATATGAGCCACGCTGGAATATAAGTGCAAATATTATCCCAAGTATTTTCTTTACTTTTGAGATAACATTGAAAAATATTGTAAAGGATGTTGCATTGATTAGAGAAAATATACGAAACGAGAGAGAGGATACTGATGATGATGATGAAAAGGTGAAAGACGACAACAACTACTGTACGATGATGATGATGATGATGCAAAAGAGGAGGAGAATGACAACGCAGACGACGACGACGACGGCTATGATGATAATGATGATGATGATACCATCTTATAATGATAATCATAATAATATTATTGTTGTTGTTTTTGATGATGATGATGATGATGATGATACCATCTTATAATAGGAATAATAAAAATGTTGTTGATGATGATGATGCTACCATCTTATAATGAGAATGAAACGCCGAGAACTCAGGCCCTAAGCTGTCGACGCAAATTGTGGCTTGGTATGCCTCCGCCAAGCCTTGTGCACGGACTCGTCATACAACCTCCATGACCTGGCTGGCCTGGTCAGTTCATCGTTCCTTTATATGGTATCACTGACAAAGGTTTGGCTGAAAGCCGTTGAGGGGTTCAGGAGATATCGCAGCCACACCTATATGGCCTTGACCTTTGGCCCCTTGACCTTGGTGATCTAATCAGTTCATCGTCCCTACATACTGTATCACTGACAAAGGTTTGGTTGGAATCCGTCGAGGGGTTGAGGAGATATCGCGACCACACGATAACCAAGTCGATCCCATATGACCTTGACCTTTGACCCCTTGACCTAGCTGACCTAATCAGTTCATCATCTTCTCACATTGCATCGCTGACAAAAGGTTGGTGGAAATTGGTCAATGGGTTCGGGAGATACAGCGCAAAATAATAAAAGAAGTTAATAATAATGATGATGATGATGATGACGATGATGATGATGATGATGATGATAGTGATAACGACGACGCCGACGATGATACACTGATAAAACTAACAACAAAGCCAGGAATAACGAAGAATATTGTTTTTACCTTCTCTAAAATGCATAAGGCTTACCAGTTCATTTAGTACTAAGAATTACTGAAGTTTAGAGAGAAGCGATTTTGTGAGAGAGGAATACTGAATTTAGTGTTGACAATTTTGAGAAGGAGAAAATTTAAAGTTTACATAGGTGTTAAAAATGATGTGAGTCTGTGTAGTAGGAGATAGGAAGTGTGATAGCAAGAGGTGTGGCTATGAGAGGTGTGGCTGTCTTCGGTGTGGTAGTGTGAGGTGTAGCAGTTTTAGGTGTAATTGTGTTTAGGTGTGGTAGTGTTGAGGTGTGGCAGTGTGAGATGTGGCAGTGTGAGGTGTGGCAGTGTGAGGTGTGGCAGTGTGAGGTGTGGCAGTGTAGGGTGTGGCAGTGTG
>NC_137069.1:25079136-25144136 GCF_032717465.1 Coenobita brevimanus
ATGTCACACAGATAAATAGGATCGACTGGAGTTACCTGGATTAAGGATGTCACACAGGTAAATAGGATCGACTGGAGTTACCTGGATTAAGGATGTCACACAGGTAAATAGGATCGTCTGGGGTTACCTGGATTAAGGATGTAACACAGGTAAATAGGATCATCTGGGGTTACCTGGATTTAGGGATGACCAATATGTCTTAATGTCCGGTTGCCATGGTTACGCAAATCTCACCTTTACCTGGAAAAGAAAAGAAAAAGATCTTTATGATTATCTATAAAAATAACATATCATTTTTGATTAAAGGAAAAGTATCCACAACTTCAAGAAAAGAAATCCCTTTTGTTTACCTTTAAAAACAACTTCAAGAAGAGAAAAGAAAAAATCTCTTATACTTTATCTTTAAAAACAACTTCAGGAATAAAACCAATCCCCAAAGTTAACCCTTAAAAACTTCAGGAACAAAAGAAATCCCCAAAGTTAACCCTTAAAAACTTCAAGAACAAAAAAATCCCCATAGTTACCCTTAACAACAACGTCAGGAAGTAAGAGAAAAATTCCTTCAATAAAATTGAAAAAGAACTCCAGAAAATTAAAGAAAACAAATATCTTTAGCTTACCTTTAAAAACAATTTCAGGAATTTACAATAATCCCTACAATTTATCGATGAAATTCAGGAATTAACAGAAAAAAATCCCTATAATTTACCTTTAAAAAAAGCTCAGGAATTAATAGAAAAAAATCCCTATCATTTACCTTTAAAAAATTCTGGAATTTACAGTAAGAAAACCCCTACAGGTTACCAAAAAAGTCAGAATTATTTTTTCATATGGAAGAAACTGCCTTTCTTTTTACCAAATTTTCTCTTACCATAGATTTTTGCATCCACGTATTTATGGAACGAATAGATCAGCAAATATTTAGTGTACCTTGCGTCCTACCTGTTAGTTGGAATAAATCTGTCATCACTTTATATATAGGTATGGTAGAGTGTTAAAAATAGTATTGTTTACCAGGTAGAAGGATTGCAGTGAAAGGGGAATAGTGATGCTGATGATGATGATGCTGATGATGATGATGCTGAAGACGAAGACGAAGATGTTGATATTGGATATGATAATGATGACGAAGATAAAGATAATGATGAGGATGATGAAGATAAAGAAAATGATGATGATGCCGAAGACGAAGACGATGATGGATATGATAATGATGATGAAGAAGATAATGCTGACGATAAAGACGAAGATGATGATGATATTAATGTTGATGATTAGACGTCTAATGACAAACTACATTAACTATTTCACTCCCATCCTTCAATCTATCGAATACCAATCTATTTCTAGCACCAAATTGCCTCTCTAAATCACAACACGTAATATCAGGAACTAGAATTGTAAGCTCTGCATGAACTGTGTATCTATATAACTTGGGGTGTAACTCTCTCTCTCTCTCTCTCTCTCTCTCTCCTGAAATTTAAGAGCAGCCTAAGTATTTTTATTAACATCAAGAAATTACTGCTTTAAAAAAAATCGCAACTTCTCTCCCTCTCCCTCTCTCTCTCTTTCTCTCTCTCTCTCTCTCTCTCTCTCTCTCTCTCTCTCTCTCTCTCTCTCTCTCTCTCTCGGCTGCACATACCTACGTCTTGCCTTCTACAGGGTCGTGAACTGTCTTGTGGAGAAAAATTTGTCCCACATACTTGACAATGCATTAAGTTTGAGATGCAAGATTCCAGACCGACTTGAAGCATCATTAGGTATAGGCTAAGCAGACAGACATATAGACAGATAGATAAATAGACAGACAGATGGACAGGCTGATAGATATAAATAGGTATGGAAAGATATATAGGTATGTAAATTAGAAGTGATGAGATCAATACACTGACAGATAGACAGGTAGAAAGATAGATAGATAGACATTAGATAGATAGATAGATAATAGAGAGAGAGAAAGGGGGGAGGTGTTAGTATACCGCGTTGCACCTCCGGATATTGTTGCGTCTGCTTGGCTGGTTACATCACACCACAAGATTTGTGTGTGTGTGTGTGTGTGTGTGTGTGTAAATGTAAAGTGGGAAAATGGCTCTTTTGTGTATGGCGTGAGGAAAAGGAGAGAGAAAGCCAAGAAGGAGAGAGGAGGAGACGAAAGACAGGAGGAAAGATAAATACCTGAAGAAGGTAGAGGAAGATCTGAGAAAAGAAGGTTAAAAAAGATGTAATGAACGTAGAGAGAGAGAGAGAGAGAGAGAGAGAGAGAGAGAGAGAAAGCTAGGTAGGGTGTGGGAGTGAGTGAAGGGTAACAATGCCGTGTGCGAGAAGTTCCAAAAGCCGTATGAATTTTTAGTGATTGGCCTGCATCTCAACCTGGAGGAACTGCGTTCGGGGAGGGGGCTACGTCTGGGGGTGGGGGCTGCGTCAGGGGTGGGGCTGCGATGGGAGGAGGGAAGCCGCGTTGGGGGGTGGGGGCTGCGTTAGGAGGGGTCTGGGTCTGGGTAAGGTAAGGTCGAGGGGCTAGGCAACTCTACAACGCTGCTCTCTTGCTGATCTGTTGCTGGTAATATGGTAGGATGATTTTAAGTCTCGTGTGTGTGTGTGTGTGTGTGTGTGTGTGTGTGTGTGTGTGTGTGTGTGTGTGTGTGTGTGTGTGTGTGTTTTACCTAATTCTCTTGTGTGTGATACCTATCCTTTAATCACCACCAGTCTCTATAAATAACATGCAAGAATATACTGACGTGTTCCTTAAGCAAGAGAATATTGACGATACCTAGACACATCCTGTACCAATAAGTGCAAGAGCCAGTACAAGGTCCACTGCAAGACTGTACCTACTCCTGGAAGGAAGGGAGAGTAATAGCCAGAATTAACCCTCACACATACTGGCCAAGTACGAAAGGGAAAGCAGTTTGGGGTGAGCTTGATGCATGTAAAAATCGAGTGTTGTATTGGCTATGTTTGGGTCTAATAGTCTGTATGTGTAATTAATATGAACTGGCAGCGTGGGAACATTTACAAGCGTATGAAAGACATTTTACCCGCGTGCACTTTACATGTTCCCCGCTGCTTAGGTTTTCAGCTCTACCTACCCAGCTCAGTACAATATATATTTCAGTGGGCTTTTCATCATCATCAACCAATTTTCTTTATCACAAATCCATTAGCCAGTAATAAAAAATAAACAACAGATAAAGAAGTCAGAACTAAATCAGAGTGCCGTACTGAAAGTGGCACATTAAATCGGACAGGAAGATGTGTTACGTCAGTCCGTACAGTTTCTGCAGTTAAAATGCAGTATGACCCAAAGTGCAGGGAACCATGACACTTCACATCATAAACTACCACATTGCATACTACTATATCTTAAATTGTCACAATACTATGGCTCACACTGCTACAATACACTAGCACACTACATACGGCCAGACTACACCCCATACTAGCAGTGTTCACACTACCAATACCTCACACTGTCACGCCACAAATGCCACACCACACTGCTATATTTCACACTGCATTACCATACCACACAATACCACATCTCTACCACAATTAAAGCACTGCCACACCTCAGTATCACGCCTCTCAGACTAATCACATCACACACTGCCCCATCTCACTGCTGGATCATAAGCTAACGTACCTCACTCTACCAAGCCCCATACTAGCATATCTCACACAGCCAAGACTTCATACTACCAACATTTCCCACTACCACAACTCACACTGCCAACACTTCACACTACAACACCTCACCCCACACTACCAACTCGTTACACTTTCAACGCTTCACACTTCCACACCTCACACTGCCTACACTTCCACACTACCACACCTCACCCCACACTTACATTTCACACTACCACACCTCACCTCACACTAA
Source organism: Coenobita brevimanus (assembly GCF_032717465.1). Classification (NCBI taxonomy): domain Eukaryota; kingdom Metazoa; phylum Arthropoda; class Malacostraca; order Decapoda; family Coenobitidae; genus Coenobita; species Coenobita brevimanus. The sequence continues at coordinate 25,083,020 of NC_137069.1, forward strand.
CACTTCTCACTACCAACACTTCACCCTATCACAACTCATACTACCAACATACTCATACTACTTGAATAGCATACCACTAGTATTTCTGCACATTACCATACTTCACACTAGCACACTGCTTAGTCACACTAAACAGCCACATCTCACACTCACACTTTGCCACACCACACCACACCAAACACCATCACACCACGCACTAACACATACCACCACACCACACATAGCCACACCACACCATACCACACATCGCCACACCACACCACCACACACTGCCACATACCACCACACCACACATTGCCACATACCACCACATCACATAGCCAGACAAATCACCACACAAACTTTCACACCTCAGTCACACCACACTGCCACACCACCAAACCAACACACACACACACACACACACACACACACACACACACACACACACACACACACACACACACACACACACACACACACACACACACACACACACACACACACACACACACACACACACACACACACACACACACACACACACACACACACACACACACACACACACACACACACACACACACACACACACACACACACACACACACACACACACACACACACACACACACACACACACACACACACACACACACACACACACACACACACACACACACACACACACACACACACACACACACACACACACACACACACACACACACACACACACACACACACACACACACACACACACACACACACACACACACACACACACACACACACACACACACACACACACACACACACACACACACACACACACACACACACACACACACACACACACACACACACAGACACACACACACACACACACACACACACACACACACACACACACACACACACACACACACACACACACACACACACACACACACACACACACACACACACACACACGAGAGAGAGAGAGAGAGAGAGAGAGAGAGAGAGAGAGAGAGAGAGAGAGAGTACAAAGTGGGTGATGAGAGGAGAGTAATGGAGAGAGAGAGAGATTTAAAGAAAAATAAAGATCCAATGCTACACGAACGAGGGGAAGTGCAGAGGGGAAGGACTAGGGGAAGCAGTCATAAAAGCACCCTAATACCTTTTCCTAAGTGATTTACTGTATTTATTACATCTAACTGTCCTCTTCTGTGTTACATAAATTCTTCCAATATCGCCATACTCTGCATAGCCTAAATATCATACAAAAGGATTTAAACCACTGAAGATTAAATAGCTAAGGTGTTGACAGAAGCTTAAACCGAAATAATGGGGTTAATGATACGGTATTAACACTCCTAGCTCAATATAGATCACTCATCTACATTATCTATATATCTATATATCTATCTATATATCTATATATATATATATATATATATATATATATATATATATATATATATATTGTATATTTATATACACAGTACATAAAAGTCGCATTGTTTGTTTGTTTGTCCTTCAATCACACCCACACCAAGGGCCATAGACCCCCAACCCATATATATTCTGAATCAGGGTGACCCAGGAATGGTTTTAGAGAGGTTAATATTCATATCTGGGTCAATTGAGGTCACTGGTAGTGTTAGCCTTTTTTGGTCCGGGCAACGCCGGGTACCCCTGCAGCCCAATTTTTAGCAGGGAGACTCACATGATCTCCAGTTCGGACACAGTCGATGTGAGGTTGACCTCCGAGGTCATTTGTGGTCACTGGTTGGAGGTCATTTGAGGTCACCGGTAATACACGCTTGAACGACAAGATCTAGCAGCCCAATTCTTGGCATGGAGACTCACATGACGTCCAGTTCGGACACAGCCTATGTGTGGTTGTTCTCCGAGGTCATTTGAGGTCACTGGTAATAGTAAACAAGTGCGCACAAATACTGTGCGTCAGTCTACGAGAGCTGAAATAGAAAGTTTCTGGACCTCTTATAATCCATTCACAAAAGCATAAGACGTACATGGTCTTTGTAGGGTAGAAAGAAAGATTGAACTAGAACAAACAGGATTAGACTGTTCGCCTTTTTGGGCTGGCAGAACCGTGTACCCCTGCTAGTAGATAAATATAACACCTGGTTTTAACTGAAACACGTTAGCAAAGTTACCCCTACCGTGAGAGCGTGAATGGGGTCATTAATAAGACATTGAGCCTCCTATGAGTCACTCTAAGTAGCAGGTAAATAGGATCGTCTGGGGTTACCTGGATTAAGGATGTCACACAGATAAATAGGATCGACTGGAGTTACCTGGATTAAGGATGTCACACAGGTAAATAGGATCGACTGGAGTTACCTGGATTAAGGATGTCACACAGGTAAATAGGATCGTCTGGGGTTACCTGGATTAAGGATGTAACACAGGTAAATAGGATCATCTGGGGTTACCTGGATTTAGGGATGACCAATATGTCTTAATGTCCGGTTGCCATGGTTACGCAAATCTCACCTTTACCTGGAAAAGAAAAGAAAAAAGATCTTTATGATTATCTATAAAAATAACATATCATTTTTGATTAAAGGAAAAGTATCCACAACTTCAAGAAAAAGAAATCCCTTTTGTTTACCTTTAAAAACAACTTCAAGAAGAGAAAAGAAAAAATCTCTTATACTTTATCTTTAAAAACAACTTCAGGAATAAAACCAATCCCCAAAGTTAACCCTTAAAAACTTCAGGAACAAAAGAAATCCCCAAAGTTAACCCTTAAAAACTTAAAGAACAAAAAAATCCCCATAGTTACCCTTAAAAACAACTTCAGGAAGTAAGAGAAAAATTCCTTCAATAAAATTGAAAAAGAACTCCAGAAAATTAAAGAAAACAAATATCTTTAGCTTACCTTTAAAAAACAATTTCAGGAATTTACAATAATCCCTACAATTTATCGATGAAATTCAGGAATTAACAGAAAAAAATCCCTATAATTTACCTTTAAAAAAGCTCAGGAATTAATAGAAAAAAATCCCTATCATTTACCTTTAAAAAATTCTGGAATTTACAGTAAGAAAACCCCTACAGGTTACCAAAAAAGTCAGGAATTATTTTTTCATATGGAAGAAACTGCCTTTCTTTTTACCAAATTTTCTCTTACCATAGATTTTTGCATCCACGTATTTATGGAACGAATAGATCAGCAAATATTTAGTGTACCTTGCGTCCTACCTGTTAGTTGGAATAAATCTGTCATCACTTTATATATAGGTATGGTAGAGTGTTAAAAATAGTATTGTTTACCAGGTAGAAGGATTGCAGTGAAAGGGGAATAGTGATGCTGATGATGATGATGCTGATGATGATGATGCTGAAGACGAAGACGAAGATGTTGATATTGGATATGATAATGATGACGAAGATAAAGATAATGATGAGGATGATGAAGATAAAGAAAATGATGATGATGCCGAAGACGAAGACGATGATGGATATGATAATGATGATGAAGAAGATAATGCTGACGATAAAGACGAAGATGATGATGATATTAATGTTGATGATTAGACGTCTAATGACAAACTACATTAACTATTTCACTCCCATCCTTCAATCTATCGAATACCAATCTATTTCTAGCACCAAATTGCCTCTCTAAATCACAACACGTAATATCAGGAACTAGAATTGTAAGCTCTGCATGAACTGTGTATCTATATAACTTGGGGTGTAACTCTCTCTCTCTCTCTCTCTCTCTCTCTCTCTCTCTCTCTCCTGAAATTTAAGAGCAGCCTAAGTATTTTTATTAACATCAAGAAATTACTGCTTTAAAAAAAATCGCAACTTCTCTCCCTCTCCCTCTCTCTCTCTTTCTCTCTCTCTCTCTCTCTCTCTCTCGGCTGCACATACCTACGTCTTGCCTTCTACAGGGTCGTGAACTGTCTTGTGGAGAAAAATTTGTCCCACATACTTGACAATGCATTAAGTTTGAGATGCAAGATTCCAGACCGACTTGAAGCATCATTAGGTATAGGCTAAGCAGACAGACATATAGACAGATAGATAAATAGACAGACAGATGGACAGGCTGATAGATATAAATAGGTATGGAAAGATATATAGGTATGTAAATTAGAAGTGATGAGATCAATACACTGACAGATAGACAGGTAGAAAGATAGATAGATAGACATTAGATAGATAGATAGATAATAGAGAGAGAGAAAGGGGGGAGGTGTTAGTATACCGCGTTGCACCTCCGGATATTGTTGCGTCTGCTTGGCTGGTTACATCACACCACAAGATTTGTGTGTGTGTGTGTGTGTGTAAATGTAAAGTGGGAAAATGGCTCTTTTGTGTATGGCGTGAGGAAAAGGAGAGAGAAAGCCAAGAAGGAGAGAGGAGGAGACGAAAGACAGGAGGAAAGATAAATACCTGAAGAAGGTAGAGGAAGATCTGAGAAAAGAAGGGGAAACAAGAGGTAATGAACGTACGAGAGAAACAAGAGGTAATGAACGTACGAGAGAGAGAGAGAGAGAGAGAGAGAGAGAGAGAGAGAGAGAGAGAGAGAGAGAGAGAGAAAGCTAGGTAGGGTGTGGGGGTGAGTGAAGGGTAACAATGCAGTGTGCGAGAAGTTCCAAAAGCCGTATGAATTTTTTAGTGATTGGCCTGCATCTCAACCTGGAGGAACTGCGTTCGGGGAGGGGGGGCTACGTCTGGGGGGTGGGGGCTGCGTCAGGGGTGGGGCTGCGATGGGAGGAGGGAAGCCGCGTTGGGGGGTGGGGGCTGCGTTAGGAGGGGTCTGGGTCTGGGTAAGGTAAGGTCGAGGGGCTAGGCAACTCTACAACGCTGCTCTCTTGCTGATCTGTTGCTGGTAATATGGTAGGATGATTTTAAGTCTCGTGTGTGTGTGTGTGTGTGTGTGTGTGTGTGTGTGTGTGTGTGTGTGTGTGTGTGTGTGTGTGTGTGTGTTTTACCTAATTCTCTTGTGTGTGATACCTATCCTTTAATCACCACCAGTCTCTATAAATAACATGCAAGAATATACTGACGTGTTCCTTAAGCAAGAGAATATTGACGATACCTAGACACATCCTGTACCAATAAGTGCAAGAGCCAGTACAAGGTCCACTGCAAGACTGTACCTACTCCTGGAAGGAAGGGAGAGTAATAGCCAGAATTAACCCTCACACATACTGGCCAAGTACGAAAGGGAAAGCAGTTTGGGGTGAGCTTGATGCATGTAAAAATCGAGTGTTGTATTGGCTATGTTTGGGTCTAATAGTCTGTATGTGTAATTAATATGAACTGGCAGCGTGGGAACATTTACAAGCGTATGAAAGACATTTTACCCGCGTGCACTTTACATGTTCCCCGCTGCTTAGGTTTTCAGCTCTACCTACCCAGCTCAGTACAATATATATTTCAGTGGGCTTTTCATCATCATCAACCAATTTTCTTTATCACAAATCCATTAGCCAGTAATAAAAAATAAACAACAGATAAAGAAGTCAGAACTAAATCAGAGTGCCGTACTGAAAGTGGCACATTAAATCGGACAGGAAGATGTGTTACGTCAGTCCGTACAGTTTCTGCAGTTAAAATGCAGTATGACCCAAAGTGCAGGGAACCATGACACTTCACATCATAAACTACCACATTGCATACTACTATATCTTAAATTGTCACAATACTATGGCTCACACTGCTACAATACACTAGCACACTACATACGGCCAGACTACACCCCATACTAGCAGTGTTCACACTACCAATACCTCACACTGTCACGCCACAAATGCCACACCACACTGCTATATTTCACACTGCATTACCATACCACACAATACCACATCTCTACCACAATTAAAGCACTGCCACACCTCAGTATCACGCCTCTCAGACTAATCACATCACACACTGCCCCATCTCACTGCTGGATCATAAGCTAACGTACCTCACTCTACCAAGCCCCATACTAGCATATCTCACACAGCCAAGACTTCATACTACCAACATTTCCCACTACCACAACTCACACTGCCAACACTTCACACTACAACACCTCACCCCACACTACCAACTCGTTACACTTTCAACGCTTCACACTTCCACACCTCACACTGCCTACACTTCACACTACCACACCTCACCCCACACTTACATTTCACACTACCACACCTCACCTCACACTAACACTTCTCACTACCAACACTTCACCCTATCACAACTCATACTACCAACATACTCATACTACTTGAATAGCATACCACTAGTATTTCTGCACATTACCATACTTCACACTAGCACACTGCTTAGTCACACTAAACAGCCACATCTCACACTCACACTTTGCCACACCACACCACACCAAACACCATCACACCACGCACTAACACATACCACCACACCACACATAGCCACACCACACCATACCACACATCGCCACACCACACCACCACACACTGCCACACACACACACACACACACACACACACACACACACACACACACACACACACACACACACACACACACACACACACACACACACACACACACACACACACACACACACACACACACACACACACACACACACACACACACACACACACACACACACACACACACACACACACACACACACACACACACACACACACACACACACACACACACACACACACACACACACACACACACACACACACACACACACACACACACACACACACACACACACACACACACACACACACACACACACACACACACACACACACACACACACACACACACACACACACACACACACACACACACACACACACACACACACACACACACACACACACACACACACACACACACACACACACACACACACACACACACACACACACACACACACACACACACACACACACACACACGAGAGAGAGAGAGAGAGAGAGAGAGAGAGAGAGAGAGAGAGAGAGAGAGAGAGAGAGTACAAAGTGGGTGATGAGAGGGGAGAGTAATGGAGAGAGAGAGAGAGATTTAAAGAAAAATAAAGATCCAATGCTACACGAACGAGGGGAAGTGCAGAGGGGAAGGACTAGGGAAGCAGTCATAAAAGCACCCTAATACCTTTTCCTAAGTGATTTACTGTATTTATTACATCTAACTGTCCTCTTCTGTGTTACATAAATTCTTCCAATATCGCCATACTCTGCATAGCCTAAATATCATACAAAAGGATTTAAACCACTGAAGATTAAATAGCTAAGGTGTTGACGAAGCTTAAACCGAAATAATGGGGTTAATGATACGGTATTAACACTCCTAGGTCAATATTGATCACTCATCTACAGTATCTATCTATCTATCTATCTATATATATATATATATATATATATATATATATATATATATATATATATATTTTTTTTTTGTATATTTATATACACAGTACATAAAAGTCGCATTGTTTGTTTGTTTGTCCTTCAATCACACCCACACCAAGGGCCATAGACCCCCAACCCATATATATTCTGAATCAGGGTGACCCAGGAATGGTTTTAGAGAGGTTAATATTCATATCTGGGTCAATTGAGGTCACTGGTAGTGTTAGCCTTTTTTGGTCCGGGCAACGCCGGGTACCCCTGCAGCCCAATTTTTAGCAGGGAGACTCACATGATCTCCAGTTCGGACACAGTCGATGTGAGGTTGACCTCCGAGGTCATTTGTGGTCACTGGTTGGAGGTCATTTGAGGTCACCGGTAATACACGCTTGAACGACAAGATCTAGCAGCCCAATTCTTGGCATGGAGACTCACATGACGTCCAGTTCGGACACAGCCTATGTGTGGTTGTTCTCCGAGGTCATTTGAGGTCACTGGTAATAGTAAACAAGTGCGCACAAATACTGTGCGTCAGTCTACGAGAGCTGAAATAGAAAGTTTCTGGACCTCTTATAATCCATTCACAAAAGCATAAGACGTACATGGTCTTTGTAGGGTAGAAAGAAAGATTGAACTAGAACAAACAGGATTAGACTGTTCGCCTTTTTGGGCTGGCAGAACCGTGTACCCCTGCTAGTAGATAAATATAACACCTGGTTTTAACTGAAACACGTTAGCAAAGTTACCCCTACCGTGAGAGCGTGAATGGGGTCATTAATAAGACATTGAGCCTCCTATGAGTCACTCTAAGTAGCAGGTAAATAGGATCGTCTGGGGTTACCTGGATTAAGGATGTCACACAGATAAATAGGATCGACTGGAGTTACCTGGATTAAGGATGTCACACAGGTAAATAGGATCGACTGGAGTTACCTGGATTAAGGATGTCACACAGGTAAATAGGATCGTCTGGGGTTACCTGGATTAAGGATGTAACACAGGTAAATAGGATCATCTGGGGTTACCTGGATTTAGGGATGACCAATATGTCTTAATGTCCGGTTGCCATGGTTACGCAAATCTCACCTTTACCTGGAAAAAAAAGAAAAAAGATCTTTATGATTATTTATAAAAATAACATATAATTTTTGATTAAAGAAAAGTATCCACAACTTCAAGAAAAAGAAATCCCTTTTGTTTACCTTTAAAAACAACTTCAAGAAAATAAAAGAAAAAATCTCTTATACTTTATCTTTAAAAACAACTTCAGGAATAAAACCAATCCCCAAAGTTAACCCTTAAAAACTTCAGGAACAAAAGAAATCCCCAAAGTTAACCCTTAAAAACTTCAAGAACAAAAAAAATCCCCATAGTTACCCTTAAAAACAACTTCAGGAAGTAAGAGAAAAATTCCTTCAATAAAATTGAAAAAGAACTCCAGAAAATTAAAGAAAACAAATATCTTTAGCTTACCTTTAAAAACAATTTCAGGAATTTACAATAATCCCTACAATTTATCGATGAAATTCAGGAATTAACAGAAAAAAATCCCTATAATTTACCTTTAAAAAAGCTCAGGAATTAATAGAAAAAAATCCCTATCATTTACCTTTAAAAAATTCTGGAATTTACAGTAAGAAAACCCCTACAGGTTACCAAAAAAGTCAGGAATTATTTTTTCATATGGAAGAAACTGCCTTTCTTTTTACCAAATTTTCTCTTACCATAGATTTTTGCATCCACGTATTTATGGAACGAATAGATCAGCAAATATTTAGTGTACCTTGCGTCCTACCTGTTAGTTGGAATAAATCTGTCATCACTTTATATATAGGTATGGTAGAGTGTTAAAAATAGTATTGTTTACCAGGTAGAAGGATTGCAGTGAAAGGGGAATAGTGATGCTGATGATGATGATGCTGATGATGATGATGCTGAAGACGAAGACGAAGATGTTGATATTGGATATGATAATGATGACGAAGATAAAGATAATGATGAGGATGATGAAGATAAAGAAAATGATGATGATGCCGAAGACGAAGACGATGATGGATATGATAATGATGATGAAGAAGATAATGCTGACGATAAAGACGAAGATGATGATGATATTAATGTTGATGATTAGACGTCTAATGACAAACTACATTAACTATTTCACTCCCATCCTTCAATCTATCGAATACCAATCTATTTCTAGCACCAAATTGCCTCTCTAAATCACAACACGTAATATCAGGAACTAGAATTGTAAGCTCTGCATGAACTGTGTATCTATATAACTTGGGGTGTAACTCTCTCTCTCTCTCTCTCTCTCTCTCTCTCCTGAAATTTAAGAGCAGCCTAAGTATTTTTATTAACATCAAGAAATTACTGCTTTAAAAAAAATCGCAACTTCTCTCCCTCTCCCTCTCTCTCTCTCTCTCTCTCTCTCTCTCTCTCTCTCTCTCTCTCTCTCTCTCTCTCTCTCTCTCGGCTGCACATACCTACGTCTTGCCTTCTACAGGGTCGTGAACTGTCTTGTGGAGAAAAATTTGTCCCACATACTTGACAATGCATTAAGTTTGAGATGCAAGATTCCAGACCGACTTGAAGCATCATTAGGTATAGGCTAAGCAGACAGACATATAGACAGATAGATAAATAGACAGACAGATGGACAGGCTGATAGATATAAATAGGTATGGAAAGATATATAGGTATGTAAATTAGAAGTGATGAGATCAATACACTGACAGATAGACAGGTAGAAAGATAGATAGATAGACATTAGATAGATAGATAGATAATAGAGAGAGAGAAAGGGGGGAGGTGTTAGTATACCGCGTTGCACCTCCGGATATTGTTGCGTCTGCTTGGCTGGTTACATCACACCACAAGATTTGTGTGTGTGTGTGTGTGTGTGTGTGTGTAAATGTAAAGTGGGAAAATGGCTCTTTTGTGTATGGCGTGAGGAAAAGGAGAGAGAAAGCCAAGAAGGAGAGAGGAGGAGACGAAAGACAGGAGGAAAGATAAATACCTGAAGAAGGTAGAGGAAGATCTGAGAAAAGAAGGGGAAACAAGAGGTAATGAACGTACGAGAGAGAGAGAGAGAGAGAGAGAGAGAGAGAGAGAGAGAGAGAGAGAGAGAGAGAGAGAGAAAGCTAGGTAGGGTGTGGGGGTGAGTGAAGGGTAACAATGCAGTGTGCGAGAAGTTCCAAAAGCCGTATGAATTTTTTAGTGATTGGCCTGCATCTCAACCTGGAGGAACTGCGTTCGGGGAGGGGGGGCTACGTCTGGGGGGTGGGGGCTGCGTCAGGGGTGGGGCTGCGATGGGAGGAGGGAAGCCGCGTTGGGGGGTGGGGGCTGCGTTAGGAGGGGTCTGGGTCTGGGTAAGGTAAGGTCGAGGGGCTAGAGCAACTCTACAACGCTGCTCTCTTGCTGATCTGTTGCTGGTAATATGGTAGGATGATTTTAAGTCTCGTGTGTGTGTGTGTGTGTGTGTGTGTGTGTGTGTGTGTGTGTGTGTGTGTGTGTGTGTGTGTGTGTTTTACCTAATTCTCTTGTGTGTGATACCTATCCTTTAATCACCACCAGTCTCTATAAATAACATGCAAGAATATACTGACGTGTTCCTTAAGCAAGAGAATATTGACGATACCTAGACACATCCTGTACCAATAAGTGCAAGAGCCAGTACAAGGTCCACTGCAAGACTGTACCTACTCCTGGAAGGAAGGGAGAGTAATAGCCAGAATTAACCCTCACACATACTGGCCAAGTACGAAAGGGAAAGCAGTTTGGGGTGAGCTTGATGCATGTAAAAATCGAGTGTTGTATTGGCTATGTTTGGGTCTAATAGTCTGTATGTGTAATTAATATGAACTGGCAGCGTGGGAACATTTACAAGCGTATGAAAGACATTTTACCCGCGTGCACTTTACATGTTCCCCGCTGCTTAGGTTTTCAGCTCTACCTACCCAGCTCAGTACAATATATATTTCAGTGGGCTTTTCATCATCATCAACCAATTTTCTTTATCACAAATCCATTAGCCAGTAATAAAAAATAAACAACAGATAAAGAAGTCAGAACTAAATCAGAGTGCCGTACTGAAAGTGGCACATTAAATCGGACAGGAAGATGTGTTACGTCAGTCCGTACAGTTTCTGCAGTTAAAATGCAGTATGACCCAAAGTGCAGGGAACCATGACACTTCACATCATAAACTACCACATTGCATACTACTATATCTTAAATTGTCACAATACTATGGCTCACACTGCTACAATACACTAGCACACTACATACGGCCAGACTACACCCCATACTAGCAGTGTTCACACTACCAATACCTCACACTGTCACGCCACAAATGCCACACCACACTGCTATATTTCACACTGCATTACCATACCACACAATACCACATCTCTACCACAATTAAAGCACTGCCACACCTCAGTATCACGCCTCTCAGACTAATCACATCACACACTGCCCCATCTCACTGCTGGATCATAAGCTAACGTACCTCACTCTACCAAGCCCCATACTAGCATATCTCACACAGCCAAGACTTCATACTACCAACATTTCCCACTACCACAACTCACACTGCCAACACTTCACACTACAACACCTCACCCCACACTACCAACTCGTTACACTTTCAACGCTTCACACTTCCACACCTCACACTGCCTACACTTCACACTACCACACCTCACCCCACACTTACATTTCACACTACCACACCTCACCTCACACTAACACTTCTCACTACCAACACTTCACCCTATCACAACTCATACTACCAACATACTCATACTACTTGAATAGCATACCACTAGTATTTCTGCACATTACCATACTTCACACTAGCACACTGCTTAGTCACACTAAACAGCCACATCTCACACTCACACTTTGCCACACCACACCACACCAAACACCATCACACCACGCACTAACACATACCACCACACCACACATAGCCACACCACACCATACCACACATCGCCACACCACACCACCACACACTGCCACATACCACCACACCACACATTGCCACATACCACCACATCACATAGCCAGACAAATCACCACACAAACTTTCACACCTCAGTCACACCACACTGCCACACCACCAAACCAACACACACACACACACACACACACACACACACACACACACACACACACACACACACACACACACACACACACACACACACACACACACACACACACACACACACACACACACACACACACACACACACACACACACACACACACACACACACACACACACACACACACACACACACACACACACACACACACACACACACACACACACACACACACACACACACACACACACACACACACACACACACACACACACACACACACACACACACACACACACACACACACACACACACACACACACACACACACACACACACACACACACACACACACACACACACACACACACACACACACACACACACACACACACACACACACACACACACACACACACACACACACACACACACACACACACACACACACACACACACACACACACACACACACACACACACACACACACACACACACACACACACACACACACACACACACACACACACACACACACACACACACACACACACACACACAGAGAGAGAGAGAGAGAGAGAGAGAGAGAGAGAGAGAGAGAGAGTACAAAGTGGGTGATGAGAGGGGAGAGTAATGGAGAGAGAGAGAGATTTAAAGAAAAATAAAGATCCAATGCTACACGAACGAGGGGAAGTGCAGAGGGGAAGGACTAGGGAAGCAGTCATAAAAGCACCCTAATACCTTTTCCTAAGTGATTTACTGTATTTATTACATCTAACTGTCCTCTTCTGTGTTACATAAATTCTTCCAATATCGCCATACTCTGCATAGCCTAAATATCATACAAAAGGATTTAAACCACTGAAGATTAAATAGCTAAGGTGTTGACGAAGCTTAAACCGAAATAATGGGGTTAATGATACGGTATTAACACTCCTAGGTCAATATTGATCACTCATCTACAGTATCTATCTATCTATCTATCTATCTATCTATCTATCTATATATATATATATATATATATATATATATATATATATATATATATATATATATATTGTATATTTATATACACAGTACATAAAAGTCGCATTGTTTGTTTGTTTGTCCTTCAATCACACCCACACCAAGGGCCATAGACCCCCAACCCATATATATTCTGAATCAGGGTGACCCAGGAATGGTTTTAGAGAGGTTAATATTCATATCTGGGTCAATTGAGGTCACTGGTAGTGTTAGCCTTTTTTGGTCCGGGCAACGCCGGGTACCCCTGCAGCCCAATTTTTAGCAGGGAGACTCACATGATCTCCAGTTCGGACACAGTCGATGTGAGGTTGACCTCCGAGGTCATTTGTGGTCACTGGTTGGAGGTCATTTGAGGTCACCGGTAATACACGCTTGAACGACAAGATCTAGCAGCCCAATTCTTGGCATGGAGACTCACATGACGTCCAGTTCGGACACAGCCTATGTGTGGTTGTTCTCCGAGGTCATTTGAGGTCACTGGTAATAGTAAACAAGTGCGCACAAATACTGTGCGTCAGTCTACGAGAGCTGAAATAGAAAGTTTCTGGACCTCTTATAATCCATTCACAAAAGCATAAGACGTACATGGTCTTTGTAGGGTAGAAAGAAAGATTGAACTAGAACAAACAGGATTAGACTGTTCGCCTTTTTGGGCTGGCAGAACCGTGTACCCCTGCTAGTAGATAAATATAACACCTGGTTTTAACTGAAACACGTTAGCAAAGTTACCCCTACCGTGAGAGCGTGAATGGGGTCATTAATAAGACATTGAGCCTCCTATGAGTCACTCTAAGTAGCAGGTAAATAGGATCGTCTGGGGTTACCTGGATTAAGGATGTCACACAGATAAATAGGATCGACTGGAGTTACCTGGATTAAGGATGTCACACAGGTAAATAGGATCGACTGGAGTTACCTGGATTAAGGATGTCACACAGGTAAATAGGATCGTCTGGGGTTACCTGGATTAAGGATGTAACACAGGTAAATAGGATCATCTGGGGTTACCTGGATTTAGGGATGACCAATATGTCTTAATGTCCGGTTGCCATGGTTACGCAAATCTCACCTTTACCTGGAAAAGAAAAGAAAAAAAGATCTTTATGATTATCTATAAAAATAACATATCATTTTTGATTAAAGGAAAAGTATCCACAACTTCAAGAAAAAGAAATCCCTTTTGTTTACCTTTAAAAACAACTTCAAGAAGAGAAAAGAAAAAAATCTCTTATACTTTATCTTTAAAAACAACTTCAGGAATAAAACCAATCCCCAAAGTTAACCCTTAAAAACTTCAGGAACAAAAGAAATCCCCAAAGTTAACCCTTAAAAACTTCAAGAACAAAAAAATCCCCATAGTTACCCTTAAAAACAACTTCAGGAAGTAAGAGAAAAATTCCTTCAATAAAATTGAAAAAGAACTCCAGAAAATTAAAGAAAACAAATATCTTTAGCTTACCTTTAAAAACAATTTCAGGAATTTACAATAATCCCTACAATTTATCGATGAAATTCAGGAATTAACAGAAAAAAATCCCTATAATTTACCTTTAAAAAAGCTCAGGAATTAATAGAAAAAAATCCCTATCATTTACCTTTAAAAAATTCTGGAATTTACAGTAAGAAAACCCCTACAGGTTACCAAAAAAGTCAGGAATTATTTTTTCATATGGAAGAAACTGCCTTTCTTTTTACCAAATTTTCTCTTACCATAGATTTTTGCATCCACGTATTTATGGAACGAATAGATCAGCAAATATTTAGTGTACCTTGCGTCCTACCTGTTAGTTGGAATAAATCTGTCATCACTTTATATATAGGTATGGTAGAGTGTTAAAAATAGTATTGTTTACCAGGTAGAAGGATTGCAGTGAAAGGGGAATAGTGATGCTGATGATGATGATGCTGATGATGATGATGCTGAAGACGAAGACGAAGATGTTGATATTGGATATGATAATGATGACGAAGATAAAGATAATGATGAGGATGATGAAGATAAAGAAAATGATGATGATGCCGAAGACGAAGACGATGATGGATATGATAATGATGATGAAGAAGATAATGCTGACAATAAAGACGAAGATGATGATGATATTAATGTTGATGATTAGACGTCTAATGACAAACTACATTAACTATTTCACTCCCATCCTTCAATCTATCGAATACCAATCTATTTCTAGCACCAAATTGCCTCTCTAAATCACAACACGTAATATCAGGAACTAGAATTGTAAGCTCTGCATGAACTGTGTATCTATATAACTTGGGGTGTAACTCTCTCTCTCTCTCTCTCTCTCTCTCCTGAAATTTAAGAGCAGCCTAAGTATTTTTATTAACATCAAGAAATTACTGCTTTAAAAAAAATCGCAACTTCTCTCCCTCTCCCTCTCTCTCTCTTTCTCTCTCTCTCTCTCTTTCTCTCTCTCTCTCTCTCTCTCTCTCTCTCTCTCTCTCTCGGCTGCACATACCTACGTCTTGCCTTCTACAGGGTCGTGAACTGTCTTGTGGAGAAAAATTTGTCCCACATACTTGACAATGCATTAAGTTTGAGATGCAAGATTCCAGACCGACTTGAAGCATCATTAGGTATAGGCTAAGCAGACAGACATATAGACAGATAGATAAATAGACAGACAGATGGACAGGCTGATAGATATAAATAGGTATGGAAAGATATATAGGTATGTAAATTAGAAGTGATGAGATCAATACACTGACAGATAGACAGGTAGAAAGATAGATAGATAGACATTAGATAGATAGATAGATAATAGAGAGAGAGAAAGGGGAGGTGTTAGTATACCGCGTTGCACCTCCGGATATTGTTGCGTCTGCTTGGCTGGTTACATCACACCACAAGATTTGTGTGTGTGTGTGTGTGTGTGTGTGTAAATGTAAAGTGGGAAAATGGCTCTTTTGTGTATGGCGTGAGGAAAAGGAGAGAGAAAGCCAAGAAGGAGAGAGGAGGAGACGAAAGACAGGAGGAAAGATAAATACCTGAAGAAGGTAGAGGAAGATCTGAGAAAAGAAGGGGAAACAAGAGGTAATGAACGTACGAGAGAGAGAGAGAGAGAGAGAGAGAGAGAGAGAGAGAGAGAGAGAGAGAGAGAGAGAGAGAGAGAGAGAGAGAAAGCTAGGTAGGGTGTGGGGGTGAGTGAAGGGTAACAATGCAGTGTGCGAGAAGTTCCAAAAGCCGTATGAATTTTTTAGTGATTGGCCTGCATCTCAACCTGGAGGAACTGCGTTCGGGGAGGGGGGGCTACGTCTGGGGGGTGGGGGCTGCGTCAGGGGTGGGGCTGCGATGGGAGGAGGGAAGCCGCGTTGGGGGGTGGGGGCTGCGTTAGGAGGGGTCTGGGTCTGGGTAAGGTAAGGTCGAGGGGCTAGGCAACTCTACAACGCTGCTCTCTTGCTGATCTGTTGCTGGTAATATGGTAGGATGATTTTAAGTCTCGTGTGTGTGTGTGTGTGTGTGTGTGTGTGTGTGTGTGTGTGTGTGTGTGTGTGTGTGTGTGTGTGTGTGTGTGTGTGTGTGTGTTTTACCTAATTCTCTTGTGTGTGATACCTATCCTTTAATCACCACCAGTCTCTATAAATAACATGCAAGAATATACTGACGTGTTCCTTAAGCAAGAGAATATTGACGATACCTAGACACATCCTGTACCAATAAGTGCAAGAGCCAGTACAAGGTCCACTGCAAGACTGTACCTACTCCTGGAAGGAAGGGAGAGTAATAGCCAGAATTAACCCTCACACATACTGGCCAAGTACGAAAGGGAAAGCAGTTTGGGGTGAGCTTGATGCATGTAAAAATCGAGTGTTGTATTGGCTATGTTTGGGTCTAATAGTCTGTATGTGTAATTAATATGAACTGGCAGCGTGGGAACATTTACAAGCGTATGAAAGACATTTTACCCGCGTGCACTTTACATGTTCCCCGCTGCTTAGGTTTTCAGCTCTACCTACCCAGCTCAGTACAATATATATTTCAGTGGGCTTTTCATCATCATCAACCAATTTTCTTTATCACAAATCCATTAGCCAGTAATAAAAAATAAACAACAGATAAAGAAGTCAGAACTAAATCAGAGTGCCGTACTGAAAGTGGCACATTAAATCGGACAGGAAGATGTGTTACGTCAGTCCGTACAGTTTCTGCAGTTAAAATGCAGTATGACCCAAAGTGCAGGGAACCATGACACTTCACATCATAAACTACCACATTGCATACTACTATATCTTAAATTGTCACAATACTATGGCTCACACTGCTACAATACACTAGCACACTACATACGGCCAGACTACACCCCATACTAGCAGTGTTCACACTACCAATACCTCACACTGTCACGCCACAAATGCCACACCACACTGCTATATTTCACACTGCATTACCATACCACACAATACCACATCTCTACCACAATTAAAGCACTGCCACACCTCAGTATCACGCCTCTCAGACTAATCACATCACACACTGCCCCATCTCACTGCTGGATCATAAGCTAACGTACCTCACTCTACCAAGCCCCATACTAGCATATCTCACACAGCCAAGACTTCATACTACCAACATTTCCCACTACCACAACTCACACTGCCAACACTTCACACTACAACACCTCACCCCACACTACCAACTCGTTACACTTTCAACGCTTCACACTTCCACACCTCACACTGCCTACACTTCACACTACCACACCTCACCCCACACTTACATTTCACACTACCACACCTCACCTCACACTAACACTTCTCACTACCAACACTTCACCCTATCACAACTCATACTACCAACATACTCATACTACTTGAATAGCATACCACTAGTATTTCTGCACATTACCATACTTCACACTAGCACACTGCTTAGTCACACTAAACAGCCACATCTCACACTCACACTTTGCCACACCACACCACACCAAACACCATCACACCACGCACTAACACATACCACCACACCACACATAGCCACACCACACCATACCACACATCGCCACACCACACCACCACACACTGCCACATACCACCACACCACACATTGCCACATACCACCACATCACATAGCCAGACAAATCACCACACAAACTTTCACACCTCAGTCACACCACACTGCCACACCACCAAACCAACACACACACACACACACACACACACACACACACACACACACACACACACACACACACACACACACACACACACACACACACACACACACACACACACACACACACACACACACACACACACACACACACACACACACACACACACACACACACACACACACACACACACACACACACACACACACACACACACACACACACACACACACACACACACACACACACACACACACACACACACACACACACACACACACACACACACACACACACACACACACACACACACACACACACACACACACACACACACACACACACACACACACACACACACACACACACACACACACACACACACACACACACACACACACACACACACACACACACACACACACACACACACACACACACACACACACACACACACACACACACACACACACACACACACACACACACACACACACACACACACACACACACACACACACACACGAGAGAGAGAGAGAGAGAGAGAGAGAGAGAGAGAGAGAGAGAGAGAGAGAGAGTACAAAGTGGGTGATGAGAGGGGAGAGTAATGGAGAGAGAGAGAGATTTAAAGAAAAATAAAGATCCAATGCTACACGAACGAGGGGAAGTGCAGAGGGGAAGGACTAGGGAAGCAGTCATAAAAGCACCCTAATACCTTTTCCTAAGTGATTTACTGTATTTATTACATCTAACTGTCCTCTTCTGTGTTACATAAATTCTTCCAATATCGCCATACTCTGCATAGCCTAAATATCATACAAAAGGATTTAAACCACTGAAGATTAAATAGCTAAGGTGTTGACAGAAGCTTAAACCGAAATAATGGGGTTAATGATACGGTATTAATACTCCTAGGTCAATATTGATCACTCATCTACAGTATCTATCTATCTATCTATCTATCTATCTATATATATATATATATATATATATATATATATATATATATATAATTTATATTGTATATTTATATACACAGTACATAAAAGTCGCATTGTTTGTTTGTTTGTCCTTCAATCACACCCACACCAAGGGCCATAGACCCCCAACCCATATATATTCTGAATCAGGGTGACCCAGGAATGGTTTTAGAGAGGTTAATATTCATATCTGGGTCAATTGAGGTCACTGGTAGTGTTAGCCTTTTTTGGTCCGGGCAACGCCGGGTACCCCTGCAGCCCAATTTTTAGCAGGGAGACTCACATGATCTCCAGTTCGGACACAGTCGATGTGAGGTTGACCTCCGAGGTCATTTGTGGTCACTGGTTGGAGGTCATTTGAGGTCACCGGTAATACACGCTTGAACGACAAGATCTAGCAGCCCAATTCTTGGCATGGAGACTCACATGACGTCCAGTTCGGACACAGCCTATGTGTGGTTGTTCTCCGAGGTCATTTGAGGTCACTGGTAATAGTAAACAAGTGCGCACAAATACTGTGCGTCAGTCTACGAGAGCTGAAATAGAAAGTTTCTGGACCTCTTATAATCCATTCACAAAAGCATAAGACGTACATGGTCTTTGTAGGGTAGAAAGAAAGATTGAACTAGAACAAACAGGATTAGACTGTTCGCCTTTTTGGGCTGGCAGAACCGTGTACCCCTGCTAGTAGATAAATATAACACCTGGTTTTAACTGAAACACGTTAGCAAAGTTACCCCTACCGTGAGAGCGTGAATGGGGTCATTAATAAGACATTGAGCCTCCTATGAGTCACTCTAAGTAGCAGGTAAATAGGATCGTCTGGGGTTACCTGGATTAAGGATGTCACACAGATAAATAGGATCGACTGGAGTTACCTGGATTAAGGATGTCACACAGGTAAATAGGATCGACTGGAGTTACCTGGATTAAGGATGTCACACAGGTAAATAGGATCGTCTGGGGTTACCTGGATTAAGGATGTAACACAGGTAAATAGGATTATCTGGGGTTACCTGGATTTAGGGATGACCAATATGTCTTAATGTCCGGTTGCCATGGTTACGCAAATCTCACCTTTACCTGGAAAAGAAAAGGAAAAAGATCTTTATGATTATCTATAAAAATAACATATCATTTTTGATTAAAGGAAAAGTATCCACAACTTCAAGAAAAAGAAATCCCTTTTGTTTACCTTTAAAAACAACTTCAAGAAGAGAAAAGAAAAAAATCTCTTATACTTTATCTTTAAAAACAACTTCAGGAATAAAACCAATCCCCAAAGTTAACCCTTAAAAACTTCAGGAACAAAAGAAATCCCCAAAGTTAACCCTTAAAAACTTCAAGAACAAAAAAAATCCCCATAGTTACCCTTAAAAACAACTTCAGGAAGTAAGAGAAAAATTCCTTCAATAAAATTGAAAAAGAACTCCAGAAAATTAAAGAAAACAAATATCTTTAGCTTACCTTTAAAAACAATTTCAGGAATTTACAATAATCCCTACAATTTATCGATGAAATTCAGGAATTAACAGAAAAAAATCCCTATAATTTACCTTTAAAAAAGCTCAGGAATTAATAGAAAAACATCCCTATCATTTACCTTTAAAAAATTCTGGAATTTACAGTAAGAAAACCCCTACAGGTTACCAAAAAAGTCAGGAATTATTTTTTCATATGGAAGAAACTGCCTTTCTTTTTACCAAATTTTCTCTTACCATAGATTTTTGCATCCACGTATTTATGGAACGAATAGATCAGCAAATATTTAGTGTACCTTGCGTCCTACCTGTTAGTTGGAATAAATCTGTCATCACTTTATATATAGGTATGGTAGAGTGTTAAAAATAGTATTGTTTACCAGGTAGAAGGATTGCAGTGAAAGGGGAATAGTGATGCTGATGATGATGATGCTGATGATGATGATGCTGAAGACGAAGACGAAGATGTTGATATTGGATATGATAATGATGACGAAGATAAAGATAATGATGAGGATGATGAAGATAAAGAAAATGATGATGATGCCGAAGACGAAGACGATGATGGATATGATAATGATGATGAAGAAGATAATGCTGACAATAAAGACGAAGATGATGATGATATTAATGTTGATGATTAGACGTCTAATGACAAACTACATTAACTATTTCACTCCCATCCTTCAATCTATCGAATACCAATCTATTTCTAGCACCAAATTGCCTCTCTAAATCACAACACGTAATATCAGGAACTAGAATTGTAAGCTCTGCATGAACTGTGTATCTATATAACTTGGGGTGTAACTCTCTCTCTCTCTCTCTCTCTCTCTCTCTCCTGAAATTTAAGAGCAGCCTAAGTATTTTTATTAACATCAAGAAATTACTGCTTTAAAAAAAATCGCAACTTCTCTCCCTCTCCCTCTCTCTCTCTTTCTCTCTCTCTCTCTCTCTCTCTCTCTCTCTCTCTCTCTCTCTCTCTCTCTCGGCTGCACATACCTACGTCTTGCCTTCTACAGGGTCGTGAACTGTCTTGTGGAGAAAAATTTGTCCCACATACTTGACAATGCATTAAGTTTGAGATGCAAGATTCCAGACCGACTTGAAGCATCATTAGGTATAGGCTAAGCAGACAGACATATAGACAGATAGATAAATAGACAGACAGATGGACAGGCTGATAGATATAAATAGGTATGGAAAGATATATAGGTATGTAAATTAGAAGTGATGAGATCAATACACTGACAGATAGACAGGTAGAAAGATAGATAGATAGACATTAGATAGATAGATAGATAATAGAGAGAGAGAAAGGGGGGAGGTGTTAGTATACCGCGTTGCACCTCCGGATATTGTTGCGTCTGCTTGGCTGGTTACATCACACCACAAGATTTGTGTGTGTGTGTGTGTGTGTGTGTGTGTAAATGTAAAGTGGGAAAATGGCTCTTTTGTGTATGGCGTGAGGAAAAGGAGAGAGAAAGCCAAGAAGGAGAGAGGAGGAGACGAAAGACAGGAGGAAAGATAAATACCTGAAGAAGGTAGAGGAAGATCTGAGAAAAGAAGGGGAAACAAGAGGTAATGAACGTACGAGAGAAACAAGAGGTAATGAACGTACGAGAGAGAGAGAGAGAGAGAGAGAGAGAGAGAGAGAGAGAGAGAGAGAGAGAGAGAGAGAGAGAGAAAGCTAGGTAGGGTGTGGGGGTGAGTGAAGGGTAACAATGCAGTGTGCGAGAAGTTCCAAAAGCCGTATGAATTTTTTAGTGATTGGCCTGCATCTCAACCTGGAGGAACTGCGTTCGGGGAGGGGGCTACGTCTGGGGGTGGGGGCTGCGTCTGGGGGGGGGCTGGGTGGGGAGGAGGGAAGCCGCGTTGGGGGTGGGGGCTGCGTTAGGAGGGTCTGGGTCTGGGTAAGGTAAGGTCGAGGGGCTAGGCAACTCTACAACGCTGCTCTCTTGCTGATCTGTTGCTGGTAATATGGTAGGATGATTTTAAGTCTCGTGTGTGTGTGTGTGTGTGTGTGTGTGTGTGTGTGTGTGTGTGTGTGTGTGTGTGTGTGTGTTTTACCTAATTCTCTTGTGTGTGATACCTATCCTTTAATCACCACCAGTCTCTATAAATAACATGCAAGAATATACTGACGTGTTCCTTAAGCAAGAGAATATTGACGATACCTAGACACATCCTGTACCAATAAGTGCAAGAGCCAGTACAAGGTCCACTGCAAGACTGTACCTACTCCTGGAAGGAAGGGAGAGTAATAGCCAGAATTAACCCTCACACATACTGGCCAAGTACGAAAGGGAAAGCAGTTTGGGGTGAGCTTGATGCATGTAAAAATCGAGTGTTGTATTGGCTATGTTTGGGTCTAATAGTCTGTATGTGTAATTAATATGAACTGGCAGCGTGGGAACATTTACAAGCGTATGAAAGACATTTTACCCGCGTGCACTTTACATGTTCCCCGCTGCTTAGGTTTTCAGCTCTACCTACCCAGCTCAGTACAATATATATTTCAGTGGGCTTTTCATCATCATCAACCAATTTTCTTTATCACAAATCCATTAGCCAGTAATAAAAAATAAACAACAGATAAAGAAGTCAGAACTAAATCAGAGTGCCGTACTGAAAGTGGCACATTAAATCGGACAGGAAGATGTGTTACGTCAGTCCGTACAGTTTCTGCAGTTAAAATGCAGTATGACCCAAAGTGCAGGGAACCATGACACTTCACATCATAAACTACCACATTGCATACTACTATATCTTAAATTGTCACAATACTATGGCTCACACTGCTACAATACACTAGCACACTACATACGGCCAGACTACACCCCATACTAGCAGTGTTCACACTACCAATACCTCACACTGTCACGCCACAAATGCCACACCACACTGCTATATTTCACACTGCATTACCATACCACACAATACCACATCTCTACCACAATTAAAGCACTGCCACACCTCAGTATCACGCCTCTCAGACTAATCACATCACACACTGCCCCATCTCACTGCTGGATCATAAGCTAACGTACCTCACTCTACCAAGCCCCATACTAGCATATCTCACACAGCCAAGACTTCATACTACCAACATTTCCCACTACCACAACTCACACTGCCAACACTTCACACTACAACACCTCACCCCACACTACCAACTCGTTACACTTTCAACGCTTCACACTTCCACACCTCACACTGCCTACACTTCACACTACCACACCTCACCCCACACTTACATTTCACACTACCACACCTCACCTCACACTAACACTTCTCACTACCAACACTTCACCCTATCACAACTCATACTACCAACATACTCATACTACTTGAATAGCATACCACTAGTATTTCTGCACATTACCATACTTCACACTAGCACACTGCTTAGTCACACTAAACAGCCACATCTCACACTCACACTTTGCCACACCACACCACACCAAACACCATCACACCACGCACTAACACATACCACCACACCACACATAGCCACACCACACCATACCACACATCGCCACACCACACCACCACACACTGCCACATACCACCACACCACACATTGCCACATACCACCACATCACATAGCCAGACAAATCACCACACAAACTTTCACACCTCAGTCACACCACACTGCCACACCACCAAACCAACACACACACACACACACACACACACACACACACACACACACACACACACACACACACACACACACACACACACACACACACACACACACACACACACACACACACACACACACACACACACACACACACACACACACACACACACACACACACACACACACACACACACACACACACACACACACACACACACACACACACACACACACACACACACACACACACACACACACACACACACACACACACACACACACACACACACACACACACACACACACACACACACACACACACACACACACACACACACACACACACACACACACACACACACACACACACACACACACACACACACACACACACACACACACACACACACACACACACACACACACACACACACACACACACACACACACACACACACACACACACACACACACACACACACACACACACACACACACACACACACACACACACACACACACACACACACACACACACACACACACACACACACACACACACACACACACACACACACACACACACACACACACGAGAGAGAGAGAGAGAGAGAGAGAGAGAGAGAGAGAGAGAGAGAGAGAGAGAGAGAGAGAGAGAGAGAGAGAGTACAAAGTGGGTGATGAGAGGGGAGAGTAATGGAGAGAGAGAGAGAGATTTAAAGAAAAATAAAGATCCAATGCTACACGAACGAGGGGAAGTGCAGAGGGGAAGGACTAGGGAAGCAGTCATAAAAGCACCCTAATACCTTTTCCTAAGTGATTTACTGTATTTATTACATCTAACTGTCCTCTTCTGTGTTACATAAATTCTTCCAATATCGCCATACTCTGCATAGCCTAAATATCATACAAAAGGATTTAAACCACTGAAGATTAAATAGCTAAGGTGTTGACGAAGCTTAAACCGAAATAATGGGGTTAATGATACGGTATTAATACTCCTAGGTCAATATTGATCACTCATCTACAGTATCTATCTATCTATCTATCTATCTATCTATATATATATATATATATATATATATATATATATATATATATATATATATATATATATAATTTATATTGTATATTTATATACACAGTACATAAAAGTCGCATTGTTTGTTTGTTTGTCCTTCAATCACACCCACACCAAGGGCCATAGACCCCCAACCCATATATATTCTGAATCAGGGTGACCCAGGAATGGTTTTAGAGAGGTTAATATTCATATCTGGGTCAATTGAGGTCACTGGTAGTGTTAGCCTTTTTTGGTCCGGGCAACGCCGGGTACCCCTGCAGCCCAATTTTTAGCAGGGAGACTCACATGATCTCCAGTTCGGACACAGTCGATGTGAGGTTGACCTCCGAGGTCATTTGTGGTCACTGGTTGGAGGTCATTTGAGGTCACCGGTAATACACGCTTGAACGACAAGATCTAGCAGCCCAATTCTTGGCATGGAGACTCACATGACGTCCAGTTCGGACACAGCCTATGTGTGGTTGTTCTCCGAGGTCATTTGAGGTCACTGGTAATAGTAAACAAGTGCGCACAAATACTGTGCGTCAGTCTACGAGAGCTGAAATAGAAAGTTTCTGGACCTCTTATAATCCATTCACAAAAGCATAAGACGTACATGGTCTTTGTAGGGTAGAAAGAAAGATTGAACTAGAACAAACAGGATTAGACTGTTCGCCTTTTTGGGCTGGCAGAACCGTGTACCCCTGCTAGTAGATAAATATAACACCTGGTTTTAACTGAAACACGTTAGCAAAGTTACCCCTACCGTGAGAGCGTGAATGGGGTCATTAATAAGACATTGAGCCTCCTATGAGTCACTCTAAGTAGCAGGTAAATAGGATCGTCTGGGGTTACCTGGATTAAGGATGTCACACAGATAAATAGGATCGACTGGAGTTACCTGGATTAAGGATGTCACACAGGTAAATAGGATCGACTGGAGTTACCTGGATTAAGGATGTCACACAGGTAAATAGGATCGTCTGGGGTTACCTGGATTAAGGATGTAACACAGGTAAATAGGATCATCTGGGGTTACCTGGATTTAGGGATGACCAATATGTCTTAATGTCCGGTTGCCATGGTTACGCAAATCTCACCTTTACCTGGAAAAGAAAAGAAAAAGATCTTTATGATTATCTATAAAAATAACATATCATTTTTGATTAAAGGAAAAGTATCCACAACTTCAAGAAAAAGAAATCCCTTTTGTTTACCTTTAAAAACAACTTCAAGAAGAGAAAAGAAAAAAATCTCTTATACTTTATCTTTAAAAACAACTTCAGGAATAAAACCAATCCCCAAAGTTAACCCTTAAAAACTTCAGGAACAAAAGAAATCCCCAAAGTTAACCCTTAAAAACTTCAAGAACAAAAAAAATCCCCATAGTTACCCTTAAAAACAACTTCAGGAAGTAAGAGAAAAATTCCTTCAATAAAATTGAAAAAGAACTCCAGAAAATTAAAGAAAACAAATATCTTTAGCTTACCTTTAAAAACAATTTCAGGAATTTACAATAATCCCTACAATTTATCGATGAAATTCAGGAATTAACAGAAAAAAATCCCTATAATTTACCTTTAAAAAAGCTCAGGAATTAATAGAAAAAATCCCTATCATTTACCTTTAAAAAATTCTGGAATTTACAGTAAGAAAACCCCTACAGGTTACCAAAAAAGTCAGGAATTATTTTTTCATATGGAAGAAACTGCCTTTCTTTTTACCAAATTTTCTCTTACCATAGATTTTTGCATCCACGTATTTATGGAACGAATAGATCAGCAAATATTTAGTGTACCTTGCGTCCTACCTGTTAGTTGGAATAAATCTGTCATCACTTTATATATAGGTATGGTAGAGTGTTAAAAATAGTATTGTTTACCAGGTAGAAGGATTGCAGTGAAAGGGGAATAGTGATGCTGATGATGATGATGCTGATGATGATGATGCTGAAGACGAAGACGAAGATGTTGATATTGGATATGATAATGATGACGAAGATAAAGATAATGATGAGGATGATGAAGATAAAGAAAATGATGATGATGCCGAAGACGAAGACGATGATGGATATGATAATGATGATGAAGAAGATAATGCTGACAATAAAGACGAAGATGATGATGATATTAATGTTGATGATTAGACGTCTAATGACAAACTACATTAACTATTTCACTCCCATCCTTCAATCTATCGAATACCAATCTATTTCTAGCACCAAATTGCCTCTCTAAATCACAACACGTAATATCAGGAACTAGAATTGTAAGCTCTGCATGAACTGTGTATCTATATAACTTGGGGTGTAACTCTCTCTCTCTCTCTCTCTCCTGAAATTTAAGAGCAGCCTAAGTATTTTTATTAACATCAAGAAATTACTGCTTTAAAAAAAATCGCAACTTCTCTCCCTCTCCCTCTCTCTCTCTTTCTCTCTCTCTCCCTCTCTCTCTCTTTCTCTCTCTCTCTCTCTCTCTCTCTCTCTCGGCTGCACATACCTACGTCTTGCCTTCTACAGGGTCGTGAACTGTCTTGTGGAGAAAAATTTGTCCCACATACTTGACAATGCATTAAGTTTGAGATGCAAGATTCCAGACCGACTTGAAGCATCATTAGGTATAGGCTAAGCAGACAGACATATAGACAGATAGATAAATAGACAGACAGATGGACAGGCTGATAGATATAAATAGGTATGGAAAGATATATAGGTATGTAAATTAGAAGTGATGAGATCAATACACTGACAGATAGACAGGTAGAAAGATAGATAGATAGACATTAGATAGATAGATAGATAATAGAGAGAGAGAAAGGGGGGAGGTGTTAGTATACCGCGTTGCACCTCCGGATATTGTTGCGTCTGCTTGGCTGGTTACATCACACCACAAGATTTGTGTGTGTGTGTGTGTGTGTGTGTGTAAATGTAAAGTGGGAAAATGGCTCTTTTGTGTATGGCGTGAGGAAAAGGAGAGAGAAAGCCAAGAAGGAGAGAGGAGGAGACGAAAGACAGGAGGAAAGATAAATACCTGAAGAAGGTAGAGGAAGATCTGAGAAAAGAAGGGGAAACAAGAGGTAATGAACGTACGAGAGAAACAAGAGGTAATGAACGTACGAGAGAGAGAGAGAGAGAGAGAGAGAGAGAGAGAGAAAGCTAGGTAGGGTGTGGGGGTGAGTGAAGGGTAACAATGCAGTGTGCGAGAAGTTCCAAAAGCCGTATGAATTTTTTAGTGATTGGCCTGCATCTCAACCTGGAGGAACTGCGTTCGGGGAGGGGGGGCTACGTCTGGGGGGTGGGGGCTGCGTCAGGGGTGGGGCTGCGATGGGAGGAGGGAAGCCGCGTTGGGGGGTGGGGGCTGCGTTAGGAGGGGTCTGGGTCTGGGTAAGGTAAGGTCGAGGGGCTAGGCAACTCTACAACGCTGCTCTCTTGCTGATCTGTTGCTGGTAATATGGTAGGATGATTTTAAGTCTCGTGTGTGTGTGTGTGTGTGTGTGTGTGTGTGTGTGTGTGTGTGTGTGTGTGTGTGTGTGTGTGTTTTACCTAATTCTCTTGTGTGTGATACCTATCCTTTAATCACCACCAGTCTCTATAAATAACATGCAAGAATATACTGACGTGTTCCTTAAGCAAGAGAATATTGACGATACCTAGACACATCCTGTACCAATAAGTGCAAGAGCCAGTACAAGGTCCACTGCAAGACTGTACCTACTCCTGGAAGGAAGGGAGAGTAATAGCCAGAATTAACCCTCACACATACTGGCCAAGTACGAAAGGGAAAGCAGTTTGGGGTGAGCTTGATGCATGTAAAAATCGAGTGTTGTATTGGCTATGTTTGGGTCTAATAGTCTGTATGTGTAATTAATATGAACTGGCAGCGTGGGAACATTTACAAGCGTATGAAAGACATTTTACCCGCGTGCACTTTACATGTTCCCCGCTGCTTAGGTTTTCAGCTCTACCTACCCAGCTCAGTACAATATATATTTCAGTGGGCTTTTCATCATCATCAACCAATTTTCTTTATCACAAATCCATTAGCCAGTAATAAAAAATAAACAACAGATAAAGAAGTCAGAACTAAATCAGAGTGCCGTACTGAAAGTGGCACATTAAATCGGACAGGAAGATGTGTTACGTCAGTCCGTACAGTTTCTGCAGTTAAAATGCAGTATGACCCAAAGTGCAGGGAACCATGACACTTCACATCATAAACTACCACATTGCATACTACTATATCTTAAATTGTCACAATACTATGGCTCACACTGCTACAATACACTAGCACACTACATACGGCCAGACTACACCCCATACTAGCAGTGTTCACACTACCAATACCTCACACTGTCACGCCACAAATGCCACACCACACTGCTATATTTCACACTGCATTACCATACCACACAATACCACATCTCTACCACAATTAAAGCACTGCCACACCTCAGTATCACGCCTCTCAGACTAATCACATCACACACTGCCCCATCTCACTGCTGGATCATAAGCTAACGTACCTCACTCTACCAAGCCCCATACTAGCATATCTCACACAGCCAAGACTTCATACTACCAACATTTCCCACTACCACAACTCACACTGCCAACACTTCACACTACAACACCTCACCCCACACTACCAACTCGTTACGCTTTCAACGCTTCACACTTCCACACCTCACACTGCCTACACTTCACACTACCACACCTCACCCCACACTTACATTTCACACTACCACACCTCACCTCACACTAACACTTCTCACTACCAACACTTCACCCTATCACAACTCATACTACCAACATACTCATACTACTTGAATAGCATACCACTAGTATTTCTGCACATTACCATACTTCACACTAGCACACTGCTTAGTCACACTAAACAGCCACATCTCACACTCACACTTTGCCACACCACACCACACCAAACACCATCACACCACGCACTAACACATACCACCACACCACACATAGCCACACCACACCATACCACACATCGCCACACCACACCACCACACACTGCCACATACCACCACACCACACATTGCCACATACCACCACATCACATAGCCAGACAAATCACCACACAAACTTTCACACCTCAGTCACACCACACTGCCACACCACCAAACCAACACACACACACACACACACACACACACACACACACACACACACACACACACACACACACACACACACACACACACACACACACACACACACACACACACACACACACACACACACACACACACACACACACACACACACACACACACACACACACACACACACACACACACACACACACACACACACACACACACACACACACACACACACACACACACACACACACACACACACACACACACACACACACACACACACACACACACACACACACACACACACACACACACACACACACACACACACACACACACACACACACACACACACACACACACACACACACACACACACACACACACACACACACACACACACACACACACACACACACACACACACACACACACACACACACACACACACACACACACACACACACACACACACACACACACACACACACACACACACACACACACACACACACACACACACACACACACACACACACACACACACACACACACCACACACACACACACACACACACACACGAGAGAGAGAGAGAGAGAGAGAGAGAGAGAGAGAGAGAGAGAGAGAGAGAGAGAGAGAGAGAGAGAGAGTACAAAGTGGGTGATGAGAGGGGAGTAATGGGAGAGAGAGAGAGATTTAAAGAAAAATAAAGATCCAATGCTACACGAACGAGGGGAAGTGCAGAGGGGAAGGACTAGGGAAGCAGTCATAAAAGCACCCTAATACCTTTTCCTAAGTGATTTACTGTATTTATTACATCTAACTGTCCTCTTCTGTGTTACATAAATTCTTCCAATATCGCCATACTCTGCATAGCCTAAATATCATACAAAAGGATTTAAACCACTGAAGATTAAATAGCTAAGGTGTTGACGAAGCTTAAACCGAAATAATGGGGTTAATGATACGGTATTAATACTCCTAGGTCAATATTGATCACTCATCTACAGTATCTATCTATCTATCTATCTATATATATATATATATATATATATATATATATATATATATATATATATATATATATATAATTTATATTGTATATTTATATACACAGTACATAAAAGTCGCATTGTTTGTTTGTTTGTCCTTCAATCACACCCACACCAAGGGCCATAGACCCCCAACCCATATATATTCTGAATCAGGGTGACCCAGGAATGGTTTTAGAGAGGTTAATATTCATATCTGGGTCAATTGAGGTCACTGGTAGTGTTAGCCTTTTTTGGTCCGGGCAACGCCGGGTACCCCTGCAGCCCAATTTTTAGCAGGGAGACTCACATGATCTCCAGTTCGGACACAGTCGATGTGAGGTTGACCTCCGAGGTCATTTGTGGTCACTGGTTGGAGGTCATTTGAGGTCACCGGTAATACACGCTTGAACGACAAGATCTAGCAGCCCAATTCTTGGCATGGAGACTCACATGACGTCCAGTTCGGACACAGCCTATGTGTGGTTGTTCTCCGAGGTCATTTGAGGTCACTGGTAATAGTAAACAAGTGCGCACAAATACTGTGCGTCAGTCTACGAGAGCTGAAATAGAAAGTTTCTGGACCTCTTATAATCCATTCACAAAAGCATAAGACGTACATGGTCTTTGTAGGGTAGAAAGAAAGATTGAACTAGAACAAACAGGATTAGACTGTTCGCCTTTTTGGGCTGGCAGAACCGTGTACCCCTGCTAGTAGATAAATATAACACCTGGTTTTAACTGGAACACGTTAGCAAAGTTACCCCTACCGTGAGAGCGTGAATGGGGTCATTAATAAGACATTGAGCCTCCTATGAGTCACTCTAAGTAGCAGGTAAATAGGATCGTCTGGGGTTACCTGGATTAAGGATGTCACACAGATAAATAGGATCGACTGGAGTTACCTGGATTAAGGATGTCACACAGGTAAATAGGATCGACTGGAGTTACCTGGATTAAGGATGTCACACAGGTAAATAGGATCGTCTGGGGTTACCTGGATTAAGGATGTAACACAGGTAAATAGGATCATCTGGGGTTACCTGGATTTAGGGATGACCAATATGTCTTAATGTCCGGTTGCCATGGTTACGCAAATCTCACCTTTACCTGGAAAAGAAAAGAAAAAAGATCTTTATGATTATCTATAAAAATAACATATCATTTTTGATTAAAGGAAAAGTATCCACAACTTCAAGAAAAAGAAATCCCTTTTGTTTACCTTTAAAAACAACTTCAAGAAGAGAAAAGAAAAAAATCTCTTATACTTTATCTTTAAAAACAACTTCAGGAATAAAACCAATCCCCAAAGTTAACCCTTAAAAACTTCAGGAACAAAAGAAATCCCCAAAGTTAACCCTTAAAAACTTCAAGAACAAAAAAAATCCCCATAGTTACCCTTAAAAACAACTTCAGGAAGTAAGAGAAAAATTCCTTCAATAAAATTGAAAAAGAACTCCAGAAAATTAAAGAAAACAAATATCTTTAGCTTACCTTTAAAAACAATTTCAGGAATTTACAATAATCCCTACAATTTATCGATGAAATTCAGGAATTAACAGAAAAAAATCCCTATAATTTACCTTTAAAAAAGCTCAGGAATTAATAGAAAAAAATCCCTATCATTTACCTTTAAAAATTCTGGAATTTACAGTAAGAAAACCCCTACAGGTTACCAAAAAAGTCAGGAATTATTTTTTCATATGGAAGAAACTGCCTTTCTTTTTACCAAATTTTCTCTTACCATAGATTTTTGCATCCACGTATTTATGGAACGAATAGATCAGCAAACATTTAGTGTACCTTGCGTCCTACCTGTTAGTTGGAATAAATCTGTCATCACTTTATATATAGGTATGGTAGAGTGTTAAAAATAGTATTGTTTACCAGGTAGAAGGATTGCAGTGAAAGGGGAATAGTGATGCTGATGATGATGATGCTGATGATGATGATGCTGAAGACGAAGACGAAGATGTTGATATTGGATATGATAATGATGACGAAGATAAAGATAATGATGAGGATGATGAAGATAAAGAAAATGATGATGATGCCGAAGACGAAGACGATGATGGATATGATAATGATGATGAAGAAGATAATGCTGACAATAAAGACGAAGATGATGATGATATTAATGTTGATGATTAGACGTCTAATGACAAACTACATTAACTATTTCACTCCCATCCTTCAATCTATCGAATACCAATCTATTTCTAGCACCAAATTGCCTCTCTAAATCACAACACGTAATATCAGGAACTAGAATTGTAAGCTCTGCATGAACTGTGTATCTATATAACTTGGGGTGTAACTCTCTCTCTCTCTCTCTCTCTCTCTCTCCTGAAATTTAAGAGCAGCCTAAGTATTTTTATTAACATCAAGAAATTACTGCTTTAAAAAAAATCGCAACTTCTCTCCCTCTCTCTCTCTCTCTCTCTCTCTCTCTCTCTCTCTCTCTCTCTCTCTCTCTCGGCTGCACATACCTACGTCTTGCCTTCTACAGGGTCGTGAACTGTCTTGTGGAGAAAAATTTGTCCCACATACTTGACAATGCATTAAGTTTGAGATGCAAGATTCCAGACCGACTTGAAGCATCATTAGGTATAGGCTAAGCAGACAGACATATAGACAGATAGATAAATAGACAGACAGATGGACAGGCTGATAGATATAAATAGGTATGGAAAGATATATAGGTATGTAAATTAGAAGTGATGAGATCAATACACTGACAGATAGACAGGTAGAAAGATAGATAGATAGACATTAGATAGATAGATAGATAATAGAGAGAGAGAAAGGGGGGAGGTGTTAGTATACCGCGTTGCACCTCCGGATATTGTTGCGTCTGCTTGGCTGGTTACATCACACCACAAGATTTGTGTGTGTGTGTGTGTGTGTGTGTAAATGTAAAGTGGGAAAATGGCTCTTTTGTGTATGGCGTGAGGAAAAGGAGAGAGAAAGCCAAGAAGGAGAGAGGAGGAGACGAAAGACAGGAGGAAAGATAAATACCTGAAGAAGGTAGAGGAAGATCTGAGAAAAGAAGGGGAAACAAGAGGTAATGAACGTACGAGAGAAACAAGAGGTAATGAACGTACGAGAGAGAGAGAGAGAGAGAGAGAGAGAGAGAGAGAGAGAGAGAGAGAGAGAGAAAGCTAGGTAGGGTGTGGGGGTGAGTGAAGGGTAACAATGCAGTGTGCGAGAAGTTCCAAAAGCCGTATGAATTTTTTAGTGATTGGCCTGCATCTCAACCTGGAGGAACTGCGTTCGGGGAGGGGGGGCTACGTCTGGGGGTGGGGGCTGCGTCAGGGGTGGGGCTGCGATGGGAGGAGGGAAGCCGCGTTGGGGGTGGGGGCTGCGTTAGGAGGGTCTGGGTCTGGGTAAGGTAAGGTCGAGGGGCTAGGCAACTCTACAACGCTGCTCTCTTGCTGATCTGTTGCTGGTAATATGGTAGGATGATTTTAAGTCTCGTGTGTGTGTGTGTGTGTGTGTGTGTGTGTGTGTGTGTGTGTGTGTGTGTGTGTGTGTGTGTGTGTTTTACCTAATTCTCTTGTGTGTGATACCTATCCTTTAATCACCACCAGTCTCTATAAATAACATGCAAGAATATACTGACGTGTTCCTTAAGCAAGAGAATATTGACGATACCTAGACACATCCTGTACCAATAAGTGCAAGAGCCAGTACAAGGTCCACTGCAAGACTGTACCTACTCCTGGAAGGAAGGGAGAGTAATAGCCAGAATTAACCCTCACACATACTGGCCAAGTACGAAAGGGAAAGCAGTTTGGGGTGAGCTTGATGCATGTAAAAATCGAGTGTTGTATTGGCTATGTTTGGGTCTAATAGTCTGTATGTGTAATTAATATGAACTGGCAGCGTGGGAACATTTACAAGCGTATGAAAGACATTTTACCCGCGTGCACTTTACATGTTCCCCGCTGCTTAGGTTTTCAGCTCTACCTACCCAGCTCAGTACAATATATATTTCAGTGGGCTTTTCATCATCATCAACCAATTTTCTTTATCACAAATCCATTAGCCAGTAATAAAAAATAAACAACAGATAAAGAAGTCAGAACTAAATCAGAGTGCCGTACTGAAAGTGGCACATTAAATCGGACAGGAAGATGTGTTACGTCAGTCCGTACAGTTTCTGCAGTTAAAATGCAGTATGACCCAAAGTGCAGGGAACCATGACACTTCACATCATAAACTACCACATTGCATACTACTATATCTTAAATTGTCACAATACTATGGCTCACACTGCTACAATACACTAGCACACTACATACGGCCAGACTACACCCCATACTAGCAGTGTTCACACTACCAATACCTCACACTGTCACGCCACAAATGCCACACCACACTGCTATATTTCACACTGCATTACCATACCACACAATACCACATCTCTACCACAATTAAAGCACTGCCACACCTCAGTATCACGCCTCTCAGACTAATCACATCACACACTGCCCCATCTCACTGCTGGATCATAAGCTAACGTACCTCACTCTACCAAGCCCCATACTAGCATATCTCACACAGCCAAGACTTCATACTACCAACATTTCCCACTACCACAACTCACACTGCCAACACTTCACACTACAACACCTCACCCCACACTACCAACTCGTTACGCTTTCAACGCTTCACACTTCCACACCTCACACTGCCTACACTTCACACTACCACACCTCACCCCACACTTACATTTCACACTACCACACCTCACCTCACACTAACACTTCTCACTACCAACACTTCACCCTATCACAACTCATACTACCAACATACTCATACTACTTGAATAGCATACCACTAGTATTTCTGCACATTACCATACTTCACACTAGCACACTGCTTAGTCACACTAAACAGCCACATCTCACACTCACACTTTGCCACACCACACCACACCAAACACCATCACACCACGCACTAACACATACCACCACACCACACATAGCCACACCACACCATACCACACATCGCCACACCACACCACCACACACTGCCACATACCACCACACCACACATTGCCACATACCACCACATCACATAGCCAGACAAATCACCACACAAACTTTTACACCTCAGTCACACCACACTGCCACACCACCAAACCAACACACACACACACACACACACACTGCCACACCACCACACCACACCCTGTTCCACCACACCACACACCATAACACCAAACCTCCCACGTCCTACACCATGTTAACAGAGATACTTTCCTAAAACTCTTATACAAAGAGGTATTAACAGGATGCCAGTTAAAAGGGTCACACTTCCCCTCTCTCTGCAATCAACACACTAATTTTTTCGTGTTGATTAGGGCATTGCAATATCAAGTCCATATGATAAATTGACATATGCAATACCAGCGTTTTTTTTTTTTTTTTTTTGGTGATTTGAAAACGAGGGAAAAAAAAACAC
The DNA here is from genome assembly GCF_032717465.1 of Coenobita brevimanus. Lineage (NCBI taxonomy): Eukaryota > Metazoa > Arthropoda > Malacostraca > Decapoda > Coenobitidae > Coenobita > Coenobita brevimanus. The sequence continues at coordinate 25,120,440 of NC_137069.1, forward strand.
CCTAAGTTTTTTTTTTTTGGATGACTGTGATAACGATGATGATAATGATGATGATGATGATGGTGGTGATGGAGATGGTGTGCTGTGATGATATTAATAATGATGATGGTGGTGGTGGTGATGAAAACAGCGATAGCAATGATGATACTATGATAGCGATAATAATCATGATCATGGTATGGGATCCAAATATTTATGTAAATATAATCCCGTATTCCTGTCACACCTTCAGCACGATGCCTTATTAATGTTATACAGTATCGTTGCTGCTATAAAATTACTGTACTTACATGAGGAGGCTAAATACAGCTATCATTAACTTGTTTACTACACCGCGTCCCCCTTTAACACACACACACACACACACACACACACACACACACACACACACACACACACACACACACACATTTTACATAGTTCGTAAACTGTTTAGTACCGTATCTCGCAACACACCTTGTACAGTTTGCGATACTCCTTAGGCCTATATACAATGCGCAGTATGCAAAAAAAACTTATATTACAGTTTCCAGTACACCTTATAAAGTTCGCTATACACATTATACAGTTTGCAAAACACTTTATACAGCTCGTAACACACCATATACAGTTCGCAATACACCATACAGTATGGTTCACAATACACCTCTTAAACCTTATACATGTTGCAACACATACAGTCCGCCTTATACGGCTCACAACATACCTTACACGGGTCACATCACACCTTACACGGTTCATAACAAACCTTACAGTTCACAACACATCTTTATACGGTTCACAACACACCTTACATGGTTCGCAACACACCTTACAGTAACCAGTGGTTTCCAACCTCTTCTAATTCTCGCCCACCTTCACTGAATGACACGTTCCCGGCGCCCCCCTTCCTCAAATACTGTATTTTACTGGCATAGTTGGCACATGTCAATAAATATCACAGATTCTTAATCTTTGAAATTGTTTATATATTCAGATAACTAGATTTCTTATTCATATCTGAAATATTTTCTCCATATTTAGAAATTACTGAATTCCATCATAATTCATAGTTTTCAAATATAATTACCCTCTTTATCAAGCCTTTGCGTCCCCCAAGGCACCCCTTCGTTCCCCCCTAGGGGGGCGCGCCCCACAGGTTGGAAATCATTGCCTTACACGGTTCACAACGCACCTTACACGGTTCACTACACACCTTATACGGTTCACGACACACCTTACACGGTTAGCAATGCACCTTACACGGTTCGCAACACACTTTACACGGTTCACAACAAACCTTACACGGTTCACAAAACACTTTATACAGTTTGCAACATGCCATATACAGTTCATAACACACCTTACACTGTTCGAAACACCTTATACAGTTCGCAGCACATCATATACGGTTCGCAACACACCTTATACAGTTCGCAACACATCTTACACGGCTCACAAAACTTTATAATTCTGAACCCACTTTATAGACGTAGTTCGCCACGCACCTCTTACAGTTCGCAGCACAATTTACACATTTCGCAATACCCTATACAGTTCGCAATACACCTTACATAGTTCGCAACACTACATATATCTCGCAACACACCGCAATCCTTCCACCACCACCAATACTACACAGAACTGCCGTCTGTCGGTTTCATCTAACAGAACTGCTCCCACAACCTGCATCCTAAGTCGTGGAAGCTCCCTAACACCTCTTCCTTAGCGATTTGTTTCTGGATATGACTGGTAATATCCTTTTGTACATGATTTTTGCAGGGTATGAGAATATCGAAAGAATTCAGGTAACACAGAGGAGGACAGTAAGGTGAAAGAAGTAAATCGCTTAGGAAAAGGTGTTAGGGAAAACGAAGAACTGGGATAGTGACTCCAAAATTTTGACAATGATTTTTGAAGTACTTGGCAATGATGGAACGTACCTGGCCTTCCTATATGGCTGCTGACTGCATTATGTAATATGGGATGCAGGCTAACCATACGTAATAACCACAGGCGTTCCACAAATGACCGTCATATGTCAAAAATTTTCACCCCTATAGGTCATTCACTTTAACCTGACTGATATTATCGTCCGTTTGCAGAATAAGACAACACAAAGGCCCAATATCCTTCCCACAGCACTTCTTGGTGACTAGCAGCAAAGTCTAGTGTTACTCTCTTCTTACACTTCAGCATTCAAGAGGGAGGGCTGGTAATATTATGCCAGGTTAAAGTGAACAGCGTATAGCCCACTCGACGCTCCAGTCTGATTACACTTGGCTACCAAATGAGCTAAAAGGGACTAGGGATCTATGTCAGGTTAGAACAAACGCACTACAGGGACAACACATACCCCGACACCTGTTTAACTTGCAACACTACACAAAACACACACACACATCTCATACAGCACAGAGCACACTGCATTACATCTAACACAACACAGAAACATCTTAACACATCACAACACAGCAACGGCAGACGTAAAAAAAAATAATCTTCAAACTAGCCCATTCATCAGTCTTTAAAATATTTGTCTGTTTATCTATCTACCTATTTATCTACCTACCCATCTGTCTATCTATCTACATTTAGTATACAAGATGCGATGTTCTATATTTACGATGTTCAGTATTTAGTGTTCTGATTTACAAGCATTTTACGGTCAATCCCATGTCGTAACTAGGATGTGGGTGATGGAGAGCGACGCCTTCACGTGGTGGCACTGATATACGTGGGTGGTTCCACTGCCTGGGTATACAAACGTTCCTCACATATACCTCCGTATTCCACGAAGGAAGGATGGTGAAAGGGAGAGAAAAGCAATTAAAAGTGCTGTCCACATGGTTATTATTGTTATTATTATTATTATCATTATTATTATCATTAGAGATATGTAAAAAGGCATGGATGAGTGAAACTGTGCCAGCAGAGTGGAAAAAGGCAGTGAATGGACCCCTGTACAGAAATAAAGATGCGCGAAGTGAGTGCAAGAATTATCGTGGCATAAGTTTACTGAGTGTGGTAGGGAAGGTATATGGGAAAATTATTACAGACACAGTGAGAGAGATATCAGAGGTCCTTGTGAGTGATGAACAGGGTGGCTTTAGGAGTGGCAGAGGATGTGTGGGTCAAATATTTGCAGTGAGACAGATAACAGAGAAGGCTTGTGAGAAGGACTATAAGGTGTTTATGGCATTTATGGGTCTGGAAAAGGCATACGAGAAAGTAGACAGAGAAGGATTGTGGAAGGTACTGAGCATGTACGGTGTACACGCTAAGCTGCTAGGTGCCTTCAAGAGTTTTTCTGATGGTAGTGAAGCATGTGTAAGGGTAAATGGTCATCTAAGTGAATGGTTCACGATCGGTGTGGGCGTGCGACATGGCTGTGTGAAGTTCCCAAGGTTGTTCAATATATATGGTTGTTCGATATATATGGGATGATGAGAGAAGTAAAAACACGAGTAATGGAAAGAAGGATGGAGTTGGTAATGAATGGTGATAGATGGAATATCTCAAATTTGTTGTATGTTGATGATGCAGTACTACTTGCAAATACCGGACAAGAGCTTGGTAGACAAATGCAGAGTTTTGCTATGTCTGTAAGCGTCGTGCCTTGAGAGTAAATGTAAAGTGATGGTTATTGGGAAAGAAGGTGACTCCCAATGTTGTTGTTATTTTTATTCAGTAAAATCCATACACCAGATTACTGGCATCCTCCATTCACAAAATATCTGACAATTGGACTTGAACAGCTGGAGGTTGAAGTTGGGGGGAAACAACTCGGGGGAAGCGAGTTCCAGAGAGATGCAGTCCCGCGATGTTACAGTGAATGGAGAAAGACTGGAATTGATGAGAGGGTTCAAATACTTGGGTACGCTGATAAAAAAGAGAGGAAAATGTGCGAAAGAAGTGGAAAGTAGAGTGACACTAGGAAGGAAAGTAACTGGCGCTATGAAAGCCTTGATAAGAAACAGAGGCTTGAGTGTTGCAGCGGCACGAGTCTTACATGAAGGAGTGTTAGTGCCAGCTTTAACATATGGATGTAAGACTATGGTGTGGCATGAAGATGAAAAGTCGAGTGAGAGCAATGGAGATGGGACTGCTGAGGAATGGATGTGCAGGACAGAGAGTGGATAGGATACGAAGTAATGTGATTCGTGAAAGATGTGGAGTGAGAAAGTCTGTGGACACCAGAATTGAAAAGAGTGTACTGAGATGGTCCTGACATGCGAAGAGAATGGATAACAACAGTGGTGAAAAAGATATATCTGAGCGAATCTGAAGGAGGGGGGAGGCGAGGTAGGCCTAGGAAAAGGTGGAGGGATATGATGGATGAGTGTGTGACGTACAGTAGAGAGGTTTGGAAGCCGGCGAGGATAGGGGACTGACAGATCTAGCTGCATGGATGAATGTTGTGAGAAGTTCATGAACAAGGATTTGGCACCTCTTTTTAACGCGGCAGCGTCCGGACTGACACTATCCAATACGTTTATGTGAAGATACAGAATGTGGTGAATGTTTCTGGCATATCAGATAGGGCCAGGAATCCTGAGGCTTGAACGATGAGTGAATGGGAGCGTGGCCCATCGGATTGGGCAAACTTTGGCTGTCTGGAAGTTGCTAATCCTCATCCTGCCCTAGGGTGGGAAAGGAGGTCCGGATGATGATGATGATCATCATCATCAATTGCAACCAAAAGTAGGCTATTGCTGCTGCTACTACTACTACTACTACTACTACCACAACCACCACCACTACTGCTATACTACTACTACAACTACCACCATCACCACAACCACTACTATTACTACTACTACAACTACCACCATCACCACAACCACTACTATTACTACTACTACTACAACCACTACTACTGCTACTACTACTACTACCATCACCACCACCACTACAACTACTGTACACTACTACTACTACTACAATCACTTCAACAACTGCTACTACAACTATTACTACTATAAACAACTTACAATAATTTCTCTCTCGCAACTAAGATGTGTTTTCGTAAGTAGGAAAAAAAAATCATAACATCCTACTTCCTCCTTGTCCATCCTGTGAATATTATAGATGGGAAAGGAGTCTCCCTAACACCTTTTTATAAGCGATTTATTATACGCATTTGACATTGGTAATTTTTCATTTGTGTATTTATAGTACGGGCATGGTCTGCATTAATAATATACATAAGAATATTGAGATGTATTGTGCAGAAAAAATCGCAGAGGGAGAAGTGTTACGAAGCCTCCTGTTGTTATTATCCCAGGTTCATTTAGACGTGAACCCAGTGGACTGAAGGCTGAAGATGCCCTAGTCCAGCAGTCCACCATACTCCTTTAGGGTGATAGGGAGGGAGGTGAGGGGCGTTTGTATAACCAGGCAGCTCCACCGGCCAGCTATATCGGTGCCACCACTTGAAGGCGTCCTAAGTCAGCACCAGATGACGACCCTATATCGCAGTTACGACAGAGAATTGCTTAAAAGGTTGTTTCTGAATCCAGGACCTGTTCAACACAAACTACACAACACTCAGCAATCAACACAGGTCTTCCTAATTCCCACCTGCAACACAAGCATAACACGGAGCACGAAACACGGTCAACAAGCAACGCAGCGACGACGTAACACTGTATTCATCACACACACACACACACACACACACACACACACACACACACACACACACACACACACACACACACAAACCTCACACAGCGACACATGACACCTCAGAGCTTACTCTAACACAGGTCCTCGACATTCAGTACATTTTTTAGCTATGACTAAAAAAAACACACACACACACACACACACACACACAGTAAGGTAAAAGAATATTCATTTCTCTCTCTCTCTCTCTCACACACACACACACACACACACACACACACACACACACACACACACATATATACACACACACACACACACACACACACACACACACACACACACACACACACACACACACACACACACAGGGAAGATTATCCCATCTATCCAGAATATTATTGCTATCTTCTGCTATCTTTTATATTTAGCTTACTTGAGGCTTTAACAGCAGAAGTTAGATATAGCATGAGTTAGGTGAAGTCTTCTAGTAATTCCTTCATTACCTAGGATGTTCTAGTGAGATGAGTAAAGTAGTCCTGTACAAAAAAAAAAAAAAATAAATAAAGATTTCTCTTTTAAGGAAAAATACAAACAAGAACTAAAAAACAAAACTAACGCTATTTTTAGCACTTAAACATCTATTTTGACGAGTAATTTCTCTCTCTCTCTCTCTCTCTCTCTCTCTCTCTTTTTCTCTCTCTCTCTCACACACACACACACACACACACACACACACACACACACACACACACACACACACACACAGGAATAACTCGTACACAAGAGCCAATATCAAGACACACAACATAGCACACTAACACGCAAAACCAAGCATGCAAACACACGAACCTTCACCAAAACCACGTCCCTAACCTAACTAAATTTTTATATGTTCGAAACGACACTCAAATACACGAACACAAGAATCAAAACACAGGCACACGAACACACAAAACCGAACGCACAAACACACATGCTTCCACCAAACAACGTTCCTAACCTGACCCAGTAATTTTCCCGACAGGAACGGGGAACGAAACGGCAACCGATCGAAGCCTCACAACACAGAACCCTAGACTCAACAACCGCACACTTAACCAGACCAATCTTCCTCCTCCTTCTTACCTTCAGTCTAAGTCCTGAACATCTCGTAGAAGCTCAGGTATCCAAGGTTAAGCAGGTAATCCTTAGGGTGGGTTTGGCGACCATGAGAAAGAGCGACGGAACCAAGCACACGCGACCAAAACAAAGCGACCCACGGGAGCTTCGACACGCACACCCTCACGGCACCGCAGCCTAAGCACGACTGGCTTTGCTTCTTTCACTCACACAGCTGACTCTCTCTCCCACCCCAGAGGACTTCCGACGTGTTGGCTTAGGAGGCTCACAGTTACCTCTTTCTTCACAATTTCAGGAAAAGTTACGTTGACTTTCTTGTTGATTTAGAGGCTGTGTTACATCTCCATTTGCCACGCTGATATATTCGTTGCTACCTCATCTTTACCAGTTCGTTGTTGCAAACTCGTACTGGAGGTTAATATTGTCTATATATCCTCTATCATCTATCTCTTTATAGGAAGACGTCTTAATCCCGCAAGATGTGACCACAAACAAATCGTCTCCATGTCGCCCTGTCCTGACATTTGGCATCCCTCCTAATTCACATCCTCCTCTCTCGTTACATCCCTCCAACCTTTCGCTCCATCTTACCTTAGGTCTCCCCCTCCACCCCACTTACATACACTCCTCTAGTCTGTCTCTCATTCTCCATCCTCTCCGCATGGCCAAACCATCTCAAGAGTATTTCCTTACGCTTTCAGTCACATCCACATCAGTATCACAACGCCCCTTAACTTCTTATTTGTCTGTAAATCCACATGTTCCTCTCAAATAACTCACATCCATTACTCTCACTCTTAACTTGTGTCCTTCCAGCAGGGTCTTGAACCTTATATTATTACTGAATCGGAGGGAAATATTCTCTTTGCCATAAGAGTCTCATCGGTACCTCTTCCAGACTATAGTGTGTCTGAATATCACGTAAATATTCTCCAAGGTTTACGAGATTCACAGGTCATTCTAACCATGCTATTAGAACAACACTTACATCTTCTATTGTATGTTATTAATGAATCAAAGGACCGTATTCTCAATTACCTGGGAGTCTCACTAACATCTCTCCCATATCACCTTGTTCCTGCGAATGTTGTTAATGGTTTTAATGAAGGAAAGGATCGAATATTTTTTGGCACAGGAAGCTTAACATCACCCCATCCTGAACAGTTTATTTCTTGACATGGTACGGTATTATTCTGCTGTATTTTATCCTCATCTTGACTACATTCACTGGAGAGGACCGCCTTCATGTGGTGGCACTGATATGACTGGGCGGTGGAGTTGCCTAGATATACAGACGTCCCTCAATTCCTCCCTATCCCTCGAAAGGTGGATAGTTGATGGAGAAAGGATTTCTTTAGCTTGCAGTCCACCGGGTCCACGTTCAGATGATTCTGGGGTGCAACAATGACAACTGCTATTATTATTATTATTATTATTATTATTATTATTATTATTATTATTATTATAATCAGTAGGATAGAAGTTTTGGAAGCAATGAAGAAAGTTAAATCGGGGAAAGCCCCAGGAATTGATGGAGTGTGTGGTGAAATGCTGAAGCATGGGGGACAGATAGTAGTAGAATGGATGTGGATGATGTGCAGATTGGCCTGGGAGGAAGGTAGAGTCCCGGAGGATTGGAAGTCAGGTATAATTATTCCCTTGTACAAAGGAAAAGGGCAAAAAGAAGTGTGTGGTAATCATAGGGGCATTTGTCTTCTTAGTATAATAGGAAAAGTGTATGGCAGGATACTTATAGACAGAGTTAGAGAAAGAACAGAGAAATTAGTTGGAGAAGAACAGGGAGGCTTTAGGAAGGGAAGAGGTTGTATAGATCAGATATTCATTCTTAGATCTTTAGTGGAAAAGTTTCTAGAGAAGGGAAAGAAGTTGTATGCGGCTTTCATGGATTTAGAGAAAGCATATGACAGGGTGGATAGACAAGGATTGTGGAAAGTGTTAAGAATATATGGAGTAGATGGGAAGTTGTTGAATGCTGTGAAGAGTATGTACGATGGTGCGAAGGCTGCGGTGCGTGTGGATGGTGAGCTAAGTAAATTTTTCTTTTTGAAAGTTGGTTTGAAACAGGGATGTGTCATGTCTCCATGGTTGTTCAATCTGTACATGGATGGGGTAATAAAAGAGGTACAAGGTAGGGTAGTGGATGTTGGAGTGGCCCTGGTGAGAGAGGATAGTGTTTGGAAACTCCCTGTACTGTTGTTTGCAGATGTTACTGTGTTGTTGAGTGAAGACGAAGGGGAGCTGCAAGGCTTGGTGGATGAGTTTGAGAGAGTGTGTAAGAAACGGAATCTAAAGGTGAATGTAGGGAAGAGTAAAGTGATGGTCTTTGAGAGAGGTGAAGTTAGTGAATGTACAGCGAGGTTGGATGGTGAGGAATTGGAAAATGTGAGTACGTTTAAGTACTTGGGTAGTGTGATGAGTAAGGATGGAGGTTTGGAGGGTGAAGTGCATGAAAGGGTACAGCAGGGAAGAAAGGTTGCTGGTTCTTTGAAAGCAGTGATAAGAAACAGGGAAGTGAGCATGGAAGTGAAAAAGTTACTACATGACAGTATTGTGATACCAACTCTAACGTACGGAAGTGAAGCTTGGACATTGTTGGAAGGACACAAGTCAAGAGTGAGAGCAGTGGAAATGAGTTATTTAAGAGGAGCCTGTGGAGTCACGTGGAGAGACAGGCTGACGAATGAGGATATAAAGGAGCTTTGTGGTGTTGATGTGGATGTGATAGGAAGCGTTATGAGTTACACACTGAGGTGGTTTGGCCATGTGGAGAGGATGGAGGGTGAAAGACTGACGAAGAGAGTGTATGTGAGTGAGGTGGAGGCCAAGGATGAGATGGAGGGATGGGGTGGAGAGGTATATGAGAGAGGGGGGTGTGAGTTGGGAGCAGGGCAGTGAAATGGCGGGGGACAGGGCGACTTGGAGGCGATTTGTTTGTGGCCACCCCAAACGGGATTGATGCGTCTGGCAATAGATAGATAGATAGATAGATAGATTATTATTATCATTATTATTATTATTATTATTATCATTATCATTATTATTATTATTATTATTATTATTATTATTAGTTGTAGTAATAGTAGTAGTATAACTATTATTGTTGTTTTTGCTTTTGTTATTATTATTATTATTATCATCATCATTATTATTATTACCATCATCATCATCCACAGTATTAGACAGTTCACTTTAAAATTATTATTATTACCATCATCATCATCCACAGTATTAGACAGTTCACTTTATCATTATTATTATTACCATCATCATCATCCACAGTATTAGACAGTTCACCTTATGACGAAGGCCTTATCTTTCTCCACTCATCCTATAGCCTGTTAGCCTGTTCCAACCAGTCCTAGCAAATCTGTGAACTGCATCTCCTGATCTCGGTCTCTGTCTGCCTCTTCCTCTCACTCCATCTCTCCATCTTGTCCTCTGTCTACCTTTTCCTCTCACTCCATCACTCCATCTTGTTCTCTGTCTGTCTCTTCCTCTCACTCCATCTCTCCATCTTATTCTCTTTCTGCCCCTTCCTCTCACTACAGTGCTGGGCTGCCACTCAGTTACTCTGGTTGTCCATCTATTACCTGTTCTACGAAGGACGTGACCTGCCCACATCCATTTACACTTAAAACACACACACACACACACACACACACACACACACACACACACACACACACACACACACACACACACACAAACAAACAAACACAAGAGAATATTAAGCCCTCCTATGCAGAATAAATCGCTCAGGGAGAGGCGCCACACACACTACCAATCCCACGAGAGAATATGGTGAAAGTCAATGGTCCGGCGTCCACTAAATTCTGAAACTTATACATAACCCAAGTTTTATGCAAAAGTTTGAGTGTAAAAAGTGATGAAGGTTTTGCAGGTAAAGAGAGAGAGTGAGTGGGACTTGTGGCCTCTTGTCGCTGGTGTTTTAGAGAGAGAGAGAGAGAGAGAGAGAGAGAGAGAGAGTTAGATGGCCATATTGAGAGAGAGAGAGAGAGAGAGAGAGAGAGAGAGAGAGAGAGAGAGAGAGAAGGAGGGGGATTACCAGGGCGTCTAAGGTTATGGTTGGTTTTATCTTTCCTCTTTTTTTTTTTTTCTTTTCTTTGTCCCCTTTCCTTGTTGACGCTGACTAATCGCCTGCCGTGCTCGTCGCCCTCTTACGTGCCTCGTGTACGTGCTGCAACATTTTTATTCGTGTTGCAACATTTTGATTCCTGCTGCAACATTTTGATTCCTGCTGCAACATTTTGATTCCTGCTGCAACATTTTGATTCCTGCTGCAACATTGATTCCTGCTGCAGCATTTTTATTCCTGCTGCAGCATTTTTATTCCTGCTGCAACATTTTTTTCCCGCTGCAACATTTTTTTCCCGCTGCAACATTTTGATTCCTGCTGCAACATTTTTTTCCCGCTGCAACATTTTTTTCCCGCTGCAACATTTTTATTCCTGCTGCAACATTTTTATTCCTGCTGCAACATTTTTATTCCTGCTGCAACATTTTTATTCCTGCTGCAACATTTTTTTCCGCTGCAACATTTTTATTCCCGCTGCAACATTTTTTTCCCGCTGCAACATTTTTATTCCTGCTGCAACATTTTTTCCCGCTGCAACATTTTTATTCCTGCTGCAACATTTTTATTCCTGCTGCAACATTTTTTTCCGCTGCAACATTTTTTCCGCTGCAACATTTTTATTCCTGCTGCAACATTTTTTTCCCGCTGCAACATTTTTATTCCTGCTGCAACATTTTGATTCCTGCTGCAACATTTTGATTCCTGCTGCAACATTTTTATTCCTGCTGCAACATTTTGATTCCTGCTGCAACATTTTTATTCCTGCTGCAACATTTTTATTCCTGCTGCAACATTTTTTTCCCGCTGCAACATTTTCATTCTTGCTGTAACATATTTTTCATTCTTGCTGCAACATTTGTTCATTCGTGCTGCAACATTCTTATTAGTACTGCAGCAATTCGTGTTGCAATATTTATATTTCGTGCTGAAGCCAATTAGTTTTATTTTTGGCTTCATTCACCCTTAACACTTTCCATTCCATGGTTTATTCTGTCATTAACTGCTTCGATTTAGTGAAGGTATGAAATTATTTTACACACACTACCTGAAGACGAACTGGTGTATCTGAGAGAAATTGAAGTAGTCGGAGGTAGATGAAGAACAGGAAGGAGGAGGAGGAGGAGGAGGAGGAGGAGGAGGAAGATGAGGAGGAGGAGGAGGAGGAGGAAATGAAGATGAACAAGAAGAAGAAGAAGAAGAAGAAAAGACGAAGATAAAGACGAAGAAGAAATCCAAGATGAAGGAGGAGACGAAGAAACCTGGACGAAGCACTGTGATATATGGAGCGTGCTGTGATTGTAAGTGCAAACATTATCCATGGTCATTATTAAGACTCGAAAAGGCACAAAAAAAGTTCACATTCTGGGTGCTGTGTTTTTCAAGGCAGTAACAGATTCAGGTGTGTCTGCAGAATTCGCTCATTTTCACCTCCATCGTAGCCCAGGTGTGCCATACTTCTTTGGCTGATTGTACAATGAGCGCCAATAGTCGTGTCGCGGTTTTGTCTGAAGATTAAATGTAACTCGTGAAACATTACGAAAGCCCTACCAGACGACGGAATATATCAGACGTTTAGCTCGAAGGCTTATGTTATCGCCAAATTTCACGATACGACTATTGGCGCTCACTGTACAAGGAAAGGTAGATGAAATGAACAACAAGAGATGGAAGACAGGCCTGAGGGTGACTATGAAGCAGACGAAAGTTAATATTATTTTCATTCCCATCCAGCCCGTAGCACCCGTCTAGCAACACTCATCTCTTTTCTGTCCATTAACCGTTACTCCCAGTCCTTCACGTATGCAACCGGTCACCTCTGGAACTGTCTCCCTCTGTCTGTATTTCCTACTGCCTTTGACCAGTCTTTCAAACGCTGTGTATCCAGGCATCTCGAAATGAACAGACTTGAGTTTGGCTCCCTTTATTTTTTTTTTCTTTTCTTGGAGGAAACAATTTTTGGCCTTCTATCCCTTGGTTCCTTCTTTTTTGCATAAAGAAAAGGGAAATGAAGAACTATACCTTTTTCACACTAACCTGGCCCAAAATTGCCATCATTCACCTAGAATGCTGAGTTCTAACAAGAGGTTACTACTAGAATATAATGTCAGTCACGAAGAAGTGCTTTGAAAAAAATGAACAGCCATAGTATTGTCTTAGTCTGCCACTGAGCTTCCCTGAAATAAACTACAAGGGGACAAAAATCTAGGCCAAGTTGCTGTGAAAGGACCATACATCTACTGAAGAATAAATACTACGTTGTCAGGCGTTCAGATAGCTCATTATAATAAAATCAAGAGAAGAACAGGAATGGGATGGAAATATTTTGTAAAGAAGGCAACATCGAGAAGGGTGACATACTGCTTGTGTATGGAGAGAGAGAGAGAGAGAGAGAGAGAGAGAGAGAGAGAGAGAGAGAGAGAGAGAGAGAGAGAGAGAGAGAGAGAGAGAGAGAGAGAGAGAGAGAGAGAGAATGATACAGAGTCTGATCAGTGTCTTGCCTGTTTTTATCCGTGATTCTGAAATCTTGCGTCTTACAAAATTCTTGGAGGATAAACTTAAGATTTCTGAGATGGGAATGCAAGGAGTTATGAACAGGTGGTATAAGTGGCTCCCTATCACCTATTCCTTAGCGATTTATTTTGCGCATTGCACAGTAACACTCTCTAGTATATTACTGTATCTATATCTCACTAATATCGATAAAGTTACCATCAATAAAACGCAAGAATATACTGAAGTGTAATAAGCAGAATCAATCACTAGAGAAAAGGTGTTACGTAATTTCCACTTCGACTACGAGCCCCCAGAGCCAAGGAGAATTCGGGCCAAATGTGTTTCTCGGCTACAGTCATTTTTCTCTTTCTTCGCATGATCTCCAGACGATGCGCTCCTGATGCGGACGGGAAGGGAGCAGCCTTTTTTCCTTCCTTCCTTATGTATGTGTGTGTGTGTGTGTGTGTGTGTGTGTGTGTGCGTGTGTGTGTGTGTGATTTTTTTCAAGATATATCCCATTTTCATTTACACACTCGCGTTCCTGTGCTATGTCCACTACTTTCTTTTTCATCTGATTTTACACACACACACACACACACACACACACACACACACACACACACACACACACACACACACACACACACACACACACACACACACACACACACACACGATTTTCCTTCCTACACTTTTTTCACATTTTTTTCCCTTTTGACTTTTCCATTTTCTGTCTCTGCACACTCCGTTTTGTTTGCTTTTCCAAAAAATTATATATGTACTGTATATATTTTCGAGGTTGCACGCAAAATAGATGGAAAAAGTGAAATATTGCAAAGCGAGAGAGTATGATGAAATAGGGAATACGGGATTGCATTCTGAGCACTCCTTACTGGATGCGGCGTCCGGCTAGGGATAGATGGGTGGATAGATGGATGGATAGATAGACAGTTGGGTGGAGGGATGGATGGGTGGATGATTCGAGAGACAGGATACACAGACGGATGGATGGTTGGTTGGGGGATCGATGGAAGGATGGATGGATGGATGGACGGATAGATAGATGTTGAGATCGACGCGCAGACAGAAAGTCTCGGATGGATGGATGGATTGATGGATAGATAGATAAGTAGATGGAGAGAGATGGATGGACAGATGGATGGTTGATAGCTAGATGGATGGATGAATGACGTGAATCTTTGATGGATGAATGATTAATGTATGGATGCACGCATGCATGCACGAATGGACTCGTGGGTAAGAGAATAGATAGACATGTAGGTAGATAAATAGATAGATAGACAGATGGATAGATGCGTAGATAGATATATAGATAGACAGATGGATAGATAGACTGAAATCTAAATGATTAAATACACTATTGTATAGGTATAGATAAAATACATATATACATAAAAAGATAGATAGATACATAAATAGTTATGGATAAAGACAGACATAGAGACATATAAAAGGACAGACAGATAGATATACAGATAGATAAATACAGGCACAGAGATAGAAAAATGAATAGATAGTTTCATGCAGAGATATATAGACAGAACTGCAGAAACACCTTCCTTCCCCACCCATTCTCTCTCCCATTAACTCCCCATAACTCTCCTCCCCTCGTTCGTCTCCTTTCTATCATCCTCTCTCTTCCTCTCCCTTCCCTCTTCCTTCCCTTTTTCCTCTCCCTTCCCCCATCCCTTTCTCGTCCCCTCTTCCTCTCTCTTCCTTTCCCTAGTCTTTTCTTTCTTCCTCTCCCACCTTCCCTTCCTCCCTCTTCCCCTTTTCTACAGTCTCTTTCTCTCTTCTCTCCGTTTTTTCCCCGCCATTCTCCTCCTTCTCTTCTTCCTTTCCTTCCTTCCATCCCTCTCTCTCCCCCTCTCCCTCTCTCTCTCCTACCCATCCATCCCTCCCCTCTCCCCCCTCCCCCAGTTTTATCTGCCTCTTTCCCTCCCTTTCCTCACTTTCCTGTATTACCTCCCTCTCTTCCACTTTCCACTTTCTCTACCCCCCTTCCTTCCATCTCACCCTCCCTCTCTCTCTCTCTCTCTCTCTCTCTCTCTCTCTTGGTCAACAACACAATATATGACCATGAAATTCCAAGTGGGTAGTATATTGCGTCCTCAACCCTGTGTTTACACACACACACACACACACACACACACACAACAAAACGTGTGTGTGTGTGTGTGTGTGTGTGTGTGTAGGGGGTTGGTGGTTAGCACGTCCAATTCGCAGGTGGAAGAACACGAGAACAAAGGTAGCTAGAGATGAATGTGGGAAGAAAATGGAGAGAGAGAGAGAGAGAGAGAGAGAGAGGGGGGGGGTAGGGAGTGGTAGAGAAGTGGACAGCTGACCGGAAGGACGCGAGATCGATTCCAGGCTGGGGCAGGGAACAGTTTGGGTGGGGGGAGTTGAATTTCGTTAACCCCTTCACTACCATGGCGAACTTTATATTTTGATACTACTACTACTACTACTACTACTACTACTACTACCACTACTACTCCTACTACTACTATAGTCTATTTGATTGACCTGTGCAGCTGAGATGTATAGGGCAAGTAGGGTGTGTTTGATTCGCAGCTGCTGATTGGCCGCCGATGATGTCATTGAAGTAAATGCAGGCATGTATTGTACCGCAACATGCGGATGTTGGTGTACACCGTGGGTGGATATTAGAGTGCAACATTCGGAAGTGGGTGTACACCATGGGTGGATGCAGTGCAACATGCCGACGTTGGTGTACACCGCGGGTGGATAATTTACCTCAAACGTCGCTCACCGTTTTGTAAAGTTTATCAACTTTAATTTTCTTTGATAATAGTCAACATTTTAAGCTGATTTTGACCTTTTCAGCTTTGGAAATTATTCCATATTTAAACTGGCTGCTTATATTGCAGGTAATTAAAAAATATCAATATATATGTGTTAAGAAGAGCTTTGGATTTACATCATCGGCAACCAATCAGCAGCCGTGAAACAAACACACCCTACTCGCCCCATACGTCTCTGCTGCACAGGTCAATCAAACAGGGTATAGTACGACCACTATTACTACTACTAACAACAACAACAACAATCCTCCTCCTCCTCCTCCTCCTCATCATCATCACGATCAAAAGTTCACCGAAGAGAAATCAATATGAAATACAGAAACGAAATTCAGAAGGAAGGATACTCTCCTACGCTCGTGGAGGACTGGGGAATATTCGTAAGTTTATTTCTGGCATGGGATGATGTGTGATATTAGATAGCAGATAAGAAATTTCCTAATATCATTTTATTCCTCAAGTTTCAATTCACTGTCCCTGTTTAAGTGCAGGTACCTTTTGCTTTCATTAAAAACTGTACTCATTTCACCATAACTTGGCCCTGACTTTCGTCCTTTTGCAGCTTATTTCACATAGCTCAGTGGCAGAAAAAGATAACGCTACGGCAATACATCCCTTCCATAGCACTTCTTCGTGGCTGGCATCATATTCTTGTATTAATCTTCTGTTACAACTCAGCATTTAAGATGGATAGACGGCAAATTTAGGTCGTTAGAGTGAATGGAGTATAGTCTCCTTCCCACGCCTTCCGATTTCTGAACTTATTTCTGAACTTATTTTTGAACTTATTCCCACTTTTTGTTGGACACACGACACGGGCACTTTGCGGAAGGGAGTGTTCTTCAGAGCCATCTCCCAAGGTGAAGAAGCAAGAGGTCAGTCAGCCAGTCAGTCACCCACACACTGAGTTAGGGAATCAGTAACTCAGTAACTCAGCATCCAGTTCCAGGAAATATAAGCATCTCATCTCTCCATCCCGTACTCTACCTCTGTCTCTCACTTCATCTCACAATTTTGTTCTCTGTCTGCCTCTTTCCCTCACTCCATCTCTCCATCTTGATCTCTGCCCGCCTCTTTCCCTCACTCCATCTCTCCATCTTGTTGTCTGTTTGCCTCCTCCTCTCATTCCATCTCTCCATCTTGTGCTCTGTTTGCCTCTTGCTCTCACTCCATGTCTCTATCTTGTTCTCTGTCTGCCTCCATCTCTGGGCTGCCACTCAGTTACCCTGGTTGTCCATCTGTTATCTCTTCTACGAAGGACGTGACCTGCCCACATCCATTTTTATCAGTCGGGTAGAAGAGATAGCAGCTCTAACCTAACCCTCTCAAGGTGGGAACAACTTTAGTATTCTCAGCTAAAGCCAGACGATTTTAATAAGCTGAAAGTGAGTCATAGGAGCCTGAGAATGGCGACCAAGAGAGTGAGTGAAAGGATTTATAATGGAATGGACGCTGATAATTCCACTCTGACAAATTCTTTTTTCCTTCTCTCTCTCTCTCTCTCTCTCTCTCTCTCGGTTAAGCAGGTATCTTTTTTTCAATCAACATTCTCCCGCTGTTCAAGTCTGTATCATAGGTTTTCATCTCTCTCTCGCTCTTTCTCTCCCTCTCTCTCTCTCTCTCTCTCTCTCTCTCTCTCTCTCTCTCTCTCTCTCTCGTGTGTTCTATGAATGTTGTATCAATTATGTTAGAGAAAAGTGGAGAAAGAAAAACCGATAGATTTCCTCCTCTCACTATATCTAACAAGCGAGGCCGGCAGGAAAAAGTGAGCAGGCTTACTGTGCAATACTGAGCAACTTGTGGATATTGCAGAGGAGGAAGAGAGTTGCAACAATATTTTCCTTCTCTTTCATATTGTGCAAGAAAGAAAATGGTGGTATGATGAAATAAAGATCCAGTACAAAATCAGCAAGTATGTGATGTAAAAAGAATACATGGGGTCGGTTTAGCACACCTTAGCTTTGCGAACTTGATTTTTTTTTTTTTTCAGAAGATAAATAACGAGAAGAAACGCCAAGGATACTGAGAGAAGACAAAAAAATGGGATGATGATGATGGTTTTGTGGTACTGGTGATGGAGATGGTGGAGGTGGTGGTGGTAGTGGGTGATGGAAATGGTGGAGGTGGTGGTGGTGGTGGTGATGACGATGGTTTTGGTGGTACTGATGATAGAGATGGTGGAGGTGATGGTGGTGGTGGGTGATGGAAGTGATGAAATATGTGGCGTATGTATCACTGCTGCCTGTTTCACTAAATTTTGCAGAGAGAGAGAGAGAGAGAGAGAGAAATACACCCAAATTTACTGCACGAAATTAAACATACACAAACCAGGGCAGTGTCGTCATAGAAAACGAAGGGATGGGTGGGAGGGGGTACTACTCTATACATATCCACAGGGCTTCATTAACACAACTGACTGGCAAAAAGGAGTCACATTATTTCTAGACAAGATATTTTAGAGGATATTTTCTCTCTCTGGCCGACTGACACCATCTCCTCTCTTCTCCTCTGTTTTCGTTTCTCTTCTTGTGTATTTTTTTTTCCTTCCTTTTTTCTTTCTGTCTCAGTCCCCCTCCTCTGTGTTTCGTTACGTGCCTGTTTCTTTTTCCAATCCCCCGTCTCTATGTGTGTCTGTCTGTCTGTCTGTCTGTCTGTCTGTCTTTGTCTGTCTGTCTGTCTGTCTGTCTCTCTCTCTCTCTCTCTCTCTCTCTCTCTCTCTCTCTCTCTCTCTCTGCATTCACAACGTTCCCCTCCTCCCCACACTTCCAGCACCATCATTTCTCTTTTCCTCTCTCTCTCTTTCCTCTCGGTAGAAGGATGAGGAGGGAAGGGAAGTGAGAGAGAGGAAGGAAAGAGGAGAGAGGAGAGGAAGGGGAAGAGAGGGAGGTAAGAGGCAAACAGGGAGGAAAGGGGGAAGGGAGAGGAGGGAAGAAGAGATGGAGATGGGGGGAATGGGAAGTGGCAGAGGAGGAGGAGGAGAGGAGAAAAAAATAAAGGAAGGAATGAAGGAAAGAGGGAGAAGGAAGGAGAAAAAAGAAAAGACGAAGAGATGGAGAGGGGGAGAGGGGAGAGCGAGAGGGAAGATGGAAAGAGGGGAGTAGAGGGGGAGAAGGGAAGGGGAGACAAAGAAGGGGCGAAAGGAAGGGAAGAGGGATAGAGAGAGAGAGAGAGAGAGAGAGAGAGAGAGAGAGAGAGAGAGAGAGAGAGAGAGAGAGAGAGAGAGAGAGAGAGAGAGAGGAACGGGGGAAGGGAAGAAGTGAAGAAGGATAAGAGGAGGAGGAAGGAGTAGAGGGAGGGAAGGAAGGGAAGGAGTTAGAGGGAGGGAGGGGGGCAGGGGGAGGAAAGGGGAAGATGGGAAGGAAGTAATGGGAGAGAGAGCTGAAGGTACTGTACTCACACACACACACACACACACACACACACACACACACACACACACACACACACACACACACACACTCACCCACCCACTGCACCCACCCACACACAAGGACTATGACAATAACATAACCTTGATAAGATGAAGAGAATAACCATATTTTCTATTTCATCTGTAATATTTTGTTTAGTGGTTGCTTTCACAGTCATCTTTCTGAGAGTGATGAGCAAAAGTAGACAGACTGGAGTGTTAATTTGAGGAGTAGTCAAAGAATCTCTCTCTATTTCCACCTGCAGACCTCGTTACAGCCCTTCAAATTATCCCTGGACGTTGTAGTCAGAAAGGTTATGCAGAGAAGATGTTTTATTTTCCCGAATCTCTTCTTCTGATACGAGCTAAGCATCTTTTATGAATTTTCTGCTTCCGAAACAAGAAGATAAATGGGTCAAGGCCATGGGAACTGTATATACTGCACTGAATCATCATCACCATCATCATCATCATCATCATCATCACCACTCTCTCTCTCTCTCTCTCTCTCTCTCTCTCATCATTCCCCAGTCACACGTCAGGGCCTTACAATGCAGCGTCAAATAATGGATACCTATGTGATACGGTGAGAGAGAGGGTGGGATGGAGGCATTGATGTGAGGAGTATTAGTAGTATTAATTTACACCTCCAGCCATCCTTCTCCTCTCAGATTAATGCACAAGGATGTCTTTTATCTGTCTGTCTGTCTATCTATCTATCTATCTATCTATCTATCTACCTGCCTATCTATCTATCTACCTATCTTTCTATCTATATATATATATATATATATATATATGTTTAGTATGAGTGATGTTAATTTACAACTCCAGCCATCCTTCTCCTCTCAGATTAATGCATAACGATGTCTTTTATCTATTATTTATCTATCAGTGTACGTATCTATGTATCTGCTACCTATAGACCAATAAATGAAACTTAGGAATCGCTGACCAAGTAGTATGGGAACTTTGGTGACAATATCTAATCTCTGCTTTTAGAAATGTCTCCCCTAGGCTGACTAAATCACCTGAGTGCATGCATCAGGAATAGAATTTGAGAGAGTATACAGAGGAGGATGTGGAGTTTCATGGAGAGACAGCCAGACAAAGGAAGAAGCAAAGGAGCGTTGTGGTGTGGATGTGGATGTGACTGGAAGTGTTAAGAGAAATGCTCTGAGGTGTGGAGACCATGTGGAGAGGATGGAGGATAAGAGACTGACTAGAAGATGGATTTGAGCATGTGGAGAGGGTGGAGGATAAGAGACTGACTAGAAGATGGATTTGAGCATGTGGAGAGGGTGGAGGATAAGAGACTGACTAGAAGATGGATTTGAGCATGTGGAGAGGGTGGAGGATAAGAGACTGAGTAGAGGACTACGTGATTGAGGTGGTGGGGAAAAGGAGGAGGGAGAGAGGGAGAGAAGGGGAAGATCAAGTATGAGATGAAGGGATGGAGTGGAGAGACAAACACGACCCTGATCAGTCGATGTTACAGCCACGTCCCTAATTGTCCTGCTGGGGGAATAAGGACCAAGAGGGAAACGAACTTTGTCTTAGAGTCTGACCGGCCAGGGAATCTACCTCGGGCTTTTACAGTTGCTTGTTAAATGTACTAACCAATAGACCACCGTCCCCCCCTCTCTTCAGGATTAATCGCTAGAATCCAGATGACGTCCTTTCTACAGTCGACTTATTTTCACCCGACAGGGCTGGACCACTGAGCTTTAGTTATGAGGTAGGAATGAGTCTCCTTGGTTACTGGTCAAATCAACCTTCCCTCTGAATACAAAATCGTGGTGCATGAATTTAAATGGATCTTAATTATGAGGTAGAAATGAATCTCCTTGGTTACTAGTCAGATCAACCCTCTAGTCTGAATACAAAATCGTGTTGCATGAAATTTGATGACTCTTAGCAGTGAGGTAGGAATGAATCTCCTTGGTTACTATACTTTTTCGACTCTAACTTGGCCCAGATTTCCGTTCTTTTGTAGCTTATTTTTCATGGCTCAGTGGCAGAAAAAGACAAAACTGTGGCTTTTAGCACTTCTTCGTGACTAACACCACATTCTAGTGTTAATCTCCTGTTACGATCCAGCATTCAACAAGGAGGGATGGCAATTTTAGGTCAAGTTAGAGTAGAAGGAGCTTAGAAAGATTAGCCTTTATTCTGACTACACCTGGCCATCACCTGAGCTGAAAGGGGTTAGGGATCTTTGTCAGGTAAGGGTATAACGCGGTATATTTTTCAGGTATATTTGGCCGATATATTTCTCAGGAAAGGGTATAACACGCTATGTTTGTCAGGTATATTTCTCAGGTAAGGTTATTACGCGGTATATGTACTGTATATTTGGCCGATATATTTCTCAGGTAAGGGTATAACACGGTATAATATATTTTTGACCCTACCAGACGATTTTCTTGAGCTTCAGAAATTCCTATCATACGGAGACTCAGCTGTCTGAGGCAACTGACAGCACACCCTTTTCTGTATCCTCCTACTTTCTCTATACTCATTTCAAAGCCAAAGGTGGCTGTTGTGTATATATACGCAACAACTTATCTTGCTCTCGTGTTCCTGAACTTGATTCTTCTGAATTCTCCACACTCTGGCTTCGGCTTTCCTGTCATTCTCTGACTAAATATATCTGTGCTGTTTACTTATCTCCTAATTCTACTATCAAAAATTCTTCGACTATCTTACTTCTACGATGGAACACATTCTATCCATTTCTCCTTTCTCTGAAATCTCCATTCTTGGAGATTTCAATGTTCACCACCACCTTTGGCTCTCCTCTCCTTTCACGGATCCACCTGGTGAACAAGCCTACATCTTTTCTATCCTTAATGACCTAGAGCAGCTTGTACAGCACCCTACCCGTATCCCTGACCGCCTTGGAGAGAGCTCCAACATACTTGACCTCTTCCTTACAACTAATCCTTCTGCTTACTCTGTTAATCTTTTCTCTCCGTTGGGCTCCTCCGATCACAACCTTATTACCTTAACCTGTCCTATCACTCCGGTACGGCCTGTGGACCCTCCAGGGAAACGTCGTCTGTGGCATTTTGGAGCCGCGGACTGGGAGGCCCTCAGGCAGTACTTCTTTGAATTTCCCTGGAATGATTATTGCTTCCATGGCCGTGAGCCATCTGAGTGTGCCTTGCGCATTACGGAGGTTATTCTCTCGGGCATGGAAGCATACATTCCTTTCTCATATCCTTTGACTAACGCAAGAAAGCCTTGGTTTAATCACGCTTGTTCTAATGCTGTCCGCAACAAGGAGAGGGCCTACAAAAGGTACCGGAGCCAACCCACCCCTGAATCACATCATCTTTACATTTCTGCCTGGAATCGTGCTAAGTCTGTTCTTCACTCTACTAAAAATAATTTCATCCATACTAAATGCTCTCAACTCTCCAACTCGAATTCTTCCCGCTCCTTCTGGCACCTTGCCAAAAATCTTTCTAACAACTTTACCTCATCGTCCTTCCCTCCTCTTTTCTACTCTGATGGTTCTGTAGCTATTTCTTCTACTGATAAAGCAGATCTCTTCGCACAGACTTTCTCCTCCAATTCCACCTTAGACGATTCCGGTGCTGTTCCTCCATCACTTCCCCCCTCTGACTTCCTCATGGCTGACATTAAAATTTCTTCAGTTGATGTATTTTCTGCCATCACTGGCCTCAGTACTAACAAGGCATATGGGCCTGATGGGGTCCCTCCTGTTGTTCTCAAGAACTGTGCTTCTGTGCTTACACCCTGCCTAGGCAAACTCTTTCGCCTTTGTCTGTCAACTTGTACCTTTCCTTCTTGCTGGAAGTTTGCTCTCATTCAGCCAGTCCCAAAGAAGGGTGACCACTTCCAACCCTCCAACTATCGTCCAATTGCTTTAACGTCCTGTATTTCAAAAGTTTTCGAGTCAATTCTTAATAGAAAAATTTTAAGGCATCTTTCCTATCACAACCTTCTTTCCGATCGTCAGTATGGGTTCCGTCAGGGACGCTCCACTGGCGATCTTCTCTCCTACCTTTCAGACTCCTGGTCATCCTCCTTTCGGGACTTTGGCGAAAGCTTTGCCATTGCACTTGACATCTCAA
>NC_137069.1:25149136-25221636 GCF_032717465.1 Coenobita brevimanus
GAGAGAGAGAGAGAGAGAGAGAGAGAGAGAGAGAGAGAGAGAGAGAGAGAGAGAGAGAGAGAGAGAGAGAGAGAGAGAGAGGGAGATCGACAGCTCCGAATGGATAACAGGAAAGCTGGGAGGAGGATCGAGAGGAGGAGGGAGGAGGAGGAGAAGGGATGAGGGACAGAGAGAGGGGAGAAGGGGAAGAAGGGGAAGAGGTGAATTTGGGGATGGAGGAGGGGAGAATGGGAGAGGGAAAGGAGGCAGGGAAGAGGGGGGTTGGGCAGAGGGGAAGGAGAAGTGGAGAAGGGAGCAGGGGAAGGAGGAGGGAAGGGAAGGAAGAGGGAAAGGAGAAAAGAAGAAGGGAGGAGGGGAAGGAGGAGGGGGGAAGGGAAGAGGCAAAGGAGGAGCGGAGGAGGGAGGAGATGAATGAGGGGAGAGAAGGTAGGATGGGGGAAGGGAGGAGGGAAGAAGAGGAGGAGGGAGGAGAGGAAGGAGGAAGGGAGAAGGAAGGAGGAGAAGGAGGAGAAGAAAAGTAAGGAAGGGAAGGAGGACAAGAAAAGGGAGGAGGGAAGGAGGAAGAGAGAGGGAAGGAGGGGAAAGAGGAAGGCAGAAGGGAGGAGAGGAAGCAGGAGGACGGGTTAGGCAAGGGGGGAAAAGTGGAATGGGAAAAGAGAGAGGAAAAGGGAGGAAAAGAGAAGAATAGAGAAGAAGAGGAAATGAAAGAGCAGATGAGGAAATGGGAGAGAAGAGGAGGTAATCTGCGATAAGATGAGGAAATGGAAGGGAAAGGAGAGGGGGAATAGGAAGGGTGAAAGAGAGGGAATGGGGAAGGTGGACTGGACGGGGGAGGAAACTTGGGGAGGGAAGAGAGAGAGAGAGAGAGAGAGAGAGAGAGAGAGAGAGAGAGAAACCAAGTGTCACTATAACCATTACCCAACCCTGCATCTAGTGAGTGGTACCCTGGGGTAATATTGGAAAAAAACAGAAATTAGTATCTCCAAGCATTTTCCGTCCCTACTAAGTAAGAACCCTTTTTCCTACACCATCCCAACTACCGAATCAACAGCAGCAGTTAAAACCAAGTGCATAATTGTAAGTTGGGAGGGGAGGGGAATCGATATGAACCCAGGCAAACTAATTACGAGACACACTCGGACACAGACACTCGCGCGTGCATTCACACACGCAGACAGACTCACAGACACTAGCTTGTCGCCGCACACACACATACTCGAACGTGCTCGCATACACGCAGACACATACACTCGCTCGTGCTCGCACATACGCAGACATACAGACACTCGCTCGTGCTCGCACACACATACTCGAACGTGCTCGCACACACGCAGACACACATACACTCGCTCGTGCTCGCACACACGCAGACATACAGACACTCGCTCGAGCGCACAAGGAAACACACACACACACACACACACACACACAGATAGATGAATAGATGACTTTATACAAACCGGTATATATATATATATATATATATATATATATATATATATATATATATATATATATATATATATATATATATGCAAAGAGAGAGAGAGAGAGAGAGAGAGAGAGAGAGAGGTCACTTAAACCGTGAGGGCGTGAACGCCATCAGTTGGTGACAGGCAGCAGTGCTGGGCCATAGGCAACGGGTTGATTAGCCTACACCCACGGAGATAAGAGTATATTAACATTCTCGTACATGGGAAAAACGTACAAAATGAAAAAAAATTCTAATCGACGTAAATGAACCTCAGGGAAAGGGTTAACTAGTCTATGCTCAGGGTAGGATGCACTAAAACACGCATCGTTCGAAAAATAATCCACTTCTTGAACGGGGTTAAGGACTTTATTGTGAGTGCCCGCTGTGAAAGATTAAGGCCCGTATTCTCGTCAGTTAAGGAAGCTCCCTAACAACTTTTCCAAAGCAATTTATTCTGTTTATTACACCTTACTCTTCTCTTCTTTGTTACATACATCTTCCCTGTACCACCATACTCTGCTTAAATAATGTACAACACGATAACACTATGCCACGTACAAAAATAAATCGCTAGAGAAGAGGTGTTAGGGTGGGACAGACACAAGGCAAAGACAGTTTAGGTAGACGGTATGGTGGAGGTCTTTTTTTTTTTTCTTAATTGCTACAGACAGGTGATAGTTTGTGGGTGTCCATCTCACCAACACAGTGGCAGTCAGTGGGGATTGAACCCACCACCTACAGCGCCCTCCAAATGTGGGGCCAGCACTAAACCGGCCGTTACTACTACTACTACGACTACTACTACTACTACTACAACTACTACTACTGCTAAATTTAATAATAATAATAATAATAATAAAGGCGTGTGAAAGTATTTAACTTTAGAAAAATTGTCCCAAGTTTGAAAGGAACTGATGAAGAAATAAAGGAATGACAAACATCAAGATGTTCAGAAGGAAGAAAGGAAGGCAGGAAGAAGGAAGCCGAAGAATTACAGTAGGGTCTTGTGCGGTTAGGATGCTCACTAACACCTCTTCCTTAGCGATTTGTTTCTGATTCTGCTCCGTTGCTTTATTCTTTTGTTCATGCAATCTATGTCGACATTTACAAGGGTTAGAAAGCAAAAAAGGGGGATAGTAATGAGTAGTTTGGAATAAATCGCTAAGGAAGAGGTGATAGGAAGTAGAAAAATAAATATTGCGAAGCATAGAGGAGACTAAGGTGCAGTTCACTCACTTTAACTTGGCCCAAATTTTCATGCTTTTGCAGCTTATTTCACGTAGCTTAGTGTCAGAAAAAAGACATCACTGTGGCTTTACATACAGTTTGTAGCACTTCTTCGTGACTATCATTCAATTCCAATGTTAAATCTGTTCCAACTCAGTATTCAAGATGGAAGGATGGCAATTTTAGACCAAGTTAGAATGAACAGATTATAGTGTGTATCTGTATATAGTTACGTTCTGAAATATATTATGTTGTGTATGGAGACAGACAGACAGACATATAGATAGACAGATAGACAGATAGATAAATAGACAGACAGAGAGATAGACGGACATGCAGATAGATAAATAGACAGATACACATATAGATATAGAGATAGATAGATAAACATTGATACAGATAGATAGACAAATAGATAGAGAGAGAGATAGACGGACATACAGACATAGTAGATAGATAAATAGAGAGACAGATAATCAGACAGATAAACAGGTGAATAGAAAGACAGATAGATTAGCTAGATAGATAAATGATAGACTGGTAGACAGAGAGGTAGGTGGACAGACAGACAGAGAGACAGGTAGGTAGACAGACATAAATTGACAGGTAGGTAGAAGACTTTATACCTCGAATACAAGTGGGTCTTTAAGTAAAAGAAAAGCCCATTCTAAGTCCAAATCTTCCCCTAAAATACAACCTGCAACCGTTGATGTTATGTCCAGGTCCCTAATTGTACAGCTGGGAGAATAGGGGAAAAAAAGGAAAACAAACTTTATCCTAGAGTTTGACCGGCACAAGAATCAAGTACAAGATCCTCAGTGGCAAAGGTCAAAGGGGTCGAGAGGAGTGAGTCTGGAGGGTGGGGTGAGGGGAGGGGGTAGAGGGATTGGGTGGATGAGGGTGAAAGGGTGGGGGTGAGGGGGGTGAAGGATCTGGTGTGTGAAATGGGGTGGGGGTGAATGAGGTGGGGTGGGGTGAGGGGGAGGTAAAAGGACAGGAGGGGATGAGGGTGAATGAAAGGTGGGGAGGACAGACGGGGAGGGGGTTGAGGGGAGAAGAGATGAGCAGCGTATGATGGAGGAAAGGGTGATATAAAGGAATGAATAGGGTAAAGGAAAAAGGGAGGGAAGGAAATGGGGATTTAAGACAGAGTAAAGGGAAGGAAAGACTAAAGTGAAGGGAAGAAAGATATAGGGGAAAGAGGAAGGGGAAAAAAAGATAGCAGGAAGAGTAAAGGTAAGGAGAGAGAGAGAGAGAGAGAGAGAGAGAGAGAGAGAGAGAGAGAGAGGGGGGGGGGAAGGTGTAGAAGGGTGGAGGGTGATACAGATCATGGATAAATGATGTGTGAGCGGGAAGGGAGGGGTGTGAGGGGGAGGGAAGGGGGAGGGAGCGGAGGGAAGGAGGAATGGGGGAGAAGACACAATGAAAAGCCGTAAGATCAGCACCACAACACCTCAGTCTTAATGGGTAAAGTTTTTGTTTAGCCTCGACTTTCTCCACTAAACACACACACACACACACACACACACACACACACACACACACACACACACACACACACCTCTTCTCTTCCTACCAGCAACCCTAACAAAAAAGAAGAGAAAGAAATATAGTGTGTAAATGAGTAAAACATGATGAACAGTGACTTAGTTACTATATCAGTTGGCAAACGTCTCTCGAAAATAATGCTAATAATAACTTGAAAATTGAAACTGCAATTAGCAATTTCAATAACTCACCACATGACATGGTCATGCAATTCCTTCCTCAGTTCGACTGCAGGGGCCGATTGATTGTTCTCAGCACTGTAGCAATCACTGGACCTGGTGAATTCAACACCTTTCATATAGTGAGCACTTCGAAGTGAAGAGTAATTGGGTCCACCAAGAAGAGTGTCAAACATGTTGAGAGAAGGTGAAAGCAACAAATACCTCGCAGAGCAAAAATGGCAGGGTCGAAATTACTTTCCAACGACCCCTGGGCAATCTCAGAAACTACTGGCCCAAATCGGTCCAAATTATTTTCGGAACTGCTCCCCGACCTTGGTTATATCCCCAAAAAATTTCAAGTCTGTACTTTGAGCGGTTTCTGAAAATCCGTGAATGGACTATTTTTATTGGTTTTAGGATGTAACTGGAAAACCAGTACTGGAAACTGGATGATACTGGGAAATATGAGGCCGCCGGCTGGGGAAATCACATGGCTAAGTATGAAGGCTATAGCTTTGAAAATGAGCGAATACAAGCAATTTACTTCGTAAGAAAGAATAATAATTAGAAAACGGAAATTGCCATTAACAATTTCAACATCGCACCACATGAGAAGGTCATCCGTCTTGTGCATGTAACCTCAGTACATAAAATATAAGCAAATAATTAACTCTGACCTTGGCTGTGACTTTGAGTTTTAGGTCAAGGTCATTCATACTTGGTTGCCATGCATAGCATATCAAGATCAATAAATGTACCACCCTTAGTGACTATAGCTTAATTCTATCATAGCTTATTAAACTGTGCTCCCAATGATCCCAAACAACATTCCACTGACCCCTGGGTGATCTCAGAAACTACTGGCCCAAATCAGCCCACACTCATTTCAGACCTGCTCCCCAGCCTTGGCTATGTCTCATAAAAATTTAAAGTCTGTATCTTTAGTGGTTTCTGATAATCTGTGAATAGACTTTTTTTTTTTTTTTTTTTTTTTGATGTAACTGGAAAACCAGTGCTGGGCGCTGGATGATACTGGGCCATATAAAGCCGCCACCTGGGGGACTCAGATGGCCAAGTATGATGGGCGTAGCTTTAAAATTTAGTGAATACAAGCAATTTGCTTCTTCACAAGAAATAATAATAATAATAATAACTAAAAAACGGAAATTGCCTTTAGCAATTTCAACAACGCACCACAGGACAAGGTCATTCATCTTGTGCATGTGACCTCAGTACATAAAAAAATAAAGCAAATTTTGAACTTTGACCTTGGCTGTGCTCTTGAGTTTTGGGTCAAGGACATTCATACTTGGTAGTCAGCTCACCACAAATGATTAGATCATCCAATTTCTTCCTCAGTTCTACAGGGTCGATTTATTCCCCAATACCTATCGGTGGACCTGGTAATTTCAATGGGCTGCATGTAGTGCTCCATTAAAAATTAGCAAATTTTGAACTTTGACCTTGGCTGTGACCTTGAATGTTGGGTCAAGGTCATTCATAATTGGTAGCCATGCATAGCATGTAAAGTTCTATAAATGTACCAAGTTTGGTGATTCTTCTTTTTTTTTTAAATTGTGCACTCAGTGACCCCTAGTTACTTTTCATTGACCTCTGGGCGATCTCAGAAACTACTGGCCCAAATCAGCCCACACTCATGTCAGACCTGATCCCGAACTTGGATATGTCCCACAAAAGTTTCAAGTCTTTACCTTTAACGGTGTCTGAGTATCTGCAAATAGACTATTTTTATAGGCTTTTGGATGTAACTGGAAAACCAGTACTGGGAACTGGATGATACTGGGTCATATGAAGCCGCCAGCTGGGGGACTCAGATAGTCTACTATGATGTCCGTAGCTTTGAAATTCAGCAAATAGAAGTAATTTGCTTCATCGTAAGGAACAACAACAACAACAACAACAACAATAATAATAATAATAATAATAATAATAATCTATATCTATATCATAATGATCCGATTTCTGTACGTTTGTTTGTTTGTTACCGTAACATAACGAAAACCGGTGCATGTAGCGCAATTTTTGTTAGAGCACGGTCCCATCAAAATGCCATAACTTGAAGAATAAAATAATTTCCAGTCCAATCAGGCCACCGGTTCCCGAGCTATGACTCATTTCTTACTGAACATAGGAAGTAACTTGACATCAAGTGGAGGCTGCTGAAGGCTGCCTGTACGTGAGTCATAATGATCCAATTTCTCTTTGTTTGGCTGTTTGTTACCCTAACACAGCAAAAGCTGGTGCTTGTAGCACAATTTTTGTTAGAGGAAGGTACCGTTAAAATGCTCAAACTTGAAGAAGAAAACAATTTCCACTCCAATTGGGCCACCGGTTCCTGAGTTAGGACTCATTTCTGTCTGAAAATAGGAAGTGACTTGACAACAAGTGGAGGCCGCTGAAGGCGGCCTTTAAGTGAGTAATAATATTGAGATGAACAGTATAACTCACCACTAGAAAACAGAAATTGATATTAACAATTTCAGTAACTCACCAGATGATAAGCTATTACTGGACATTGTGATTTCAACGCCCTTCATATAGTGAGCACTTCGAAGTGAAGAGCTGGTGTAGCAGAACCCCCCTAGAAGAATGTCAAACGCGTTGCGCGAAGATGAAAGCAACAATATCCTTGCAAAGCAAAAAATGACTGAGCCCAAACTACGTTTCATTGACCCCTAAGCAATCTCAGAACCAACTGGCCCAAATGGGCCCATTATCATTTTAGACCTGCCCATCAACCTTGGCTATGTCTCACAAAAAATTCAAGCGTAGCCTACTTTTAGCAGTTTTTGAGGATCCGCAAATAGATTATTTTCATAGGTTCTCATTAATGCGAACTGGATGAAACTGGGTCATATGAAGCCGCCAGCAGGGGACTAAGATGGACAAGTATGGCGGCCATAGCTTTGAAACTGAGTGAACACTAGTAACTTACTACGTTAAAAAAATCAACAACCACAACAACAATAATAATAATAATAATAATAATAATAATAATAATATAATAAAATAATAATATTGACAAGACCAATATAACTCGCCACTGGTGTTGTTAGGTAATAGTAGTAGTAGTAGTAGTAGTAGTAGTAGTAGTAGTAATAATAATAATAATAATATAATAATAATAATAATAATAATAATAATAATAACAAGAAGAAGAAGAAGAAGAAGAACCAGAGGCTCTCCGGAAGGAAGAATCACACCAGCCGCGAGCCGATACATATCTAGCGCGGCTCGGAATATGACCTTGACCTTGACTTACTTTCACCAACTTCGAATTCGTAGGAGATTTTCATCCCTACCACACTCTTGTAAAATTCTGTGATGATATCTTGAGCGGTTGCGAAGTTATCGTGCTAACAGACACACAGACCTTGGCCTACTTTCACCAATTATGAACTCGTAGATTTTCATCCCTATTACACACCTGTAAATTTTGTGATGATATCTTGAACGGTTGCGATGTTATCGTGCAAACACACAGACACACACACAGACAGACGCTGACAGACAGACTGAAAACAACACCAGCTTCACTATCGCAGCTGGTAATACGAATATTGACAAGAACAATATAGCTCACTACTGGTGTGGTGAGTTATAACTATGATATTGAGAAGAACAATATAACTCACCACAGGTGTGGTGAGTTACAATAAAATAAAAAGCCAAAGCCCTACTGTGTTCTACGGTACCATTATTTTCCTTTTGACCGTCTGCGCCTTGTCTCAGGAATTATCATCATAAACAACCAAAGAGGGTCCATTACAAGACAGAAACCTTTCTTAACATTTTTCCACTCTGACCTATTGGCTGTTAGTAAGTTCCATTCAGTCCTAGCAGACCTCTAAATGTCATCTCTTCATCTTATTCTTTGTCTGCCTCTTCCTCTCACCCCATCTCTCCTTCGTATCCTATGTCAGCTTCTTTCTCTCACTCCAGTTCTCATTCCTATTCTCTGTCTGCCTCTTCCCCTCACTCCATCTCTGGGCAGCCACTCAGTTACCCTGGTTGTCCATCTGTTGTGTTCTAATGATACTGCCCGCCATTACTTATCCCGTATCACCGTTTATGTCTTGATTTATCCTACCCCCTCCTCACTCTCGGTTTGCCTTACTCTTTTATGATCCATGAGGCTGAATGAAGTGGAGAGGAGGAAAGAAGTGAAGTGGAGGGGGAAGCTGTGAAGTGGAGGAGGAAGAAGGGCAGTGGAGGGGGAAGAAGTGAAGTGGAGGAGGAAGAAGTGAAAAGGAGGAGGAAGATGTGAAGTGGAGGAGGAATATGTGAAGTGGAGGAGGAAGAAGTGAAGTGGAGGAGGAAGAAGTGAAGTGGAGGAGGAAGATGTGAAGTGGAGGAGGAAGAAGTGAAGTGGGGGAGGAAGAAGTGAAGTGGAGGAGGAAGAAGTGAAGTGGAGGAGGAAGAAGTGAAGTGCAGGGGGAAATGTGAAGAGGGACTGGGGGAGTGAGTGAAGAGGATGGAGAGGAAAAGACAGTCGGTGCCTTCCTGATACCCCCTCTTACACCACCTCCCTACCCCCCCACTATTCCCCCTCCTTGCCCCCCTTACCATTTCCCTCCCCTCCCTTGATACCCCCTCCCTACCCCCTTTCTTCCCCCTCTTACACCCCCTCCCTAATCACTTCTCCTGGGGTCATAGAGAATTAGAGGGGGAGATGGAAGGGGAGGGGTGAAAGTAGGAAGGGAAGGAGGGTTGGGGTAGTAAATGGGGAGGAGGTGGAGGGGGGAGGATGGAGGGAAGAAGTTGAGGGGTAGGGGAAGGGAGGGAGAAGGGGTGAGGGTCGGGGGGTTCGAGAGAATGGAGGAATGGAGGGAAAAAGGGAGGTGGATGGGGTGAGAGGGGGAAGTGGATGATGAGAAAGAGGGTAGGGAAAGGGAGAGAGGGAGAGGATGGAGGGAAGAAGGGAGGAGGGGATGAAAAGACGCAGGATAGGAGAGGTGGGAGGGAGAGATGGGGACAGGAGGGAGGAAAGAATGCGTGGGGAGAAGAGGGGAGAGGAGGGAAGGGGAGGGGAGGGGGAGAATTATCATTTTATCCTCCCCTTCTCCTAACACCATCGTTCCTATGGGCTGCACTATAAAAGCTAAACGCCAGTATTGCCGAATGTGAGCGTCTGACGTTCCCGTGTTTCGTACCATAAATAATTTTGCTGTTCACGCCAGACGTTCGTCTGCTGGTCATTGTGTACAATAGTATTAGAATGTAAGAGGAGGATAAACGCCACAAGAGACATCCCTTTCGTACAGCAAACTTAAATATTCATAAATATGATAGCTGGTTTTTCCACTTATAAACACTGAATAATTCGGGAATAAAATTTACCTTGTCATGGTAAAATATACGAGATATCCAGAGCTGTTCAGAAAATTTTACAAGACTTAGCGTTTCTATAGCGAATACAAATAAAGAAAACCTGCCTTGTGGTGGGTTGGCAACGTGGTGCACAGTAAATGGAGTTATAACAATATATTGTGTTCTGAAGTTAATATCAGAGTACCTGTGGAAATTCTGAATAGATTCTTGAAGCGGCAGCAATATCAGAGTTCATATGTTAGCCAGCTCAGTGCTGTAGCTATCACATTTGAGGGGAAGCTTACAAGTTTTTGCCTCAGTATAGTTGAAAGTGTGACATATTGGCACTGAAGAGTAATTAAATGAGAGATTTTTTTTTTTTTCCCCGATAATGGGGTGCTTCTTGAAGCACATCACATGCAGTTCAAGTGTATACAGTAGTTGATTGATGTAGCAGCTGCAGTGGTCGCAAAAATAATGAAAGTCACTGTACTTGCTGGGTACAGTACAGCTTCCCCCCCCCCTCTTTCATATTTGAGGCTAAATAAATATATAACTTATAAGCAGACTATATGTACAACATTATATTACATGGAAGAAATTACATATGTCAGAGTTAGGTCAGTGTTGGTAAATGATTAGTCAGGGTTTTTCACCAGCTTTAGTGGTCCTTTACACTTAAGTTAGAGAATGGGTAAAAAAGAACTTCATTAGTACTAACAAATCAGTGCAATCACGTAAGTTCTTTATTGAAATAGATAATTCGTTTTTGCAACAAAATAATATGTTGATTTAAATAGGATAAAGTTAGGTAAAGTTACCAGATAAGAGTGAGTTGGTTGGTTAGGATGATGACTGAAATATTTACCAATTTCAATCACAGTTCTGAGCATACGGTAGGTCTTCTGGCTTTAATACAAAATTTGTTAATAAAACAGTGCAGATTATTTCAAATCACGAGGCACATTTATCCCAAGAGATTTTCTTACCTGCAAATAGCTGCAGGCCCCAGGAAATGGCTTGTACCATGCATTTGTTGTACAAAAAAATAATTTTAGATGAAAAATGACAGTTACTGTAATGGCGTAGATGGGTGTAGGAAAGGCAGGGAATACTGGTGGTTTGGGTGAAAGGGTTGTATTGAAGCATTAAAGAGCAGTTAAGCAGTGCCTGTGACAAAAAGGAAATAATGAGATAAATATTTAGTGAAGGAGAGCAACTTCAAGAATGTGAACAGTTGAGGAGAAAGCTAGGAAAACAGAACTGTATGCAGTCTGAAAATGAATAAAACAGACCTGGATGTATAGAAGTGGAATGATTTCATGGAAAAGAGGTAAGATTTATCTAGCAGACTGGGACAGAAAAAGAAAACTCTACTGTACCAAGTAACTGAAATCACGGCACACTGTTTGAAGGGAAAGATAATAATCAAGGATGTGAATACTAGAGGAGTATAATTATTGAACTAGAATGGAAATTTACTTGTAATAACCAAGATAGAGAAGGTGGCAATATAATAGGGAAGAAACTTTAGCCAAATACATATAAACTGAATGTACAACTGTGAGAGTACACACATCTGATAACTTATATTTTCCAACATGTTCTGCTGGTTATGGCTGGATAACAGGTGTGGAAAGAAATTGCTGGGAAATAAATGAAGGAGTGTCTGTGCATCCCTTCTGTGCTCGTGCTGCAATGAATGTCACCATTCAACCAACTTGTACAGAAGCAAAGCAGCCTGCATGCTAAAAATAATTCTGTAATAAGTATGTATTTACATCTTGCAATACAAACTTAGAAACATATGATGTACTGCTACGAGAGGAGAGGTGCACATACCTGGCTATACTGCAGTGTAGTACCTGACTGGATAGCTGGCAGCAAACATGGAAGTCTATGAAGTATGCATTAATATATTCATTTTGCTCGGATAAATTCCAATCTAGATGTCTTTAATAATCATTTCCTGCAAATAATGGCGAAGGAGGGTAAATTATAATACATGCTCAGCCTACTGTATACAGTATACCGGTACTGTAACTTGCTTAGGCCTATACATGCATCCTTTTTATGCATTCTGCCGTAATTTGTTACCAGTTCTAGCACATAAATACATATTCCAACATAAAAACAACAGCTTAGAATAGGTTTGCGAAGTGTCTGGTTTATTAAACAAAAGAAACATTTATAATTCGCGCGCTGTTGGTGCTCACGCAGCGCATTCTCGCCCAATCTAGCGACTGTCGCGGCATTCAAACTCCTGAACTGAGTTTCGCCAAGACTGGAGGTCCAGATTTTTTTTATAGTAAGGATGACTGACGCTCAGGATCGTCTGACGATTGAACGTCGCCGTTGGACCGCCTAAACTCTATGTTTTTATAGTACGGCCCTATGAGACTAAAAGACAGAGGAAAGGAGAGAGGGAGGAAAGATTAGATGGAGGAGGAGATAAGAATTTGATGAGGGAGGGAGAGACAAGAAGGGGAGAGAGAGGGGTGAGGGGGAGGAAAGATGAGATGGAGGTTGATAAGGGGCGTAAGGAAGAGGCTAGGAGTGAGGGGAGATATCAGTGGGGAGACGTAATAGAGATAATGAGAGAGAGGGAGTGAGAGAGAAAGGAAGTGATGAGAAAGAAAATTGAGGGGGTGACGGTGGGGGAGGAAGAGGGGAGTGACGCGACGAGGGAGAGAAGGGGAAAGGCAGGGTGAGGGTGAGGGTGAGGGTGAAGGTGAAAGTGAGTGAGGGTGAGGGTGAGGGTGAGGGTGAGTGAGGGTGAGAGTGAGTGAGGGTGAGGGTGAGGGTGAGTGAGGGTGAGAGTGAGTGAGGGTGAGGGTGAGGGTGAGGGTGAGGGTGAGTGAGGGTGAGAGTGAGTGAGGGTGAGGGTGAGGGTGAGGGTGAGGGTGAAGGTGAAAGTGAGTGAGGGTGAGGGTGAGGGTGAGTGAGGGTGAGAGTGAGTGAGGGTGAGGGTGAGGGTGAGTGAGGGTGAGGGTGAGTGAGGGTGAGAGTGAGTGAGGGTGAGGGTGAGTGAGGGCGAGAGTAAGTAAGGGTGAGGGCGAGGGTGTATGGGGTTGAGGGTGAGGGAAAGAGAATTGGATCATCACAATCCACCACCCCCCAGTAATTACCACACACACACACACACACACACACACACACCTATTCAATGTTTTGGTGTTGGAAGTGATCGATAGTCTCAGTGAATGTGTGTGTGTTTGTGATTGTGCGTATATGCTCTTAATTATTGTTGTTGTTGTTGCTGTTGTATAACCTTAGTCTGTCTGACCGGGCAGACCCATCAGCTACAGACAAGCAACCATCCCTTCAGGGCCGTCCTGTGTTGTGAACTGATGTTCCATTGCCGCAGACAGCGCATCGCCACAGCGAGGCACGGGAAGAGTGTGGATTTTTGGTTCCTGGATGGGTGCTGCATTTGCGTCTCTCCTCCCATTTAACCGAAGCACCAAGGAAGGCTGCACATCACCTCATTACTTTGTTGCAGGGTTACCACGCAGCTTTTGTAAAGGAGTTCCTGGGTTACAGAAAACAGTTAGGCTTGTCACTCACTGTACAGCCAACGGAGGTGGAAAGAAGAGCAATAAAAAGTGATAGGAAGGATGTGAGAAATAGGAAGAGAGGAGAACAGACACAGAAATACTATAATGTAAAGATGAAGTAGTAGGCAAAACTACAACAAGTGAGTGGATGATAGTTGCCACCACCTACCGTCTGTCCCCATAGTGTAATACTTAGGCTTACACTCCTCCTCCTCCTCCTCCTCGGTGTTGTAAAATCATGACCGTAAATGCATACAATGCCACGCACACCAATTCACCTATCATGATATACGGAGGGATATTGTCGTGTCTGTCTGGATTATACCCACCCAGTTTATGATAGTGGGAATAGGATTATGATGATTCCTCTCTCTCTCTCTCTCTCTCTCTCTCTCTCTCTCTCTCTCTCTCTCTCTCTCTCTCTCCCAGACTTCTTTCCATCTTATTCTTCAGGTCATTAGGAAACATCAGGAGTCACTTCAACATCCATCTCGCTTGTCAGTCTTCTCTATCTTGCTCTGATGCTGACGAGGCAAAATCCATAGTGAATAG
This sequence comes from Coenobita brevimanus, assembly GCF_032717465.1. Classification (NCBI taxonomy): domain Eukaryota; kingdom Metazoa; phylum Arthropoda; class Malacostraca; order Decapoda; family Coenobitidae; genus Coenobita; species Coenobita brevimanus. The sequence continues at coordinate 25,162,987 of NC_137069.1, forward strand.
AGCCTTGTTATCAGATTTTCCATAGGCTACTGTAATGGAGAGAGCTTTGTACACACTATCACACCTCACACTACCATACCTTAATCTGCCACACCTCACACTGCCACAACACACACTGCCACACCATATACTGCTACACCTCACACTGCCACACCATATACTGCCACACCTCACACTGCCACACTCTGCCATACTACACACTCCCACACCTCACACTGCCACACCTCACACTGCCACAACACTCACTGCTACACCATATACTGCCACACCACACACTGCCACACCTCACACTGCCACAACACACATTGCTACACCATATACTGCCACACCGCATACTGCCACAGCTCAAACTGCCATACCTCACACTGCCACACCTCAAACTGCCACATCTCGTATTAGGATTAAGGTTTTCTTGGAGCAAATTTCTTTTCTCGCGTTAAAAAAAAAAAAAAAAAAAAAAAAAAAAAAATCAAGTTTTTTGTTTTGTTTTGCTGGCTTTTGTTTCTCACAGACAGTAAACGTGGACCAGTTTATGGCTGTCTGTCTATTTATCTGTCTGTCTGTTTATCTATCAATTAATGAATCTTTCTATTTATCTAGCTATCTGTTTATCTACCGTATCTATCTGTCTGCCTGTCTATCTGTCTATCTAGCTATCGAACTTTTTTTTTTATTAACAGAACAGAGGAAGGAAAACCAAAAGAATAAAAAAGAATAATAATCGATACACCAGATTACTGGTGTCCTCTATTCATAAAATATCTGTAACAGTTGGACTTGAACAGCTGTAGGTTGAAGTTTCTGGGGAAACAACTCTGAGGAAGCGAGTTCCAGAGAGATGCAGTTCGGGGAATGAAAGAATTCTGATAGGCAGAAGTTCTGCGGTATGGCTGTGTGACATTCCAGTCATGAGCGCTGCCAGATGCCTATGTAGCACAAGGGAAGGCATGGGGAACTATCTATCTATTTATTTATCTATCTGTCTACCTGTCTATCTGTTTACCTATCTATCTCCATCTAACCAATCATCCATCCAACTCTTTATCTGTCTATAGAGTCAACTGTCTATTAATTTATCCCTCTATTTATTCCTCCACCTTCCTAGATGTCTATCTATTTCACTATCTAATATCAAATTGATCACTAAAAACTATATTAATGGGGGTATCACTGTTTACATAATAATAGCATTAAAAACGACAACAACAATACTACTACTACTACTAGTACTGCTACTACTACTAATAATAATAATACTTTCGGTAATAATACATCTCTTCATCCTCTTATTCATTCTGCTCATAGTCTAGTTATTTATTTATTTAAAAAAGCCTCTCGAACAGAAGGGGTTAAAAACAATTAATTTTTAATATATTCTTGGTATGTCGGGGCGCTCACCATCCACTCACAGGATGTAGTGCTGCTTTCAGGCAACTCTACACTGAGTGACAAAGTCCGAAAGCTTAGTCAAATTGTCTAGAAGTAGCAAGAAAAAAAAAATGGATGGAACACGGCATCGGACTGAAAGGGTTAAGTACACTCGGCCACACTAGTCCTGCCCCCACTCCTACTTCTCCTACTTCTCTCCCCATGGGCTTTGAAAATATAGTCTAGTGATTCTACAGCACGTGGTAGGTGGTGGCGACCATCATCCACTCACTTGGTGCCTACTTCTTCCTTCACCTTTATCATTTTTTTTCTGTCTGCCCTCCTCTCTTCCAATTTCTAGGTATCATCCAGTCACTTGATGTAGTGCTGCCCACTTCCTCCTTCACCTTTATCATTCTGTTCTCTCTTCTCTCCTCTCCTCCTATTTCTAACTATTATCCACTTACGATGTAATGCTGCCTAGTTCTTTCACCTTTGTCATTCTTTTTCTGTCTCTGCCCTCCTCTCTTCCTGTTTTTCCCATCTTTCCTGTTACTTTCTATTACTCTTCTTTCCTTTTCAGGTGGCTTTACATTGACTGACAAGCCAAATGGTTTCCTGTAAGCTAGGAAATCATTTCCAACGCTGGGTGGCAACCATATGACCAACTCGTACGTGTTCCCTAAGTGTCAACAGGTGGGTTGGCGGAGAGTTATTCCCCTCCCCCCCCGTAAAAAAACAACTCAAAGACAAACGGTCACCCCTTATGCGATTATGGCGTATGGCTATAGATAGGTATATAGATAAATAGATAGATAGATACTGCAGCAACTGACATTGATTACCTTACCTGGCCATAGATCAGTGTCGTATGTGTCACCTGTGTCAATTGCCTCGGATTCAAGACAAATTTTCAAAGACTGCAGACAGAAAAACAGGAGAGATGACAGGACTATACTCCATTTACCTTAACTTGGCCCAGGTTATCGTCCTTTCACAGCTTATTTCACGTAACTCAGTGGCAGGAGACAGTGCTAAGGTTCTACATCCTCTCCGTAGCACATCCTCGTGGCTAGCATCATACTATAAATCCATCTACTGTTACAACTCAGTAGACAAGGTGGAGAGGTGATAATTTGGGACCAGGTTAGAGTAAAAGGAGTATAATTAGCGAGAGTAGGCCTTCACTGAGAGATTACAATTTTAGGTCAGGTTAGAGCAAAAAGAGTATAGTTGGCGATAGAGCAATGAGAGGGGTAAGTAAAATTAGTGTTAACTAGAAGAAAACTTAAAATACTGCCATCATACTAAAGCAGGTTAATAGCAAATATCATCGTCCTGGGAATAGATAAATTATACACGCCTGCCAGTGCTGGCCGTATGCAAAAATAAATATATGTTGTACTCTCGTGGGAAACAATGGTATATATTAGTATGGAAAACAGCTGTGTGATGCCATGATGTGGTACTGAGGATGATGGTGGTGGTCACAGTATATGTTGTATCTATCTGTCTGTCTATCCGCCTGTCTGTCTACACACACATACACACACACACACACACACACACACACACAGGCAGAAGTCTGAGGTACTGTACAAGAGAGATAAAGAGACTGACAGTACATGAGAGAGAGAGAGAGAGAGAGAGAGAGAGAGAGAGAGAGAGAGAGAGAGAGAGAGAGAGAGAGAGAGAGAGAGAGAGAGAGAGAGAGAGAGAGAGAGAATAGATATATATTAAAGACAAACTGCAAATAAGGAGAGGAGAGAGAGGGGGTAGGGGGGTTTCAAGAATACTCCCCCAGTATCCCTGCTTGTCGTACGAGGCGACTAAAAGGGTTGGTGGTGGGTTAGTGCCCCACCCCGTAAAAAGAACTAACTAAAAAAGCAAATAAAGCGCCTCGGACCCGGACGGACCATACGTTGACGACTAAGGAACGGACAAAGGACATTCTGAGGGTAGGAACGTGGAATGTGAGAGGAGTGAATGATGAAGTGAAAGAGAGAGAGATTGTCCAGGTGCTTGAGGATGCAAAAGTGGATATATGTGGATTGACTGAAACTAAATGGTAAGGTGAAAGGATGAGAGAATGGGAATACGGTGTAGGTATATGTGCGGGAGTCAGTGAGAATGAGAGGGCAAGAGAGGGAGTATGTCTGATGACAAGCAAGAAGTGGAAGGAGAATATAAGAGAGTATGGAACAGTGGGTGCAAGGATTCTATGGGTGAGGATGAAAGTAGGTATACAAGCATGGGCGATTGTATGTGTGTATGCTCCAACAGAGGATCGAGTGGCAGGAGTGAAAGATGAGTTTTGGGCGAGAGTAGAAGCATGTATGGACAAGTTTGAGAGGAGCGAGAGAGTGCTGTTGATTGGAGACATGAATGGCAAAGTTGGGAATGTACGAGTGGATGGAGTGGTTGGTCAGTGGCGTGTGCCAGCTGAAGTAGATGGGAATGGTAGTGCTTTGGTGGACATCTGTGCTGGAAAGGGGTTGGCAATAGCCAACACCTACTTTCGTCATAAGATGATCCACCGGTATACATGGAGAGTAATGAGGAGGATGGATGGTGAACTTGTTGAACGAATGGCAATGATAGACTACGTGTGTGTGGATGAGCGAATGAGAAGACAAGTGTTGGATGCAAGGGTGTGGAGAGGGTGGGGGAATGGAGTCTCGGACCATCACTTAGTGATGGCCAAGGTAGAGCTGCAAAGAAAGTGGTTGAGGAGACGAAGGGGAAGACAGGAGGAAGCAGCTCCTGTGAGAAGAGTGGAGAATTTGCAAGATAATGAGAAAAGGACAGAGTATAAGAGCATAGTGGAAGAAAGATTTGGAAGGTATGAGCTAGAGCAGATGGAAGGGGTGGAAGACGTATGTAAGATATTCACGGAAGAGATAAGCGCAGCGTGTGAGGCGGTTTGTGGAGTGAGGAGGAGGTGCAAGGGTGTGCAAGGGACAGCATGGTGGAATGATGAGGTGAAACGAGCTGTGGAACAAAAGAAGAAGGCATATGGTTAATGGTTGGCGAGTAGAGGTAGGGGAGAAGATGAGAGAGAGAAGAGAGAGGTATATGTGAGCAGGAGAAGGGAGGTTAAGAGACTGGTGAAGGAGAGTAAGAAGAAAGTGGATGAAGAGTTTGGGAGGAATCTGAGTGTGAAATGGAGGGAGAGTAAGAAATTGTTTTGGAAGGAGGTAAAGAAAGTAAGGCAGTGTGAAAGGGGAAATAGTAGGGGAGTGAAAGATAGGAATAATAGATTGTTGGTGGAGAAGAGAGAGAAATTGAGGAGATGGAAGGAGCACTTTGAGGATTTGTTGAATGTAGAGAGTGAGAGCAGTGTGAGTATAAGTGGTTGGGGAATGGCTGGGAGAAGAGATGAGAGGAGGGAGGAAGAGATCAGTAGGTCGGAAGTAGTGGAAGCGAAGGAGAAGATTAAGCTGGGAAAGGCCCCAGGAATTGATGAAGTGTGTGGTGAAATGCTTAGGTATGGGGGTGAGATTGTTGTGGAGTGGATATGGAAGTTGTGTAGATTGGCTTGGGAAGAGGGAAGGGTTCCAGAGGACTGGAAATCAGGTAAAATTGTTCCTCTGTACAAAGGAAAAGGGGAGAGAGAAGTATGTGGTAACCATAGGGGTATTTGCCTTCTTAGTGTGACTGGTAAAATATATGGTAGAATACTCATTGATAGGGTTAGGCATATGACAGAGGAGCTAGTTGGAGAAGAACAAGGGGGATTTAGGAAGGGAAAAGGGTGTGTAGATCAGATATTTGTTCTAAGATGTTTGGTGGAGAAGTATCTAGAGAAGGGAAGGAAAGTGTATGCTGCCTTCATGGACTTGGAGAAAGCTTATGACAGAATAGATAGGCAAGGTATGTGGAAGGTATTAAGAATATATGGAGTGGAGGGGAAATTGCTGAGTGCTGTGAAGAGTATGTACGAGGGAGCTAGGGCTACGGTGCGAGTGGATGGTGAGCTGAGTTCTTTGATCTCAATGTGGGACTGAAACAGGGGTGTGTGATGTCTCCATGGCTGTTTAATATATATATGGATGGGGTTGTAAAGGAGGTGCAAGGTAGGGCAGTGGATGTGGGGGTGGCCCTAATGAATGAGGGTGAGATTTGGAAGCTTCCGGTGTTGCTGTTTGCTGATGATACAGTATTGTTGAGTGAAGATGAATGGGAGTAGCAAGGTTTGGTGAATGAATTTGGGACAGTGTGTAGGAGGAGGAAGCTGAAAGTTAATGTAAACAAAAGTAAAGTTATGGTGTTTGAGAGGAATGAAGTCACAGAGTGTGCAGTGAGGTTGGATGGTGAGGATATGGAGAATGTGAGTGCATTCTGTACTTGGGTAGTGTGATGAGTAAGGATGGAACTTTGGGGGATGAAGTACGTGAAAGGGTACAGCAGGGAAGAAAGGTTGTTGGTACACTGAAAGCAGTGATGAGAAATAGGGAGGTGAGTGTGGAAGTTAAGAAGTCACTGCATGATGGTATTGTGATCCCTACCTTGACGTATGGAAGCGAGGCATGGACCTTGCAAGAGGGGAACAAGTCAAGCGTGAGAGCAGTGGAAATGAGTTACTTGAGAGGAGCATGTGGAGTGACGTGGAGGGACAGGTTGACGAATGAAGAAGTGAAGGAACGTTGTGGGGTAGATGTGGATGTGGTTGAAAAGATTAGGAGAAATACACTGAGGTGGTTTGGACATGTGGAGAGAATGGAGAATGCAAGACTGACTAAGAGGGTGTATGTAGGTGAGGTGGAGGGAGGGAGAGGGAGGGGTAGACCGAGGATGAGGTGGAGGAATGGTGTTGAGAGGTATATGAGGGAGGGGGGGGTGAGTTGGGGGGAGGGGAGTCAAATGGTGGGTGACAGAGTGACTTGGAGGCGTTTTGTCTGCGGCCACCCTTTGCGGGATTAGGGCGTCGGGCTATAGATAGATAGATAGTATGCAAAACAGCTGTGTGATGCCATGATATGGTACTGAGGATGATGGTGGTGGTCACAGTATATATTGTATCTATCTGTCTGTCTATCCGCCTGTCTGTCTACACACACACACACACACACACACACACACACACACACAGGTAGAAGTCTGAGGTACTGTACAAGAGAGATAAACGGAGCAAAGAGACTGACAGTACATGAGAGAGAGAGAGAGAGAGAGAGAGAGAGAGAGAGAGAGAGAGAGAGAGAGAGAGAGAGAGAGAGAGAGAGAGAATAGATATATATTAAAGACAAACTGCAAATAAGGAGAGGAGAGAGAGGGAGAGCGAGAGAGAAGGATGAGGGAGGATGAGGGAGGTGAAAGAGTTACGGCAGATTAAGACGATGATGGTGAGGAGGAGGAGGAAGAGAGTAGGCGGAGGAAAGAGGAGGGAAGAAGGAGGGAGGAAGGGGGTTAAGTAGGAGGGAGGAGAAGGTCAGGAGACAAAGATGAGGGAGACCGAGAACGAGACAGAGTGACGACTTCATCCCAGAACCATAAAATCGACAGTGATAAAATTCCTGTTAATGAAGCAATTTCGTGAGATGGGGTGGGGGTGATCACAGACCCCCCATTGTCCAGAGATGGAAGGGGGGGTGTGGGGGAGGGGGAATAATATTATTTTGTGCCTCCCCCCCTTTCATTCCCTCAACTTTTGCCCCCCTCCCTCCCCTCTCCCATCTCGACCTCACCCTGACCTTTCTCCCTCTCCCATCTGTCTTCTCACGCCCTCATTAAGCTCCCTCTCCCCTCCCCTACCTCCCCCTCCCCATTCTTCCTCCCCTGTCCTTTCTCTCTCCCCATCTGTGTCTTCTCACTTTCCCTTCCTCCCCATCTTCCTCCTCCCCCTCCCTTTCCCTCCCATAATACCCCCCCAAGCAATCTCTCCGCCTCCCCCCAAAATCCCTCCCCCCAAAGCAATAGTCGATCTGAATGCCCCACTGATGATAAACCTATACTCCTTTCACATTAACTTGGCCTAAAATTGCCATCCCTCCATTAGATGATAAATTACATGACCCCCTACTGAAAAACTAACATATACTCTTTTTACTTTAACATGGTCAAAAACTGCCATCCCTCCACCTCGAATTAAGACTAGAAGATGATGACAGTCACGAAGAAGTGCTATGGGAAAGGCTGTAGAGCTCTAGCAATGTCTTTTTGTGCCTATTATCTAGGTCAATAAGTCGCAAAAGGACGAAAATTTTAGGTCAAATTAAGGTGAAAGAAGTATAGATTTCCTGACGGATGAACGGCATAAATTTCATGTGTATATTCTTCACTGAGTATGGAACTAATTACAAGCCTATACTGAACGTGTCCATATTAATATACAGCTTGATGAACGGCGGAACAAGCATCAGAACGTAACTGAGTAAAGGAGAAGGAAAGGGATTATTCTATACTCCTTTTGCTCTAACTTGGCCTAAAATGTCATCTCTCCACCTTGAATCCTGAGGTGGGACAAAAGATGACCTGTAGAATATTGATGCTAGTCATGAAGAAGTGCTACAGAAAGTATGTAGAGCTACTGTATTGCCTTATTCTACTACTGAGCTACGTGAAATAAGATCTGAAGAAAATCTGGGCCAAGTAAATGTAAAAGGACTATAGCCAGATGCAGCCATACTAGAGTTGCTTTATTTTCAGTTGAGGGTCGATATTATTCGCTGCCCCTCCCCCCTCCACTTCTCTCTCTCTCTCTCTCTCTCTCTCTCTCTTTCTCCTTCGCCGTGTCTGAAACTTTCCTCCATACCCCCCAGAAAGAACGCGGGCGACATAAACGGCAGTATTACTTGTACGATCAGAAAGTGTAGGATATCACACTGGTACAGCATAAGTATAGGTAAATATTCCACGATCTCTCTGTCCACCTCATATATGGTACAATCTCCCTCTTTCTTCCTCCCTCCATCCTGAACAGTCTCCCTCCTTCTTCCTTCCTCCACCCTGAACAATCTCCCTCCTTCTTCCTTCCTTCACCCTGAACAATCTCCTTCCTTCTTCCTTCCTCCACTCTGAACAATCTCCCTCCTTCTTCCTTCCTCCACCCTGAACAATCTCCCTCCTTCTTCCTTCCTCCACCCTGAACAATCTCCCTCTTTCTTCCTTCCTCCCTCCACGTTATGCGGTCTCCTCCTTGAACGGTCTAAAACTCCTCCTTGAACCCTAATACTCCTTGAATGGTCTAATACTCCTCCTTGAACGGTCTAATATTCCTTGAATGGTCTAATACTCCTTGAACGGTCTAATACTCCTCCTTGAACGGTCTAATACTCTTTGAATGATCTAACACTCCTCCTTGAACGGTCTAATACTCCTTGAACGGTCTAATACTCCTCCTTGAACGGTCTAATACTCTTCCTTGAACGGTCTAATACTCCTTGAACGGTCTAATACTCTTCCATGTGCGGTTTAATACTCCTCCTTGAACGGTCTAATACTCCTTCTTGAACAGTCTAATACTCCTTGAATGATCTAACACTCCTCCTTGAATGGTCTAATACTCCTCCTTGAAGAGGGAGAGATATCATTTCGAGATCTTCCAGAATTAACTAATACAGGCTAACAACCAATAACTCAAAGTGGAGAAAGATGACAGGGGCCTTCTTCCTGTAGTGGACTCGCAGGAAATGCTGCTGCTGCTGCTGCTGATGATGATGATTGATGATGATGATGATGATGATGATGAATGATTGACTGAGGATGACTGACTAATGATGACTGACTGATTAACTGATGATGATGATGATGATCGATGACCATGACTGATTATGATGATGATTGATGATGGTAAGTGATGAGAATGATAATGACGATGACGAAAACGACTATGACAACAATGACAATAAAGATTCCACCCCATCCCCCTCATATATAAAGAACGTAATCAAACCCATACACGTTCGGAACGCCCTGACAAACAATGATCTCCTCCGGTAGTTGATGAACTGTAAAATTAGTCCCAGAACGAACGGGAAATCACCCCACCACCGCCGCTAATAATCTTGGAAATAGTGTGGAAATTATGTGACGATCCTGGCGAGGGAATTTTTGGAACCATCAAGGTGGCAGGAGGGGTGTGGAGGCTGAGGGGAGCGATTGAGGGGAGAGGGGTGAGAGGGAGGGGGGGGAGGGAGCCTGAGGGGAGCGAGGGGGAGGGGAAGGAGCCTGAGGGGAGCGAGGGGGTAGAAGGAGAAAAATTACCTGGAAAAATAGAAGGGAAAAAAAAAGTTAGGTCATGCAATTTCGAGGGCTAAAGAAAATCTAGCTAACCAGGAAAATCTGTTTTTTATGCCATCTCGAAGCTAGGGGAAAATCGAGAAAAAAATATTGAAAAAAAAAGAAAAAAAAAAAAAAGGTAAGGTTATGTAGTCTCGAAATATAGCAAATTCTAGCTAAACCAGGCCTATTGGCTCTTCAGGCAATCTCGAAGCAAAGTCCCCAGAGTTCGTACTTAGTCACTGGTTAACTTGCACCTGTTCAGAGTAGGCGTAAAAATGTTGTTGTTGATACTGTTGTTCAACTCTGGTTTGTCTGGCCGAGCTGACCCGTCGACCACAGATAAGAAACTGCTTTTGTGCCGTTGTCCTACAGGTAAAGTACAGTAAAGTATATACATCGTGTAAGAGGCGTCCCCTTGTGGTACACAGCATCTCACCATGATCGGACCAGGCACTTTCCCACGACGAGGCACAAGAAAATGTGGGGAGGTTTGGCTTCCGGGTGGACGCCGCAGCTGCTCCACCAAGAGTGCACAGAATCACTAGGTTTAAGCTCCTCGTCAGCGCCAGTGCTATATTTTTTGTGAAAACTACCAAAAGCAGCAGATCCAACATATCATCTCTGTACTGTGTTCAGAATCTGCACAATTCCTCCCACACTCTTTTTATTCTAACTTGGCCTAAAACTGCCATTTCTCCAGCTTGAATGCTGAGTTGTAACAGTCGATTAACACTAGAATATGATGCTAGTCACGAAGAAGTGCAATGAATAGGATGTAGAGCCCTAGTATTGTTTTTAATCCCCCACTTAGATATGTGAAATATGCTACAAAGGGACGAAAATCTAGGCCAAGTTAAGGTAAAAGAACGATAGAAGATTCATAACTAAGCAGCGAAATACTACTACTACTACTACTACTACTATTACTACTACTACTGCTATTACTACTACTACTACTACTTCTACTGCTACTACTACTGTTACTACTACTACTACTGTTAATACTACTACTACTATTATTATTATTATTACTACTACCACTATTACTACTACTACTACTACCACTACTACTACTACTACTACTACTACTACTGCTACAACTACTACTATTACTTCTGCTACTTCTGCTAGTACTACTACTACTACTAATACTAATACTAAAACTAATGTTAATACTAAAACTAATACTAATACTAATACTCCTACTACTAATAATAATACAAAAATAAATAAAAAGTGGATTGGGATCTTTCCCCTGGGGGTAGGGGGGTTTTTCAAGAATACTCCCCCAGTATCCCTGCTTGTCGTAAAAGGCGACTAAAAGGGTTGGCGGAGGGTTAGTGCCCCTCCCCGGAAAACAACTAACTAACAAGACGAACAAGAAGCCTCGGACAAGGACTGACCAAAAGATGACGACCAAGGACCGGACAAAGGACATGGTAATCGGAACATGGAATGTAAGAGGTGCGAATGATGAGGTGAAAGAGAGAGAGATTGTCCAGGTGCTTGAGGGTGCGAAAGTTGATATACAGTATGTGGAGTAACTGAAATTAAATGGAGAGGTGAGAGTGTGAGAGAATGGGAGTATGGATGGAGTATATGTGCAGGAGTAGGTGAGAATGAGAGGGCAAAAGAAGGAGTGTGTATAGTTGTGAGTAAAAGATGGAAGAAGAACATAAGAGAGTATGGATCAGTTGGGTCAAGGATTGTGTGGGTAAGATTGAAAGTTGGAATACAAATGTGGGCGATTGTGTGCATGTATGCACCAATGCAAGATCGTGCAAGCAGAGTGAGAGAAGAGTTCTGGACAAATGTGGAAGTGTGCATGGAAAAGTTTGGAAGGAATGAGAGAGTGTTTTTAATCAGTGATATGAATGGTAAAGTAGGGAATGTGAAGGTGGATGGAATAGTTGGTGAGTGGGATGTGCCTGCTGAGACAGATGAGAATGGCAGTGCGTTAGTGGACATATGTGCTGGGAGGGGGTTGTTGATAGCCAATACCCTCTTCAGGCATCAAATGATCCACAGGTATACATGGCGAGTGATGAGAAGGGTGAGTGGTGAACTGAATGAAATGAAGGCAATGACTGATTATGTGTGTGTGGATGAAAGGATGAGAAGATGTGTAATGGATGCAAGAGCTTATAGAGGTTGGGGGGGTGGACTTTCTGACCACTACATGGTGGTGGCCAGAATCAAGATCCAAGTAAGATGGAGTAATAGAAGAAGGGAAGGACAGGAAGAAGGAGTATTCGGAAGGAGAGTGGAAAGTTACAAGAGGATGAGAAAAAGGCAGAATATAAGAGAGAAGTGGAGGAACAATTGGGCAAATATGAATTGGAGCAGATTGAGGAAGTGGAAGGTGTGTGCAGGATATTCACAGAAGAAATATGTGCAGCATGTGATGTGGTGTGTGGGATGAAGGGAAGACAGAGGGGGGTGCAAGGAACAGAGTGGTGGAATGAAGAGGTGAGACAGGCTGTGGCACAAAAGAAGAAAGCATACAATGAATGGATAAGAAATAGGGGAGTGGCAGAAGTTGAGAGGGGGAAGATAGAGTTATATCTAGAAGGAAAAAGAGAGGTAAAAAGATTAGTAAGAGAGAGTAAGAAGAGAGTGGATGAGGAATTTGAAAGGAATTTGAGTGTAAAGTGGAGGGACTGTAAGAAAATGTTCTGGAAAGAGGTGAAGAGAGTAAGACAGGGTGGAAGTGAAGTTAGCAGAGGAGTGAAAGATAAAAATGGTAGATTACTGGTGGAGAAGGAAGAAAAAGTGAGCAGATGGAGAGAACACTTTAAGGAATTGTTGAACATAGAGGATGAAAGTGATACGAGTATAAGTGGCTGGGGAATGGCTGGGAGAAGGAGGGAGGTGAGAAGACAGGAAGAAATCAGTAGGATAGAAGTTGTGGAAGCAATTAAGAAAGTTAAATTGGGGAAAGCCCCAGGAATTGATGGAGTGTGTGGTGAAATGTTGAATCATGGGGGAGAGATAGTAGTAGAATGGATGTGGATGATGTGCAGATTGGCCTGGGTGGAAGACAGAGTTCCGGAGGATTGGAAGTCAGGTATAATTATTCCCTTGTACAAAGGAAAAGGGGGAAAAGAAGTGTGTGGTAATCATAGGGGCATTTGTCTTCTTAGTATAATAGGAAAAGTGTATGGTAGGATACTTATTGACAGAGTTAGGGAAATAACAGAGGAATTAGTTGGAGAAGAATCGGGAGGCTTCAGGAAGGGAAGAGGTTGTGTAGATCAGATATTCATTCTTAGATCTTTAGTGGAAAGGTTTCTAGAGAAGAGAAAGATGTTGTATGCTGCTTTCATGAATTTGGAGAAAACATATGACAGGGTGGATAGACAAGGATTGTGGAAAGTATTAAGAATACATGGAGTAGATGGGAAGTTGTTGAATGCTGTGAAGAGTATGTATGATTGTGCTAACGCTGCAGTGAGTGTGGATGGTGAACCGAGTGAATTTTTCTCTTTGAAGGTTGGGTTGAAACAGGGATGTGTCATGTCTCCATGGTTGTTCAGTCTGTACATGGAAGGGGTAATAAAAGAGGTACAAGGCAGGGTAGTGGATGTTGGAGTGGCCCTGGTGAGAGAGGATAGTGTTTGGAAACTCCCTGTACTGTTGTTTGCAGATGATACTGTGTTGTTCAGTGAAGACGAAGGGGAGCTGCAAGGCTTGGTGGATGAGTTTGGGAGAGTGTGTAAGAAACGGAATCTAAAGGTGAATGTAGGGAAGAATAAAGTGAAGGTCTTTGAGAGAGGTGAAGTCAGTGAATGTACAGCGAGGTTCGATGGTGAGGAATTGGAAAATGTGAGTACGTTTAAGTACTTGGGTAGTGTGATGAGTAAGGATGGAGGTTTGGAGGGTGAAATGCTTGAAAGGGTACAACAAGCAAGAAAGGTTGCTGGTTCCTTGAAAGCAGTGATAAGAAGCTGGGAAGTGAGCATGGAAGTGAAAAAGTTACTACATGACAGTATTGTGATACCAACTCTAACGTATGGAAGTGAAGCTTGGACGTTGCTGGAAGGGCACAAGTCAAGAGTGGGAGCAGTGGAAATGAGTTATTTAAGAGGAGCCTGTGGAGTCACATGGAGAGACAGGCTGACAAATGAGGATATAAAGGAGCGTTATGGTGTGGATGTGGATGTGATAGGAAGCGATAGGAGGAATACACTGAGGTGGTTTGGCCATGTGGAGAGGATGGAAGGTGAAAGACTGACGAAGAGAGTGTATGTGAGTGAGGTGGAGGGGGGGAGATGGAGGGAGAGGCCGAGGATAAGATGGAGAGATGGGGTGGAGAGGTATATGAGAGAGGGGGGGGGGGTTGAGTTGGGAGCAGGGCAGTGAAATGGCGGGGGACAGGGCGACGTGGAGGCGATTTTTTTGTGGCCACCCCGAACGGGATTGAGGGGCCTGACAATAGATAGATAGGTAGATAGGATTGGGATCTCGTTTTACAAGTTCAAAGCTTCAGATGTGAAGTTACTATTGAGTGGGCTTTTAAAATGTTAGTGGCCTTTCTGCTGGTAAATTAGTGAAGAGTATATTGATAGTCCCATGCAGGCAGGATCATTACGTTTTACAGCAGCAGTGAGGGATTGGGCATTGTGGTGGACGACAGGTAAATGCTGTGACAGATAGATGGATAGATAGATGGACAAATACAGGAAGACAAACTCAATGCTGTACAGATGGATTAATTAACTGACGGATAGATATATAGACAGATGGACTGACATACACAGAGACAGATAGAATCACAGATGGATTAATGGACTGACAGACAGATAGAAAGAGAGATAGGTAGATAGGTAGGCAGGTAGGTATGTAGATAGGTAGGTAGGTAGGTAGGTAGGTAGGGAGGGAGGGAGGGAGGTAGGTAGATTGGCAGGCAGGTAGGTAGATAGATCAGAATGATAGATAGATAGATAGATAGATAGACAGATAAATAGATAGATAGGTAGGCAGATAGGTAAGTGGGTAGGTAGGTAGGGAGGGAGGGAGGGAGGTAGGTAGATAGATACAGACTGAATGATACAGATAGATTGATAGATAGATTGACAGAGACAGGGAGATAAATAGATGGATACAGAGAGAGAGAGAGAGAGAGAGAGAGAGAGAGAGAGAGAATGCTTTATGGATATTCTGCTTAATCCATTACTTTTCAAAACACACACACACACACACACACACACACACACACACACACACACACACACACACACACACACCGAGCATTATTAACAGGCAGGACTCAATCTTTCTACCTCAGGGATATCGATTCTAATATTCTGAACCCATGCGAGCAATATGTACGGTAGCGGTTAAAAATCTCGTTACTCTTTTTAGCCAAACAGTGATAACACTCAAGCACAATTTCTGATAAATGTGTTGGGTCCATAGAGCACATTACTGGGTTTCAAAAGTAATTGTTCACTGTCTCATTGTTTATTTTCAGAGGTGGATCAAGATTGTTGTCCAGAGCTGAACGTATAAAAGTCTACGGAATTGATTCTTCCAATTTCCCCTTTCCTGTTTTTTTTTTTTATTATTATTTTTTTTATCCTATGTATCCTAATGAGGTCCTTTTAAACTTACTCTCGCTTCATCGGGACGATTTTTACTCAACTATACCTTAGATTCGTAGTCAGTCATGATCCTCTCTCTCTTTCTCTCTCTCCGACCACCGTACCAGCAAGACGTCCTTCTGGTCCGCTCTGAGAATAACCACAGCTAAGTGCCCTGTTTCAGTGTTTTGCGTGTGTGATTACAATAGTGTGATAGTCCAGAGTTCGGGTGAGTGATCTGGCTGATTGTCTGGTAGCTACGTGTAGTTTGTGAAGTGTAAATACGGTTTCTTCAGCGTCTGTGAGTGTTGTCGGTGGATGGGTGTTTGATTAGCTTTGATAGATGATATTGAATAAGAGAGTTTATTTCTCTGAATCTCTGTGACTCTGTGACTGAGTGTAGAGTGCTTTGGACGGTGATCTGCACCGCTCTAAGGTAAGAAAAAAACAATTGATATCATATAAATAGTTTTGTTTTACCGTGGCGCCGCGTCTTTGTCTCTGATACGCAGTTACTTCAGCCGTCTCCTGCCAGAGGGCCGGACAAGTTACCGTCGGAAAACAATAAGAATTTACGCTTTGTATATTTTCTTTTTTGTCTCAGGACTAATTTAGTATTAATGGATTAAGAGAGGATTCTTTACTATACCAGTGATCCATTATTTCATCACTGTAATCGATAAATTAGTAAAACAAGGGATCACGACAGTGTTTGTTTACATTTTCGACATAAGGCAAGTCTTGCTGTTATAGCCCAACATTTTTTTTTTCCATTCTACTTGCACTAAGTCTTACAGTGAAATATCTCACCCATTTCTTTACAGGTAACCGTGTTGTGTTTATTGTTATATTTCAGAGTGTAGTATAATTTTATTTGCCCATTCCAGGTAACAGTTAGCTTTCCTTTCTCTGGAATAGATTACTAATAAATACTCTGCAGGTACATTGCTAACCAGTAAGGTAGTCATTCCTGTACAGTTTTAAACAGCAAGACTCCCCACCAGCGAGACCTTCACCTGTAACAATTACATAAATTGTAATTGTTTTACGAGCAGTTTTTGTAAAGTAACTGATTATTGTTCCAGTATCTCTTCCAGGTGCTAATCAGCAATATCTGATTCTATTTCTCTTATAAGTCTTCGCACTAGCTTTGATTTTCAGAATACCATGGGACATTATTTGCGTAGCCTGCTCCGGTAGTTTCACCGGATCCTTTTATACGGATCATTCTTTTGTTTCCAGGATGTGCAAACTACGTCAGAGCTTGGAAGACAAGCTGTTTGAAACCACAAATAAAATTAACAGCCCGACTCATAAAGTTGATGTGCTGGAGGAGTTCATTGCCAGCAACGTTGGACATATTGTGGAGGATAGCCCTGCTGCTCAGGCTGACCGTCCTCCTCCTCCTTTAGTTACTTCTCCCCCCACCATACAGAATGAGTTCCAGCCAGTGCGGAATGGTGCCAGGTTTGTGAGAAAAAGGAGCATCATTCCAGTAGCCACGTATAACAAATTTCAGATTCTCACAGAAGTTGAGGAAGAGCCCCACGAGGCACGGGTTGTGGGGTACTCCATCATCCGTAGTCAGTTGGTGGAATTTTGCGGCTGGGCACTCTCTAAACGAAAGCGTTTTTGTATTCCAGGTGCAGGAGTAGATGACGTGATAGAGGCCGTGGATGACGTTTTTGAGAATGCGGAAAATGACAACCTTGCTATCATTCATACAGGTACCAATGATGTCATGCGAACCCAATCAGAGGAGCTGATGGAGAAGTACAGGAAGATGATTCGACACAACAAGGAGAAAACTAACCATATTTAATTTCAGGCATACTCCCAAGGATTAATGCGGGAAATACCTTCTTCAGCAGAGCATTTAGTATAAATAACAGAGTCAAGTCACTTTGGTTACAGGAAGGAGTTGAGTACATCGACACGTGGAACCAGTTTTACAAGCAAAGTACATTATTTGCGAACGATGGACTACACTTGAATGCCGTTGGTTCTGCCCGTCTTGGTTGTTTGCTTAATGATGCCTTAAGTTTTTTTTCTGGAGAAAAAATAAGCGTCACGGGAGGCAAAAGTAGATGTCATACGATCCGATAAATCAATAAATAATGGAAGCTCCCCACATCAGAAAGGAAAACACATTAAAGCAATCCTTGCAAATGTGTGTAGTCTACGTAATAAATTTTCTGATTTAGAGGCCCTTGTCTTTACCGAAGATTATAATGTAATTGGTGTAACAGAATCGTGACTAAATACTGAGCAGAGAGATTTTCTAGCAGAGTTTAATTTACCAGGCTATCACATTTTCAGTGGTGAAAGGATGAATCGAGCAGGGGGCGGTGTGTTGTTATATATTAAATCAGGATTTCATCCAGTCAAAATTACCATGCCATGTACTGAAAACATTGACACAATTTATATTTAGCTTACTAATGAATCTTGTCCAAAATCACTCTTGGGTTAATTTATTGTCCAGCCAGTCAGCCACTCAACATCGATAATGAAATCTACAATCAAATTGCCGAAATATCTTGTATGCAAAGCACTCTAATATTTGGTGACTTTAATTTACCAGTTCCAACATGGGGAGAAGCACTATCCTCACACACCGGGTTAGACCTATATACAAACTTGAAGGAAAGTTCTTTGTATCAATTTGTAAATTATCCGACACATGGAGCTAACATCCTAGATCTTATCTTAGCTACATCAGAAAATACAGAGAGTAATGTTTTTGTAGGAGAAGAATGTAGTATAAATGATCATCGCATAGTTACATTTAACATTAAATTCAGTGAAGACAGTGTCAAGGCCAGTTGTGAGAAAGTGCCCGACTGC
This sequence comes from Coenobita brevimanus, assembly GCF_032717465.1. Taxonomy (NCBI): domain Eukaryota; kingdom Metazoa; phylum Arthropoda; class Malacostraca; order Decapoda; family Coenobitidae; genus Coenobita; species Coenobita brevimanus. Next base: position 25,181,004 of record NC_137069.1, read on the forward strand.
AAGAGGGCAAATTTTAAGAAATTAAAGGCAGTTGCAGGTGCAGGTGATTGGCATCCCACTGTCGAAACTTTAGATATCAATGACGCGAGGAATTACTTTACAGAAACTCTTAACAGTGCTGTCAAGTTTTGTATTCCAATGCAAAACAGAAAGCCTGCCAAAAATTCTAAACCAAAGTGGTGGAACTCCAACATTAAATATTGTCAAGAAGCAAAAAATCTTGCATATAAGAATTATAATACCGCAAAGAGTCAAAGTGATAAAAATGAATATGATGTCTTTCGACAAAAAGCCAAAAAATTAATTAAACACAGTAAGGAAAACCTTGAGACACATATTGCAAGTATCATTAACTCGAGACATCCCGTCGATGTATGGATACATTGCAACATTTTGCATTTGCCAGTCCCGACGACGTACTGGTATGTTGCGCAATTGCAAGGTTAAATTTGCACAATTTTCAATTTCCATGCATGATTTTTTGTACGTATACACGGGACACCTTCCTCTATTCCTCTACAAGATGCCAAGCAGGGACAATGCCTTACAATGAATAACCTCCCTCCCCCTTGCACACCATTGTCTCGGCAATTCACCTGTTACCAGTGACTTGGCCAATAAAGACATTCAGGGCCAGATTGATTCCCCAATCAATGACAATGTGGAGGACAAAGTTTACATAGCATCAGAGAAAAAAAGTAAAAAATGATGATCAGGTAATGTGGCAAAAAAAGGTCAGGTATGGTGATGAGTTAGTGAGTGAAACAATGCTTATAATGTCTATATTACTGTTTGAAAACCAATATACTCTTGTACTACATATAAATTCGTACCAAGTAAATAAATAAATACCGTTTATGAGTGGTGTGAAATAGTTACCCTCCCATAGAACTCGTTCTCTTGGGTGCCAGCCTGTTAGAAAACCCAGTAAGGTAAGGAGGTGCTACTACCTAGATCGAGTATTTTAAACCTCAGGTGAGCGATTTCTCTATGAATTTTCGATGTTTCTCACCAAAAGCGGAGGTTCTAGCCAAAAAAAAAAAAAAAAATGAAAATACCTCGGGATTGGGGGGTGTCGGAGGTGCGAAATAGCTCAGGATGTGATGGGTTAAATCAAATCCCAAGGAATTTTTCAGTTACATTAGAAGCAAAAAGGTAAAAACTCCATCAATCGGTCCCTTAATCAAAGATAATGAAGAGCACACTGATGATGAAACTATGATGGCGAAAATTCTTAATACTTTCTTCGTGTCAGTATTTACAACAGAAAATATACATATGATTCTTACTGTTTCCCCCATTCCTATAGAAGAGGGAAACATAATCACTGACATTACAGTCAGCGATCGCGACATACTGCTTGAAATAAACAAATTAAAAGAGAATAAAGCATCAGGACCAGACAAAATATCGCCACATGTATTGAAGGAACTACAGAATGAAATATCAAAGCCCTTATCTGAACTTTTTAACTTATCACTTACGAGCAGTAAGGTGCCACATGAATGGAAGCTTCCTAACATAACTCCAGTATTCAAAAAGGGCAACAGAGCCCAACCAGAAAACTACAGCCCAATTAGTTTAACATCGATGGTTTGCAAATTGCTTGAAACTATTATCAGAGACAAGTTTGTGAAACACTTAGAATCAAACAATCGTTTAAAAAATTCTCAACATGGTTTTCGTAATAGTCTCTTGCCTCACGAATCTGTTGGACTTTTTCAATGATATACTGAACATGTATGACGAGACTAAATCTGTTGATGTGATCTACCTCGATTTTCAAAAGGCTTCTGACAAAGTTCCACACAAAAGACTCCTTCAGAAGCTAAAGACACATGGTTTCAGTGGCAGTGTTCTCGGGTGGGTAGAAGATTGGTTTACACCGGACGAAAGCAGAGTTGTAATAAATGGAAAAAAGTCAGACTGGATAAACATTACAAGTGGAGTGCCCCAGGGTTCAGTGTTAGGTCCTATTCTTTTCTTAACATATGTAAATGATACTGACGAAGGATTGTGTTGTAAGATTTCAAAATTTCCTGATGATACTAAAATAGGTAACAGAGCAGACACAGCACTGCAAAGGCAGGCAATTCAGAGAGATCTTGATCAACTGTTTAACTGGGCCCAAGTTTGGCAAATGGATTTCAATATTAACAAATGCAAAGTGCTAAACACTGGCAGTAAAAATATAAGAGCTAGTTATAGTATGAATAATGTTCAACTTGATAGGGTAAACCATGAAAAAGACTTAGGATTTATAATAACAAACGATCTGAAACCAAGCAAACAATGTACTGAAGCTGTGAGGAAAACCAATAAACTGATTGGATTCATAGGCAGAGCATTTGAATATAAATCCGATAATATTGTCCTCACTTTGTATAATTCCTTAGTGCGAGTACGCCCACACTTGGAGTATTGCGTTCAGTTTTGGTCACCGTATTATAAAAAGGATATGGAAAAGCTTGAAACGGTGCAGCGAAGGATGACAAAGATGATACCTAGATTGAGAAATAAACCATATGAGGAACGTTTAGAAGCCCTGAATCTCTTTAGCCTAACAAAACGGAGGATATGAGGAGATTTAATTCAAGTATTCAAGATATTAAAAAACACGATAACATGGCTGTCAATAAATACTTCACAGTTGATAACTTGAATTACACTAGAGGCAATGGGCATAAAATAATTGGCAAGCAATTCTAGTCGCATGAAGCTAACCATTTCTTCTTCAATAGACTTGTAAATGTTTGGAATAAATTGTCCTCCAGTGTAGTAAATTGTAATACAGTACATACCTTTAAAGGTCGCCTGAATAAGTATTTGGCATCTAACCCCCAACTTAATATGTTTACTTCTGAATTAAACACTTGTGTATATATAATTTTCTACTCTATTTTATTTTAGTTTTTTTGGAGCCTGGATCAATTTATGAAATGCAAATATAGTATATGCACAGACTAGGATATGCACAGATAGCCCTGAGTTAACGGCCACTACTCATACTTTCGACCTGTGATGGGCTGTGGATCACTGAGGGTCCCTGTTAGTTACGTGGCCACCATCGGGATTTTTTTTAATGTATCAGGGGTCACTGCTTCAGGAGGTGACTTGTGTGCTTGTCCCGCATGGGAAAGTTCCTAGTCTCAGTGGAATGAACGGAGCTGTGGCCTGATTGACTGCTGCCTACCTTAACAGCGCCAGGCAAGGCTGCCGCACCACCCTTGTATATACACACTGTGCACTGTGCAATTTCCAAGCTGCGTCCGCAGACGCCCTGTCAACCCAGCGTACCCATACATAGTGACATGCATTAGTTATTTATTTATTCGATTATTCATTTTCCTTTACTACTTTCTCTTTCAGGTTATTCATACTGGTAGCTTATAGAAAAAGTATTATACAATGTAGCTTTTCCTTTTCAGTCTTTCCTATGAAATTTCCATGTCAGTTTTTCCATGCTGCGTTGGTGGTTTTTCTCACTTTTTCTTGCCAGTTTTAACTGGAGGGTTTCGAGGCGGGGGGAGCCTTCTTGCTTTACTGTCCTTATCCTTCAGCATGTAGAGTTAGATCTCGTAATCATAGTCTACTGTCTAACAAACAGCCTCGAAAGGACCATAAGGTCTGTTACTGTTTGGTTTCCTTTGTACTCTCTCTCTCTCTCTCTCTCTCTCTCTCTCTTTCTCTCTCTCTCTCTCATTTAGGCTACTTACAACCCTACAGCTCGAGAATAAAAAAAGGCATTTATTTAATTAATTTGTTTTTATCTGTTGCAGCATTTAGGTTTATAAAGTGAAAAAGTGAGAGTGCAGAAGAAAATATTTGGTTGAAAGCAACACCTATCAACCACACGAGAGACACTAAGAAAGACACCCACTTGTTCCACCCCTCCCGTATACCCAGTTAGGAGTAATCCAGAGGTCTTGATGTAGTTTCGAAAGGAGTTTATTTGGAGAAGACAAACACAGGACCAACCCGTCCTATGCCAGCCTCTCAACTGTCCACAGAGATAGAGCAGTGCGGGGAGCCGGCTTGGAGGGCGTTATGCAGGTGTTGGCATTCGTCAACCTTTGCTGATACCTGCACTAATGGTCACGTAGGCACCCACACACAATTAGATACATGTACTGTTAACTTATACACTTACACACTGCTAGTTCTAGTTTGCAAGTTGAAGAGATTATCAGTTTATGGTGTCAGTATAAATGTATGGTGTAAAGGTATGGCTAGAGTGTCTGGTTACACGCTATTACCTAACTCTTAATCTTCCTAAAATGCAGCAGTAAATGTTACGTCCAAGTCCCTAAGATGGGTTAATGTGTGAACAGGGGCAAAGAGGGAAACAAACTGTGTATAAGAGTCCGACCGGCACCAGGAGCAGCCTTAGGTTCTTCCTTTTGTGAACTACACGTCCAACTACATGTAAAAAGGGAGGAAGGATCGTTACTGAGTAGGGCAAAGGAACACAAAGGAAAAAAAATGGCAGTAGATAGTATGGTTCTCTGGGTAGTTAGAGCCTTCAACGATGTTATCTAATTATAAGAGAGAGAGAGAGAGAGAGAGAGAGAGAGAGAATGGTGTGTGTGTGTGTGTGTGTGTGTGTGTGTGTGTGTGCATCTTTGTCTGTCTGTCTGTGACCATGTCCCTATGTTCTCCTCTCTCTCTCTCTCTCTCTCTCTCTCTCTCTCTCTCTCTCTCTCTCTCTTAGTAAGTATTTTATATTAACAAATTTGTTTCACTAAACTAACATCCTCCATCTTGAATGCTGAGCTACAACACGAATTTAACACTAAAACATGATGCTAGTCACGAAGAAGTGCTAAAGCAAGGATGTAGGGCCATATTATTGTCTTATTCGCCACTAAGACACAAAAAATAGTCTACAAAGAGTGAAAAACTCTACGCCAAGTTAAAGTGCGTGCCCTGTAGTGAGAACCATAAAGTCTGTATGATCTGTAACAATGAAGCAGCAGCCACGTCAGGAGGTATACCCCACAAGAGCCTCAGTGACTATACTCCTTTCACCTTGATTTGGTCCAGATTTTCGTCCTTTTGCAACATATTTCACGAAGACTATACTCCCTTCACCTTATCTTGGCCCAGATTTTCGTCCTGTTGTAACATACCTCACGTAGTTCAGTGGCAGAAAAATTCATTACTGCAACTCTGCAACACATCCTTTCCACAACACTTCTTCATGACTAGTACCATTTTCTTGTGTTCTGTTGCTACACCTCAGCATTCAAGATGAGAAGGAGGCAATTTTAAGCCAAGTTGAAATGGAAAGAGTATAGTATTGCTGCCATGGAAGCCTCTGCAGCACATCCTTTCCACAGCACTTCTTCATGACTAGCATTTTAAGTTGTCATACAGTACAAGGTGGTCCATATATAACGCATAACTTTCACTATCTCTCGTGTGTTGTGGGGACGGCTGTCAGTGTCATGAACTTCTCTTCGGCATTATTATTTTCCCCTACTCTCACAGCCATACCCACACCAGCAGGATGAGCCGTCCACACACGATACCACCACCCATTTCTAGTGCAGCATTATTTCCGGACTACCCTACATAAATGTGGAATTATGACTATACTCGCATTTTTTTTACTAGTAAAGTTTAAATAGCACTAAAAAGGAAGCACAGTTTAAAAGCCTTAGTTACTGGGTTTTAAAAGAGATGGCGCTTTAAATGTCAATCTATCTAGCTATTGCCAGACGCCTTAATCCCCTAAGGGGTGGCCACAAACAAATCGTCTCCATGTCGGCCTGTCCCCCGCCATTTCATTGCCCTGCTCCCAGCTCACACCCTCCTCTCTCATATACCCCTCCACTCCATCCCTCTATTTCATTTTTGGTCTCCCCGTCCCTCTTCCCCCCTCCACCTCACTCACATATACCTTCCTCGTCAGTCTCTCACTCTCCATCCTCTCCACATGGCCAAACCTCCTCAGTGTGTTTCTCCTAACGCTTCCTATTACATCCACATCCACACCACAACGCTCCTTCACTTCCTCATTTGTCAGTCTGACTCTCCATGTGACTCCACAAGCTCCACTCAAATATCCTCATTTCCTCTGCTCTCACTCTTGTCTTGTGTTACTCCAACAAGGTCCAAGCTTCACTTCCATACGTTGGAGCTGGTATCATAATAATGTCATGCAGTAGCTTTTTCACTTCCATGCTCACTTCCCTGTTTCATATCACTGCTTTCAGGGAACCAGCAACCATTCTTCCTTGTTGTACCCTTTCAAGCACTTCACCCTCCAAACTTCCATCCTTACTCATCACACTACCCAAGTACTTAAACGCACTCATATTTTCCATTTCCTCAGCATCCAACCTCACTACATTCACCGACTTCACTTCCTTCGAAGACCATCACTTTACTCTTCCCGACATTCACCTTTAGATTCCGTTTCTTACACACTCTCCCAGAGTCATCCACCAAGCCTTGCAGCTCCCCTTCGTCTTCACTTAACATGCTCACTGTCATCTGGAAACAACAGTACAAGGAGTTTCCCGTAATGTAATGGTAATAATTAGGTGGTGCGTTAGGGTTGAGAGAGAGAGAGAGAGAGAGAGAGAGAGAGAGAGAGAGAAGGGCTAAGTTACAACCACTATGAAAACACGGAGACAGGAAAAGAAAGAAAGACAGAAAAAGAGAGAAGCACAGGAAAAGACACTGAGAAAAACAGAGAGAAAGACCATGATAGGAGACAGAGAGGAGACAGAGAGAGAGAGAGAGAGAGAGAGAGAGAGAGAGAGAGGCAAAGAGAGGGTAAGTTACAACCACCAAGAAAATACAGAGAAAGACAGAAACACACAGAAAGACAGGAACACAGAAAAAGACACACACAGCGAGACAGAGAAAAACAGAAAGTGAATAACAGGAGACAGAGAAGAGACAAAGACAGAGGCAGAGAATGGGCAAGTTACAAGTGCCATGAAAACACACGCACAGAGTCGCCAAAAATGTTATGCCTGGAATTACTTGCCAGCATAACCCGGCGTAACTACATTATCTGGGACGGTCTTCGTGTTTACAGGGGTGGAGTCAGCGGATCTCTGGGTCGAGGAAGGGGAGAGGGGTGGGGAAGCTGGGGAGTGGGGTAGGAGAGAGATAGAGGGATGGAGGGGGGGAGGGGGGAGTTTAAGAGAGAGGGGAGGGGGAGGAGTTTGACAATTTCAAAGGGTAGCTGATTTTTCCTTGGTTGATTTTTTTTTTCCCCTTCGGTCCACCTGCAGTGTGTATGTTTACACACACACACACACACATTTAAAATCTTCTCTCGCTCCCTCCTACCCTCTTTTCATCGTCTCTCTCTCTCTCTCTCTCTCTCTCTCTCTCTTTCAATATTTTTTTACAAAGCTGTTTTTAAACTCTCATTCCTAACCCCATTTTCATTAAACTTTAATTTTCTCAAATCCAGTTTCCTTCTCACTCATTTTCACACATTATTATCTTCATTTCATCCATTTTCTCACATCTTGTTCACTTTTTCCTAATTTTTCTTTCTCACTCAGCCACTTTTATTACCATATTCACACACACGTTTTCTCTCACTCTCGTCCTCAGTCAGACTTTCTCTCTCTCTCTTACGTTGGTCTGACCTCAGCAGAATTGCCTCTTCACCCTCCCCCCGCAACAGATAACTTCGTATTCGACCAACAGGCCTCCATGTTGTACTTCTTCTCTCTCTGATATTCTCTTTGCTGGGATCTACACTACCTGGAACTGATGACTGGTGTGGCTGACTCCAAGCTGCTTCAGGCCCCGCTTGCTTACCTGGAGGAAGACAAAATGTGGATTAATAAGTGAAGTATAATGAGGAGAATATGCTATAAATGAGGAGTATAATGAGGAGAATATGCTATAAATGAGGAGTATAATGAGGAAAATATGCTATAACAGTGAGCATATTGAGGGAAATATGGTATAATACTCGTAAGGAGGTATAATTGTAACAGAAAATGTACAGATATAGTCGGGTCAAAATGGCTTCGTCCCCCATTGCAAACTGGGAGATATAGAAAATGGGAACTTGTAAATGGGCGACTCGAAACTTAAAAAAAGTTTGAAGAATCGGTCACAACTTATGGGTATATACTTCTCTCTCTCTCTCTCTCTCTCTCTCTCTCTCTCTCTCTCAGCGTCTCCAATCCGCTTAGTGTTGAAGAAATATATTAGTGTTTGGATGAGAGAGAGAGAGAGAGAGAGAGAGAGAGAGAGAGAAGGAAAACATTCCCACATCATCACCACGCATTACTATCTATCTATAGCCAGATGTCTTAATCCCGTAAAGGGTGACCACAAACAAATCTCCTCCATGTCCCCATGTCCCCTGCCATTTCGCTGTCCTCCCCCAACTTACACCCTCCCATTCTCATATACCTCTCCACCCCTTCACTTCAACTCATTATCAACCTCCCCCTCCCTCTCCACTTCATCAACATTCACTCTCCTAGTTAGTCTCTCACTCTCCATCCTCTCCACATGGCCAAACCACCTCAGTGTATTTTGGCGTATCTAAAAAAGCTCAATAAACACATGACCTTCCACTTCTGAATCCAAACTGACATTCAGCCAAAATATTCATCTCTTCCAGATATTTTATCCATCTGTCTTTCAGGATTCTCTCACACAATTTTGCGACCATGCAGGTTAGAGACTATCTATCTATCTATCTATTGCCAGACGCCTCAATCCCGTTTGGGGTGGCCACAAACAAATCGCCTCCAAGTCGCCCTGTCCCCCGCCATTTCACTCCCCTGCTCCCAACTCACACCCCCCTCTCTCATATACCTCTCCACCCCATCCCTCCATCTCATCCTCGGCCTCCCCCTCCCTCTTCCCCCCTCCACCTCACTCATATACACTCTCTTCGTCAGTCTTTCACCCTCCATCCTCTCCACATGGCCAAACCACCTCAGTGTGTTCCTCATAACGCTTCCTATCACATCCACATCCACACCACAACGCTCCTTTATATCCTCATTCGTCAGCCTGTCTCTCCACGTGACTCCACAGGCTCCTCTCAAATAACTCATTTCCACTGCTCTCACTCTTGACTTGTGTACTTCCATGTAGGTCAATGCTTCTCTTCCGTACGTTAGAGTTGGTATCACAATACTGTCATGTAGTAACTTTTCACTTCCATGCTCACTTCCCTGTTTCTTATCACTGCTTTCAAGGAACCAGCAACCTTTCTTCCCTGCTGTACCCTTTCAAGCACTTCACCCTCCAAACCTCCATCCTTACTCATCACACTACCCAAATACTTAAACGTACTCACATTTTCCAATTCCTCACCATCCAACCTCGCTGTACATTCACTAACTTCACCTCTCTCAAAGACCATCACTTTACTCTTCCCTACATTCACCTTTAGGTTCCGTTTCTTACACACTCTCTCAAACTCATCCATCAAGCCTTGCAGCTCCCCTTCGTCTTCACTCAACAACAGACAGACAGGTTAGAGACACTGGTCTATAATTCAGGGGTTCTTCCCTGTTTCCTCCCTTGTAAATTGGTACCACATTTGCCCTCTTCCACTCTTTTGGCACTTTCCCCTCTTCCAGTGAGCATACAATTAAGCTGTGAATTTTATCCGCCAGCTGTTCTCTGCATTCCTTCAGTACCCAATTAGAAATTCCATCAGGTCCTGGGGCTTTCCTTACATCTTGAGTTTCCAGTAATTTATACACTTCCTGCACCTCCACTTTTATATCTTTCATCACCGGAACATTTCTAATCACTCCCTCCCCTTCCACAAGCTCCTTTTCTTTAGTGAAAACTGACTGGAAACGTTTGTTCATTATTTCTGCTTGCATTGCCGCATCCTTAAAGACCTCTCCATCTACTTTCAGCTTGGTGATTCCTTCCTTTTGTTTCAGTTTGCCATTAACAAATCTATAAAACAGTTTGGGTTCATCCTTGCATTTGTCAATTATACCTTTTTCAAAATTCCTTTCTTCTTCCCTACGTATTCTTGTGTATTCGTTTCTTGTTCTTTTATATTCTTCCTTTGTTCTGTCGTTACCTCTCTTTCTCCAATTGTTCCACGCCTTATCTCTCTCTTTTTTGGCTATCATACACCTTCTATTAAACCACTCCTTTTTCCTGTTTTCTTTCCCTCTTACTCTTGGTACAAATTTTTCCACTCCCAAATTATAGAGGTCTAGAAACATATCTCACTTCCTCTGTATCTCTCTTGTTTCTCTGAATTTTCTCCAATCCGCATTTTCAAAAAAGTTTCTCAATCCTGTAAAATTTGCTTTGCCAAAGTTGTATCTTCCCTGTCTATGAAGCTCGTCTCTTGGCTCGACGTTTCCTATTAACATCTGGAACTCAATGACCACGTGATCACTTTTTCCCAAAGGACAGAGATATTCCAATGATTCTATTACATCGGGTTCTTTGGTGAACAGTAAATCTAACCTTGTTGGTATGTCCTCACCTCGAAACCGTGTCTCTTCTTTGAGTGTAGCCTATACACTGTATATACACTGTATATGGCTAGTGAGGGAGTGATCGCCCTCTACCTACACAGATCAAAAGCCCTCGGGAGCAGGGGGGTGGCTGCTTTCTCAGGCAGAGGAACTCCTTGAGAGTGAAATGGCTGGGAAGCATGCCGGCACGTGACTGGCTACAGCATAGCTGGGTCTTTTGGGTGTGGGCAATCAGGCAAGTTAGCTGCCTAATGCGACTGCAACACATTGGCGAGGTGTTCAGGAAGTTAGCCAAAGAAACCTTGATGGACTCTGAAAGAACAATAATGGCCCCCAGTCCCGTGCAGCCCTTAAATGGGCAGGGGGTGCTAAGAATCTCACGGTTGCCTCAATTACAATCTAATTCATTTGTTAATGCAAAAAATACAATTAAAATTGGTAACTGGAATGTGAGAACGCTAAATCATGACGGTAAAATCGATGAGTTAGTGAAGGTTTTTCAAAATTACGGACTTGATGTTTGTGCTCTGAAAGAAACAAGATTAACTGGAGTCGATAAGTTGGATTTGGAGGATGGTATACGTTTATTGATATCTGGCCGACAGGACGGAATGCATTATCAGGGAGTAGGATTGTTGCTGGGTTGTAAGGCAAATAAGGCTTTATGTGAGTGGGATCCTATAGATGAGCGATTATTATACGCATACGGTTTAAATCAAATCATGGCAACATCAGCCTGTTTGTGTGTTATGCACCTACTAATGATGCACTCGATGAAAGGAAAGACACATTTTATGAAAAGTTGCAAGAAGGAGTAGGAAGGGTACCTAGACATGATGTTTTGATCTGCGTTGGAGACTTTAATGCAGTAATGGGCTGTTCAAATGAGGATTTGAGGCATGTATGGGTAAGATGGGAGTTGGTAGTAGGATGAGTGAAAACAGGTGAGGTTTGGAAGCTTCTGTCTAGCAAATGACTTAGTCATCGGGGGCACACTCTTTCAGCATTGCAATATACACAAGACAACTTGGGTGTCGCCGTGTGGAAAATATAAAAATCAGATTGATCACATCGCTATCAGTAGGAGGCATAGAAGTTCTCTGCTAGATGTTCATGTTAAACGGGGAGCGGATATTGGTAGTGACCATCAACTCAGCATTGCAAAACTAAGGTTTAAACTTAAAAATCAGAAGAAGGAAAAATCTGGTGTTGGTAGATACGATATTGTTAAGCTTAGAAGGAAGGAGAAGAAAGGAGGAATTCAGATTAGAATGCAGAAATAGGTTTTTGGTGTTGGAAACGTTGGAAGAGGGGGAGAGAAGTGTAGATGAGATGTGGGAGGATGTGAACAAAGTTTTGCATGAGACTGCTGAATGTACGATTGGAAGGAGACATAGATTCAGGAGAAAGAAATGGATGTCAGAGGAAACGTGGGATATGATAAAAAAGAGAGGTAAGGCTAAATTGAGGAGTGAGATGCAATGCGTTGATGAACAAGAGATTGAATTAGCAAGAGCTGCGTACTGGAGTTTGAATTCAGAAGTAAGAAGGTTAGCTAGGAGAGATAAAAGAAGATGTGTGGATGAAAAGGTTGCAGAGACTGAAATCTTAATAAACAAAAATGATGGACAGAGTCAAAGAATAGCATATGAATCGATTAGAGAACTGAGTGGTAATGCAGGTAAACGCAAGGAAATACCAGTTAGAGACAGGGAAGGAAATTTATTGACCAAAGATGGAGATATTAAAAATAGATGGAAAGAGCATTTTGAGACAGTTCTTAATAGACCAATACCACCAGAAGAGGATATACCGTCTGCTCAGGAAGATTTAAATATAGAAACAGGAGAGTTGAGGCTTGCAGAAGTGGAGAAAGCAGTAAAACAGTTAAAGAATAATAAGGCACCAGGGAGGATGGTTTATTTCGGAAATGTTTAAAGTGGAGGGGGATAGATTAATAATGATCTTGACCAAGCTATTCAATAAGATATGGGTGACAGGGGTTACTACCATCAGTTTGGAAGAATGGTGTAATTGTTAAAGTTCCGAAGAAGGAGACCTAAGTGAATGTGGTAATTGGAGGGGAATCTCTTTGTCACCGATAGCTTTGAAAGTTTTCAGTAGAGTGTTGTTAAATAGGTTGGAGCCGGTGGTTGAGGGTATTCTGAGGGATGAACAGGCTGGTTTTAGAAAGGGACGTGGTTGCAATGATCTTATCTTTATAGTTAGGCATTTGATGCAGCAAGTTAATGAAATGAGAGTACCGTTAAGTCTTTGTTTTGTTGATTTTGAAAAGGCTTTTGATAGTGTTTCGAGAGAGACTATGGGGAAGATCATGAGACATTATGGAATACCAGAGGAGTTTGTGAGGTCATTATGAACATGCATGAGGACACATTTTGTAAAGTGATGGTTGATGGTTGTCTGAGTGATTCGTTTGAAGTCAAGTCCGGAGTAATTCAAGGTGGTGTTCTATCGCCTTTACTATTTATATTGGTCATTGATTACATTATGAAACGCGTTGGAACAGAAACCGGTGCAGGTATACTTTGGAGAGAACAGGAAACTTTTGGATTTAGATTATGCAGATGATATAGTTTTGATTTGTGATGGGCCAGAAGAGATGCAGAGAGTGTTGGACTGTTTGGTGAGTGAAGGTCGTAAGGTGGGTTTGGTTATTAATTGTGGAAAAACTGAAATAATCAATATGAATATGGAAAATGCGCAGGAATGTGTAATTGGAGGTATGGTTGTAAAGCAAGTTGATAGGTTTAAATATTTAGGTACTTATTTAGCCAAGGATGGTTCTTTGAACTTTGAATTCGAGGAAAGGTTAAAGAAGGCTAATCAGGCAATGGGAATGCTTAAAAATATTTGGAATAATAACAATTTCTCTGTGCATACAAAAATCAAACTTTATAAGGTAATGGTTAGGAGTATCTTAATTTATGGACACGAGTCTTGGTACAGCACAGTGACTATGGAAAATAAATTCTTGGTGTTTGAAAATAAAGCACTTAGAAGAATATTAGGAGTTAAGTGGTGGGAAAGGATACCAAATAGTAGAATTAGAGAAATAACGGGAGTGCAGCCGATCGATGAATATGTTAGATTCTCACGATGGAAGTGGCTAGGACATGTGTATAGGAGACAGGGAATAGTACGAGGTACACCAGGGTGGGTGGCACTTGGTAGGAGAGGTAGAGGAAGGCCAAAAGAGACGTGGGTGAGGACAATGAGACGGGAAGCTGGAGATGAGTGTTGGGGAGATCTTGAGGAGTTAGCACAAGATAGGATGTGGTGGTGTGAGTTCATCGAGGCCCTATGCATCCCCGAGGGTGCCACAGGAAATGATTGATTGATTGATTGATTGAAAATCTTAATTTGGGGCCACCTTTGCTCGAAAAACATGTAACAGACAAGAGGAAACGATGCACCGGGTTAGAGCTGCTGCAATATCCGGGTCTGAACATTGGACGGACCCCTGAGCCTCGTTTCTTCTTGACAGTCACATATTTTCCAGAAGTGGAGCCTGTGACCTTGAAATGGACGGACCTTGAATGTGGCTCATTTTTATTTTTATTTATTTTTTCTTGGAGGGAAGGATATAGCAGGTTCCTGACCTTTAGTTCCTTCTTCCTTGCATTAAAAAATAAAAAAATAAATCAATACATAAAAATGGCCGCACCTTTACAGACTACGTCGTTCTGAGTTCATACCTGTCCTATTCTCGCCGGCACAGGAAGCGTTGCACATCTTCCTAAGCGACTTAATGAACACTGCACATGATTGCACATTGCGATTTGAACACTGCTATGACAGATATTGCTGGCTGGAAGGGTTGCATACTAACACCTCTTCCTCAGCGATTTATTTTTGGATTTGGCTGGTTAATATCCCTATGGTACGTTATTTATACAGAGAATGGCGATGATGCAAGGATTTATTTAACACAGAGGAGGACAGTAAGGTATAATAAAGAAAATTAATCATTTAGGAAAAGGTGTTAGGGAGCTGGGGTTCCCTCTTAGGAAAATCTAGTAACAACAAGAATTGAATACAGAGTAGGGCAATAAGGTGAAACTAACAAAATAAATCGCTAAAGAAAAGATGTTAGGGCGAATACTGTATATGGCGTCCTAGGGGTAAAGGTATGTATGATGTAACCCCTTCAGTACGATGACTTTATACTAATTACATTCTTGCTACCGACTTAGTTCAGCTGAGAGAGACCATTCCTTGCATCAGGGTCTATCTATCTCTCTGTCTATTTATCTATCCATCTATCTATCTATCCATCTACCTATCTATCTACCTATCTGTCTATATGTCTCTCTTCCTCGCTGTCTCACTGTCATTCTCATTTCCTTGTCTTTCCCATTCCCATTTTCATTCTCTCTCTCTCTCTCTCTCTCTCTCTCTCTCTCTCTCTCTCTCTCTCTCTCTCTCTCTCTCTCTCTCAGCTTAAAGTAAGTTAGCCTTGATTAGTTTAACCTGAGTTACGCTCCTTCCTCCTCCTCATTCTCTTTCATTGTCCTCTTTCTCATTGTGTGTGTGTGTGTGTGTGTGTGTGTGTGTGTGTGTGTGTGTGTGTGTGTGTGATGCCTTCGTTAAGTATTTATCAACTATTTTTTCAACACATACTATTTTTAAAACAATTCATCTTCCGTGTGTCTTGAAGGAGCTCAGTTTTTCTTAAGATGACCACAGTTTTCTTACGTTCAAGAGTGAGGGGAAGAGGTAGACTGAGAACAATATGGAGAGATGAAGTTTACATATTTGCTGGGATTGGATGGAACAGGTTAACAGCCCAAGGTCAGATTGGAGAGAGATGGGAGAAGCCTTCATTATGGCTCAGGTTGATGATGATGATGATGATGATGATGATGATTATGACAATGATGATGATGACGATAGGGATAAGTGTTTTGATGATGATGGTGAAAATGATGATGATAATGATGATGACGATGATGTACGTGATGGTGATTGTGATGATGATATCAATGATAATGATGATGATATAAATGATGGTGATGATGATGATTATGATGATGATAATGCTGCTGCTGCTGATGATAATAATAATAATAATGAAGTTAATGATAAAAAGACTACAATAGCCTACCCTCTCACCTCTACATCTCAAGACGGTTAACTTGGAACTCTGTATCAACCTTTCACCCTCTTTGCCCATTTCTTACTCCCAAATGATTGGCACAGATATTTTACTCCTTTGTGAATCGGGACGTGAATCAGAGGAGCTGAGATGGAGTGGGCGGAAGGCTAGACATCCATGGACCCTTAGCGGTGTGAGAGGAGCAGGAGGAGGAGGAGGACACCAAGAACTACCAGACGCATCAGGAACTAGGGCTGTGTTTTGGTGAGTTTGGAGGGCTCCCTACCAGAATGGCCTTTGGTTATTTCTTCCTTGCATTAAAAAAATCATAATCTGAATATGAATGTGCTGGAGAAGGGCTCCTTCGCGCGGTGGTACTGACATGGGTAGGCGGGTCTGTTGTCTGGTTATGAAACGCGCTTCAACTCCCTTCCTATCCCCTGAAAGGTGGATGGTGGAATGCATGAGAGGGAAACTTAAGCCTGCAGTCTAATGGGTTCACGGTCAGATGAACCTGGGATAACAACAACAACTAGAAAACACACCAGAGAGCGCATACCTTCGCCAGTGCCACTGCAGTTAAAAAGGATTCGGATCTGGATCGGTGGAGATGCTGTGTGGAGTACATAGGATCAGGACCCACCCCCAAATTTAATCAATTGCTCCATGACAAATGGCCCACTGTTCCACAAAAGTTTATTGAAATTCATTGAGAAAGTTTGGAGAAATTATACGTAGGATCCAGATCCGGATCCGCCCCCAAAATTTAAACAACTCTTTTTTGGCCTATGGCTCACACTTCCACCAACTTTCATTGAAATTCACTGAGAACTTTTGGAGATATCGTCTGGACAAAGTGAAAGACAAACAGAGGTGAAAGCATAACCTCCCAACAATTACTACTATTATTACTACTGCTCCTACTACTACTGCTACTACCGTCACCACCACTATTTCGCTGAACACTCGATTTGAGGAGGTGGTGGCGAAGTGGACAGGGCAGCGGACCACGAGATCATTGCCTGGCTGGGGCGTTGAAAATTTTCTGATAAGAATTTAATGACAACAGCGTTTTATGATCGACCGCAGGATCAATTAAAAAAAAAAAAACTAATACCATAAAGAAAGTTTTGAATGAGATGGCCCTAGCACTTACTGAATATGGACGGTGGGTATTAGCTCTAAAGTGGTGACATGTAAAGGCGTGGGCACTTAGGAAGACTGCTTGAACAAAGGGAAAGACTGGTATAGTCTGTGCTCTCTCTCTCTCTCTCTCTCTCTCTCACACACACACACACACACACACACACACACACACACACACACACACACACACACACACACACACACACACACACACGTCCATCTAACGTTGTTTTTCATGTTCCCTCTCACTCTATATAATGGCATGAAAAAGAACTAGAATGATGGAGAGACTGGATAGGAAAAAGAGTGAGACAGGAGAGGTGAGAATAGAGGTACACAAAGAGAGGAGAAAAGTGTAGTGGTAAGAAGAGAGAGAAGAAAAGAGGAAGAAAGAACGGAATGAGGGAACACGAGAAGGAAGGAGGAGGTAGGAGAAAAAAGAGAATAGGAAGATGAAAAAGAGTGCGAGAAGGAGGGAAGGAGTAGGAGAAGGAGAGAAAGGAAGGACAGAGTAGGACAAAGAATAAGGGAGTATGTGAAGGAAGAGGAGAAGAAGGAATGGGAGAATGAGCACAAGAAGGAAAGAGATAGTAGAATGAGATAAAAGACAGAGAACGAAAGAGGGAATATGGAAAAGATAAGCAGATTGGGAGAAGGGAGCGAGGTAAGATGAAGAAAGGAGAGGGCAGAAGGAAAGTGAGAAGGAGGAGGTGAAGGAACGATAGGACGCAGAACATAAGAACATAAGAAGAGAGGATAACTGCAGTAGGCCGGTTGGCCCATGCTAGGCAGCTCCTAGAAGAGTAACTGAACTACTAGAATGAGATACGGATAGCAAAGAAGAAGGCTCTCCCCCGCCCTCCAAACCCTCCAGCCGAAGCCGGCAGGAAAAAGTCAGAAAGAACACCACGCCGTATAGAAAAACTGGCGTGGACATTTTACAGGAAAGTGTGAAAGGAGAATAGAGAGGGAGCTTTAAGATTGCCAAGGACCTTACTAATCCCAGGAGAGGGAGGGAAGGAAGGGGTGTGAGAATGATTCAAGGCATGTGAGAAGTAAAAGCAAGGAAGAAGAGAAGTGATGTGGAAATGAAAGCTACACACACACACACACACACACACACACACACACACACACACACACACATACACATTCACACTCACACCTCTCTCACTCCCCTCCAACAATCATCATCTAGTCAACTTCAATCAGTCGCATTCACAGAATTTCCTTTACAAGACTACTGAACTTACACACACACCAACATCCCACTCCACCCCACACCAACCCCTCCCCTCACCCCACAAACCTCCCCTTACCTCTCCACCCCCACAAGCATCAGTCAGCGTCGTTTACAAAGTTTACCTGGGCAGACTTAAGCACTCACCAGGTCTAATGAATTTACACCTTTCCACTGGCCTACCTTCCTTCCCTGGCCCGCTGATCCATTGCATGACCCCCCCTGACGCACTAACTTACACAGATAAACCCAATTTCTTTTACACCTCTCTCACTTTCTCTCTCTCTTTCTGTGTGTGTGTGTGTGTGTGTGTGTGTGTTTGTGTGTGTGTGTGTGTGTGTGTGTGTGTGTGTGTGCTTCTGTCTCTCTCTCTGTCTTTCTATCCGTCTGTCTGTTATCCATCAAGCAGCAAATATTTACGATGAGAATACGGAAAAAATTCTTAGTAAAATAACCATTAGTAAGGAGGATGTATTGAAAGAAATTAATAAGTTAAAACCTCAAAAATCGCCAGGTCCGGACGATATATATGCAAAAATTATAAAAGAAACCAAAAAAGAATTATGTCAGCCACTTTTTAACATTATTTAATGACTCTTTAAGTTCAGGAGAAGTTCCCGAGGCGTGGAAGACCGCAAACGTAGTGCCCATCTTTAATTAAAAAGGGTGATAAATCAGCTGCGTCGAATTATCGTCCGATAAGTCTAACGTCAATAGTAGGAAAAATGTTAGAGTCAATTTTGGCAAATAAGATTAGAGAACACTTAGAAAGATTTAATCTTATAAACGAAAGTCAGCAGCACGGATTCAGGCAAGGACGATCCTGCCTCACAAACTTGTTGTCATTCTACTCGGACGTCTATGAGGCAGTAGATAGCGATAAAGCTTACGCTGTTATTTATCTGGACTTTAGTAAAGCTTTTGATAGGGTCCCACACGAAAGGTTAGTTAGAACGGTTCGAGCACACGGTATAGACGGCGATATCTTTAAATGGATAGAATCCTGGCTGAAAGGACGAAAGCAGAGTATTAATAAATGGAACTAAGTCGGACTGGGGATTAGTAACTAGCGGTGTACCATAGGGTTCAGTACTCGGTCCCTTATTATGTATCATAATAAATGATCTAGACTTAGGAGTCAATAGCAGCATCAGCAAATTTGCCCACGATACAAAAATAGGGCGTATCATTAACTCGACTGACGATTACCATAACTTACAAAAAGACCTCGATATATTGTCCAAATGGTCTAAAACTTGGCAAATGTAATTTAACGTTGAAAAATGTAAAGTACTTAACGTAGGCAAGACCATTGGAGATACTAAATACAGCTTAGATAACAAAGAAATTAGCAAATCGGAATGCGAGAGAGATCTAGGAGTTATGATTAGTAACGACCTTAAACCAAGGCAACTGTGTATTAATGCGAGAAATAAAGCAAATAGGGTCTTAGGATTTATTTCGAGAAGCGTGAGCAATAGATCATCTAAAGTAATACTGAAACTTTATCTAGCATTAGTAAGGCCACATTTTGACTACGCAGTACAATTTTGGTGTCCTTACTATAGAATGGATATTAATTCGTTAGAAAATGTACAGAGAAGAATGACAAAAATGATACATGACGTCCGGAACCTGTCATATGAAGACAGACTGAAAAGACTAAGTCTGCATTCGCTAGAGAGGCGTAGAGTAAGGGGAGACCTAATTGAGGTGTTTAAGTGGATGAAGGGTATTAATAAGGGAGATATCAGCAAGGTACTTAAAGTGAGCATACAGGATAGAACTAGAAATAATGGTTTCAAACTAGAAAAATTCCGTTTCAGTAAGGAAATAGGTACAAATTGGTTTGGTAATAGAGTAGTAGACGAATGGAATAAGCTACCTAGTAAAGTAGTTGCTGCCTCTTCCATTGAGAGTTTCAAGCATAGGCTAGATGAGCATATGACTAATAGGGGGTGGATATAAAAAAAAGAAAATCTTATAAATTCATAATTTTTCCTTTTCAGGTTACACTGTGATAGTCTCTATTCTCTTTTCACACTTTCCTGTAAAATGTCCACGCCAGTTTTTCTATACTGCGTGGTGTTCTTCTGACTTCTTCCTGCCGACTTCGGCTGGAGGGTTTGGAGGGCGGGGGAGAACCTTCTTCTTTGCTATCCTTATCTCATTCTAGTAGTTCAGTTACTCTTCTAGGAGCTGCCTAGCATGGGCCCACCGGCCTACTGCAGTTATCCTCTCTTCTTATGTTCTTATGTTCTTATCTTCCTCTCTTCTCCACCCTTGGGGGAAGCGGTGGCTCAATCGGTAGAGAGGTGGCCTGCAGTCCTACCGGACCCAGGTCGAAATCCCGGCTGGGGCAGGGAAGTTTAAGGATATGAATTCCTTAAAAAATCAGACTTTACTGATCCACCAGAAGACCCGCCGACATGTAAAAATACCCCCGATAATACCAATACATCAGTCCTGTATGAGAGCCCTAGCATGTATTCAATATGGACGGTGGGTGTTAGCGCCGAAGTGGTTACATGTAGAGGCGTATAATATGTAGGAGGACTACTGGGTCTTGAGAGCAGGCTGTGAAGCCTATGCCCAGAGTCGGACACATATTAAAAAAAAAAAAAAAAAACTGTCACCATCATTCTCATCCTTCTCATTTCCATTCCCCTTTCTATTTCCTCCCCCCCCCACTCTCTCTCTCTCTCTCTCTCTCTCTCTCTCTTTCTTTCTCTACTATATATATATATATATATATATATATATATATATATATATATATATATATCAGGCTTGGGTTCGAGTACATTTTTCTGTACTCGAGTTCAAGTACGGTTACATTACGGTATCACGAATCCAAGTACAAGTACAAGTACTCCTTTTTATAGCTGAACTCGAGTCCAAGTACGAGTACAATTGTGCTGTACTCGAATCCAAGTACGAGTACATTTTACTGATTTAACTTCATCAGGGTAACAGCGACCATAAAGGTCAAAATGATTCCGGAGTTGAACAGAATATTCGACTTCATTCGCGAGGAGTTTGGGGCGAATCTCCCTTGATAGGCTTGGGTCGCTCTGCCTCTCAGTGACACAGCATGCTGTTCAGGCAGCTGTTTTTCACTCCTTGCAATTGGTACCAAGGTGCTAACATATTAAAAGCAGCTTATCAGGAGTTAGTGGGCGTGGCTGTACACCACTTGACCTCATTGACTCACCAACCCAGGCCACCTGGCCTCTCCAAGGACACACCATTGTTACCCTCACCACTTTTATATATCATGGTTGTACTGGAAAGTACTCGTAAAATTGTCGAGTACTTTGAGTCTGAGTACAAGTACAAGTACTATGGACATTTTAAAACAACCCGAGTACAAGTACAAGTACAAGTACATTATATTGTGTACTTAAGTACGAGTACGAGTACGAGTCCATGTACTCGGACCCAAGCCTGATATATATATATATATATATATATATATATATATATATATATATATATATATATATATATGTCGGTCGGTCTCTCTGTATTTGTCTGTGTCTATCTGCCTATCTCTATCTATCTATCTACATCTAAAGTGGATCTTATGTCTATCTCTCTCTCCCTCATTTCCTTCCCCCCCGCCTTTCTCTCTCTCTCTCTCTCTCTCTCTCTCCCAGGCGCCACGTAACTTGCAAGACGAATGGCGACTCCAGCTGCTCTCCTGAATAGATTATTATGTGAAGAAAACGTTCGCCTTACAAAGAACGTTGCCCTTACTGAGAAAAGTTTATTAACTTAATCCTTTTAGAGAAGAGACTTTACTATTATTATTATTATTATTATTATTATTACATGAGGGAGTGTTAGTGCCAACGCTAACACATGGGTGTGAGACTATTGTGTGACATGAAAATGGAAAGTCAAGAGTAAAAGCAGTGGAGATGGGACTGCTGAGGAATATATGTGGAGTACAGAGGGTGGATAGGATACGAAATAATGTGATTCGTGAAAGGTGTGGAGTGAGGAAGTCGGTGGACACCAGAATCGAAGAGAGTGTCCTGAGATCGTATGGTCATGTGGAAAGAATGGATATCAATAGAGTGGTAAAAAAGGTACACCTGAGCGAATTTGAAGGAGGGAGGAGGCAAGGTAGGCCAAGGAGAAGGTGGAGAGATATGGTGGATGAGCGTGTGAGGAAGAGAGATTTGGATGTCGGTGAGGCTAGGGAACTGACAAGAGATCGGGCTGGCTGGATGAATTTTGTGAAGAGAAGTGCGTGATCAGGGATTTTGGCACCCCTTGTGAGCATGGCAGCGTCCAGATTGACTCAATCGGATACGCGGTGTGAAGCTGCTGAATGTGGCGAATGTTTTTGGCGTATCCGATAGAGTCAGGATTCAGGGGGCTTGATTGATGAGGTGCATGGAAGTGTGGCCTATTTGGATTGGGCAAGTTTGTGCTGTCTGGACATTGCTACTCCTCACCCTGTCCTTGGGTGGGAAAGGAGGTCCGGATGATGATGATGATGATGATGATGATGATGATGATGATTATCATCATCATCATCATTACTACTACTATTACTATCATTATCATTATTATTATTATTATTATTATTATTATTATTATTATTATTACTGTTGTTGTTGTTGAAGTTTTGTGCTGGGTATTGTAATGAACGAGAGAGAGAGAGAGAGAGAGAGAGAGACCTACGTAACAACAAAGACCTAGACAGTCCGAGATCTAAACAAAAACCCAGACTGACCTAAACAGAGAACGAGACAGGAACAGAGACCTAGGCACAGACCTATTGAAGGACCAAGACAGAGGTAAGTGAGATCATAAAACTTAATGAAAAAAGGGTTGAAATCGCTGGAAAAACGTCGAGAAAATTCAGAGACCGAGACGGAGAAAGAGAGAGACCCAGAGACCAAGAAAGAGACCGAGAGAGACCTTGACCATAAAAACAAGCTGAAGACCAACCAGAGGACACTGGTCTTAACTTGGCACGAGCTCCCTACTCCCTTTAATTCCTTGCCTCTAACTCTGTTCCTCTAACTCCCTCCCTTTAACTCCCCGTCCCTTTGACTCCCCATCCTTTTAACTCCCTGTCCCTTTAACTCCCCATCCCCTTAACTCCCTATCCCTTTAACTTTTCAGCTTTTTAACTCCCTGTCCCCTTAACTCCCCTTCCCTTTAACTCCCCATTCCTTTAACTTCAGCAGTATGCATTAATTTTCTCAAGTATAGTTGTATTTGACGCTCGCAATCTCATCAACTCAGGCAGCTCCCTATCACCTCTTCCTTGCCGATTTATTATTGGATAAGGCTGGTTAATATCAATTGTACGTTATTTGTGCTGAGTATGACAGTATTTGAGTGATTTAAATGACACAGAAGAAGACTTTAAGGAGCAAAAAAGCAAAATAAAGTCGTTTAGGAAGAGGTGTTAGGGAGCTTGTACATAGACGCCTGGTGGTCTAGAGGGCCAGGGCGTTTCAGTCAAAGTGTTGGCCTTGCGTTGGTTCGATCACCAAGAGATTTTTTTTTTTTTTCAATAATATAGGGTGGTCCAAATATAGCGCTTCTCAGCCTTGTGTGTTGCGGAAACGGCTGTCTGTTGGTGTGAGAGAAGCAGAAATTTTCTGATATTTTGTATGCCTTGTGAAAACAATAATCAAACATATAATTAGAGGACGTTCAGAAGGCAGACACTACAAGACTGACATAACAAGTTGAATGGGAAGTAGAATATGATGCAATGAAGTAGAATGTGATGCAGGGAAGTAGAATGTGATGCAGGGAAGTAGAATGTGATGCAGGGAAGTAGAATGTGATGCAGGGAAGTAGAATGTGATGCAGGGAAGTAGAATGTGATGCAGGGAAGTAGAATGTGATGCAGGGAAGTAGAATGTGAAGCAAGGAAGTAGAATGTGATGCAGGGAAGTAGAATGTGATGCAGGGAAGTAGAATGTGATGCATGGGAAGTAGAATGTGATGCAGGGAAGTAGAATGTGAAGCAAGGAAGTAGAATGTGATGCAGGGAAGTAGAATGTGATGCAGGGAAGTAGAATGTGATGCAGGGAAGTAGAATGTGATGCAGGGAAGTAGAATGTGATGCAGGGAAGTAGAATGTGATGCAGGGAAGTAGAATGTGATGTGTGGGAAGTAGAATGTGATGCAACGAAGTAGAATGTGATGCAGGGAAGTAGAATGTGAAGCAGGGAAGTAGAATGTGATGCAGGGAAGTAGAATGTGATGCATGGGAAGTAGAATGTGATGCATGGGAAGTAGAATGTGATGCAACGAAGTAGAATGTGATGCAGGGAAGTAGAATGTGAAGCATGGAAGTAGAATGTGATGCAGGGAAGTAGAATGTGGTGCAGGGAAGTAGAATGTGATGCAGGGAAGTAGAATGTGATGCATGGGAAGTAGAATGTGATGCAGGGAAGTAGAATGTGATGCAACGAAGTAGAATGTGATGCAGGGAAGTAGAATGTGATGCAGGGAAGTAGAATGTGATGCAGGGAAGTAGAACGTGATGCAGGGAAGTAGAATGTGATGCATGGGAAGTAGAATGTGAAGCAAGGAAGTAGAATGTGATGCAGGGAAGTAGAATGTGATGCAGGGAAGTAGAATGTGATGCAAGGAAGTAGAATGTGATGCAGGGAAGTAGAATGTGATGCATGGGAAGTAGAATGTGATGCAGGGAAGTAGAATGTGATGCAGGGAAGTAGAATGTGAAGCAAGGAAGTAGAATGTGATGCAGGGAAGTAGAATGTGATGCAGGGAAGTAGAATGTGATGCAGGGAAGTAGAATGTGATGCAACGAAGTAGAATGTGATGCATGGGAAGTAGAATGTGATGCAGGGAAGTAGAATGTGATGCAGGGAAGTAGAATGTGATCCAAGGAAGTAGATTGTGATGCAGGGAAGTAGAATGTGATGCAGGGAAGTAGAATGTGGTGCAGGGAAGTAGAATGTGATGCAGGGAAGTAGAATGTGATGCAGGGAAGTAGAATGTGATCCAAGGAAGTAGATTGTGATGCAAGGAAGTAGAATGTGATGCAGGGAAGTAGAATGTGGTGCAGGGAAGTAGAATGTGATGCAGGGAAGTAGAATGTGATGCAGGGAAGTAGAAAATGTTGCAGGGAAGTAGAATGTGATGCAGGGAAGTAGAATGTGATGCAGGGAAGTAGCATGTGAAGCAAGGAAGTAGAATGTGATGCAGGGAAGTAGAATGTGATGCAGGGAAGTAGAATGTGATGCAGGGAAGTAGAATGTGATGGAGGAAAGAAACAAATACACTGACTGAGCCGACCTGTCAACACAAGAGAAGTGGAATGCCATCAAGGGGAGTCAATTGGTCATCTACCCTTAAATGTACAGTATATATTGTATAATATGGTTTAATCACCTATATGTGTCTTGGTCTAACAGTGCCGGCAATGGTTAAATTAAAAAAAAAAAATCTTCAGTTGAACAAAATTATTTCTTAGGGAGATAGAACTATTTTATCCCGACTTGGACCCTCTCAAGGTAAGAGAGAGAGAGAGAGAGAGAGAGAGAGAGAGAGAGAGAGAGAGGGGGGGGGGAGGGCATAAATGGATGTCGGCAGGTCACATCCTTCGTAGAACAGATAACATGGACAGCCAGGGTAACTGAGTGGCAGCTCAGAGATGGAGTGAGAGAAAGTGGCAAAACAGGATGAAAAAAAGTGCAATTTGCTAGGATTGGATGGAACGGGCTAAGTCAGTAGATGAGAGTGGCGAAGGATGAGTGAGGCCTTCCTATAGCCATAAGTCCCACGCTATCTCCAGACGATTTTATTTGCTTATGGAAGATTTCTCGAAGTAGGGATTAGAGTCTTAGTTAAACCCTTCATTTATATTTCTTGAGGTCCTTCCAAGGTGAAAAAGATATTGTTCGGTATAAGGCGAAATAAAATAGTAAGGTCGATATCACACAGAAAAGCAGAAGTAAGTACGATGAAGAGATGATGAAGTGCCAGTAAAAGTGTAGTAGTAGTAATAGTAATAGTAGTAGTAGTGGTGGTAGTAGTAGTAGTAGTAGCAGTAGTAGTAGTAGAAGTAGTAGCGGAAATAGTTATAGTAGTTATAATAATATTAATAAAAGCAATAATGATAATAATAATAATAATAATAACAACAATAATGAAAATAATAATGATAATAATAACAATGATAATAATAATAATAATAATAATAATAATAATAATCTATCTATCTATTGCCAGACGCCTCAACCCCGTTCGGGGTGGCCACAAACAAATCGCCTCCACGTCCTTCTGTCCCCCGCCATTTCACTGCCCCGCTCCCAACTCACCCCCCCCCCGCTCTCATATACCTCTCCACCCCATCCCTCCATCTCATCCTCGGCCTCCTCCTCCCTCTTCCCCCCTCCACTTCACTCACATACACTCTCTTCGTCAGTCTTTCACCCTCCATCCTCTCCACATGGCCAAACCACCTCAGTGTATTCCTCCTAACGCTTCCTATCACATCCACATCCACACCACAACGCTCCTTTATATTCTCATTTGTCAGCCTGTCTCTCCATGTGACTCCACAGGCTCCTCTTAAATAACTCATTTCCACTGCTCTCACTCTTGACTTGTGTCCTTCCAACAAAGTCCAAGCTTCTCTTCCATACGTTACAGTTGGTATCACGATACTGTCATGTAGTAACTTTTTCACTTCCATGCTCACTTCCCTGCTTCTTATCACTGCTTTCAAGGAACCAGCAACCTTTCTTCCCTGCTGTACCCTTTCAAGCACTTCACCATCCAAACCTCCATCCTTACTCATCACGCTACCCAAGTACTTAAACGTACTCACATTTTCCAAATCCTCACCATCCAACCTCGCTGTACATTCACTGACTTCACCTCTCTCAAAGACCATCACTTTACTCTTCCCTACATTCACCTTTAGATTCCGTTTCTTAGACACTCTCCCAAACTCATCCACCAAGCCTTGCAGCTCTCCTTCGTCTTCACTCAACAACACAGTATCATCTGCAAACAACAGTACAGGGAGTTTCCAAACACTACCCTCTCTCACAAGGGCCACTCCAGCATCCACTACCCTACCTTGTACCTCTTTTATTACCCCATCCATGTACAGATTGAACAACCATGGAGACATGACACATCCCTGCTTCAACCCAACCTTCAAAGAGAAAAATTCACTCAGTTCACCATCCACACGCACTGCAGCCTTAGCACCATCATACATACTCTTCACAGCATTCAACAACTTCCCATCTATTCCATATATTCTTAAAACTCTCCACAATCCTTGTCTATCCACCTTGTCATATACTTTCTCCAAATCCATGAAAGCCGCATACAACTTCTTTCCCTTCTCTAGAAACTTTTCCACTAAAGATCTAAGAATGAATATATGATCTACACAACCTCTTCCCTTCCTAAAGCCTCCCTGTTCTTCTCCAACTAATTTCTCTGTTCTTTCTCTAACTCTGTCAATAAGTATCCTACCATACACTTTTCCTATTATACTAAGAAGACAGATGCCCCTATGATTACCACACACTTCTTTTTCCCCTTTTCCTTTGTACAAGGGAATAATTATACCTGACTTCCAATCCTCCGGGACTCTACCTTCCTCCCAGGCCAATCTGCACATTTTCCACATCCATTCTACTACTATCTCTCCCCCATACTTCAGCATTTCACCACACACTCCATCAATTCCTGGGGCTTTCCCCAATTTAACTTTCTTCATTACTTCCACAACTTCTATCCTACTGATTTCTTCCTGTCTTCTCACCTCCCTCCTCCTCCCAGCCATTCCCTAGCCACTTATACTCACATTACTTCCATCCTCTGTGTTCAGCAATTCCTTAAAGTGTTCTTTCCATCTGCTCACTTTTCTCCCTTCTCCACTAGTAATCTACCATTTTTATCTTTCACTCCCCTGATAACTTCACTTCCACCCTGTCTTACTCTTTTCACCTCTTTCCAGAACATTTTCTTACAGTCCCTCCACTTTACACTCAAGTTCCTTCCAAATTCCTCATCCAATCTCTTCTTACTCTCTCTTACTAATCTTTTCACCTCTCCCATTCTTTCTACATATAACTCTCTCTTCTGCCTCTCAACTTCTTCCACGTCCCTATTTCTCATCCATTCACTGTATGCTTTCTTCTTTTGTGCCACCTCCTGTCTCACCTCTTCATTCCACCACGCTGTTCCTTGCACACCCCTCCGTCTTCTCTTCATCCCACACACCACATCACATGCTGCACGCACTTCGTCTGTAAATATCCTGCACACACCTTCCACGTCCCCCATCTGCTCCAATTCATATTTGTCCAATCGTCCCTCCACTTCTCCCTTATACTCTGCCTTTTTCTCATCCTCTTGTAACCTTTCCACTCTCCTTACAAATGCTCCTTCTTCCCGTCCCTTCCTTCTTCTGTTTCTCCACCCTAATTGGACCTTGATTCTGGCCACCACCACAACAACAACATTAATAATAATAAAAAATATATAATAATAATAATAATAATAATAAAAATAATAATAATAATAATAATAATAACAATAATAATCTATCTATCTATCCATAGCCCGACGCCTTAATCTCGCAAAGGGTGGCTGCAGACAAAATGCCTCCAAGTCACTCTGTCACCCACCATTTGACTACCCTCCCCCCAACTCACCCCCCCTCCCTCATATACCTCTCAATTCCATCCCTCCACCTCATCCTCGGTCTACCCCTCCCTCTCCCTCCCTCCACCACACCTACATACACCCTCTTAGTCAGTCTTTCATTCTCCATTCTCTCCACATGTCCAAACCACCTCAGTGTATTTCTCCTGATCTTCTCAACCACATCCACATCCACCCCACAACATTCCTTCACTTCTTCATTCGTCAACCTGTCCCTCCATGTCACTCCACATACTCCTCTCAAGTAACTCATTCCCACTGCTCTCACTCTTCACTTGTTCCCCTCTTGCAAGATCCATGCCTCGCTTGCATACGTCAGGGTAGGGATCACAATACTATCATGCAGTGACTTCTTAACTTCCATACTCACCTCCCTATTTCTCATCACTGCTTTCAGTGAACCAACAACCTTCCTTCCCTGCTGTACCCTTTCATGCACTTCATCCCCCAAAGTTCCATCCTTACTCATCACACTACCCAAGTACTTGAATGCACTCACATTCTCCATATCCTCACCATCCAACCTCACTGTACATTCTGTGACTTCATTCCTCTCAAACACCATAACTTTACTTTTGTTTACATTAACTTTCAGCTTCCTCCTCCTACACACTGTCCCAAATTCATTTAGCAAACCTTGCAACTCCCATTCATCTTCACTCAACAATACTGTATCATCAGCAAACAGCAACACCGGAATCTTCCAAATCTCACCCTCATTCATTAGAGCCACCCCCACATCCACTGCTCTACCTTGCACCTCCCTTACAACCCCATCCATGTATATATTAAACAGCCATGGAGACATCACACAACCCTGTTTCAGTCCCACATTGAGATCAAAGAACTCACTCAGCTCACCATCCACTCGCACCGTAGCCCTAGCTCCTTCGTACATACTCTTCACAGCATTCAACAATTTTCCCTCCACCCCATATATTCTTAATACCTTCCACATACCTTGCCTATCTATTCTGTCATAAGCTTTCTCCAAGTCCATGAAGGCAGCATACACTTTCTTTCTCTTCTCTAGATACTTCTCCACTAAACATCTTAGAACAAATATCTGATCTACACACCCTTTTCCCTTCCTAAATCCCCCTTGTTCTTCTCCAACTAGCTCCTCTGTCATATGCCTAACCCTATCAATGAGTATTCTACCATATATTTTACCAGTCACACTAAGAAGGCAAATACCCCTATGGTTACCACATACTTTTCACTCCCCTTTTCCTTTGTATAAAGGAACAATTATACCTGATTTCCAGTCCTCTGGAACCCTTTCCTCTTCCCAAGCCGATCTACACAACTTCCATATCCACTCCACAACAATCTCACCCCCATACCTCAGCGTTTCACCACACACTCCATCAATTCCTGGGGCCTTTCCCATCTTGATCTTCTTCATTGTTTCCACTACTTCCGCCCTACTGATCTCTTCCTCCCTCCTCTCATCTCTTCTTCTCCCAGCCATTCCCCAACCACTTAAACTCGCATTGCTCTCACTCTCTACATTAAACAAATCCTCAAAGTGCTCCTTTCATCTCCTCAATTTCTCTCTCTTCTCCACCACCAATCTATTATTCCTATCTTTCACTCCCCTACTGTATCACCTTTAACACTGCCTTACTTTCTTTACCTCCTTCCAAAACAATTTCTTACTCTCCCGCCACTTCACACTCAGAGTCCTCCCAAACTCTTCATCCACTTTCTTCTTACTCTTCTTCACCAGTCTCTTCACCTCCTTTCTCCTGCTCACATATACCTCTCTCTTCTGTCTCTCATCTTCTCCCCTACCTCTACTCGCTAACCATTCACTATATGCCTTCTTCTTTTGTTCCAGAGCTCGTTTCACCTCAACATTCCACCATGCTGTCCCTTGCACACCCTTGCATCTCCTCCTCACTCCACAAACCATCTCACACGCTGCGCCTATTTCTTCCATGAATATCTTACATACATCTTCCACTCCTTCCATCTGCTCTTGCTCTTACCTTCTTAATGTTTCTTCCACTATACGCTTATACTCTGCCATTTTCTCACTATCTTGCAAATTCTCCACTCTTCTCACAGGAGCTGTTTCCTCCTGTCTTCCCCTTCGTCTCCTTAACCATTTTCTTTGCAGCTTTATCTTGGCCATCACTAAGTGATGGTCCGAGACTCTATTCCCCCACCCTCTCCACACTCTTCTCCCATTCCGCAGGGAATGCACCCCCCCTCTCCCACTAATAATCCTTTACCTTGCCTTGTTCCCCACTCCCCCAGCTCTCCCTCCAGTCTCGACTCTCTCTCTCTCTCTCCACACCTGTGTTTGCCAACTTACCTCTCGTTTAAATCTTATAATTACTGACAGTTCTCAAACTAATATCCTCTGTAATTACTGACCTACCTCCTCCTCCTTCCCCTCCCCTGCTTCTCACCTATCTGTTATATCCCCACACAGCCGCTTCTACTGCTCTCTCTCTCTCTCTCTCTCTCCACACCTTTGTTTGCCAATAATCTCCTCCTAAATCCCATTATTACTGACCTTCCTCTCCTCCCTCTCCCTAATGGGTATCTCACTGAAGTTCGTACCAACCTCTACTGCTGTAACCTTTTCTTCTCTCCATGTACTTATCACTAAGTATATTGCATCAAGTCTGCATATTTAGATACTATACAGTATTTGGTACCATATTATGATGTACTACCAATTGTAACAATGTAACCGCACGACAGTTTTGTAACAGTATCACTCAATATTTATTTAGGTATCGTCATGTCGTCATACTACATTCTTGTAACTTAATGTCTAATGCTATCATTCTTTTTCAACAACAGTATGCAACCACGCTCTCTCTCTCTCTCTCTCTCTCCACCTGTGTTTGCCAATTTACCTCTCCTCTAAATCTTATAATTACTGACAGTTCTCAGACTAAAGTCCTCTATAATTGCTGACCTACTCCTCCTCCTTTCCCTCCCTTGCTTCTCACCTATATAATTCTCTCTCTCTCTCTCCCATCTGTGTTTGCCAATTTACCTCTCCTCTAAATCTTATAATTACTGACAGTTCTCAGACTAAAGTCCTCTATAATTGCTGACCTACTCCTCCTCCTTTCCCTCCCTTGCTTCTCACCTATATGTTATAATTCTCTCTCTCTCTCTCTCTCTCTCTCTCTCTCTCCCATCTGTGTTTGCCAATTTACCTCTCCTCTAAATCTTATAATTACTGACAGTTCTCAGACTAAAGTCCTCTATAATTGCTGACCTACCTCCTCCTCCTTTCCCTCCCTTGCTTCTCACCTATATGTTATAATCCACTCTCTCTCTCTCTCTCTCTCTCTCTCTCTCTCTCATTACACTGTGACCATACCACAATCTCCACAATCTTATAATAGGAAATTTACCACTGCCTGTTTCTTGTTAAGAAACAATGTGTATATAATCATACTATATTCGTGTAACTTTATATCTGTGATTATTAATCTATTTATATGTTTATTACAATGGTTCAACCCATCAAGGCAATCCACCCGACGTATGTGTTACTAGGGGGTGCGCCATTTGTGTAATTTTTATTATGTAAACCTTACACAATAAAATTTGTAAATCAACCACACTCTTGCATCCAACACTTGTCTTCTCATTCGCTCATCCACACACACGTAGTCTATCATTGCCTTTTGTTCAACAAGTTCACCATCCATTCTCCTCATTACTCTCCACGTATACCGGTGGATCATCTTATGCCGAAAGTAGGTGTTGGCTATTGCCAACCCCTTACCAGCACAGATGTCCACCAAGCACTATCATTCCCATCTACTTCAGCTGGCACACCCCACTGACCAACCACTCCATCCACTCGTACATTCCCAACTTTGCCATTCATGTCTCCAATCAAAAGCACTCTCTTGCTCCTCTCAAACTTGTCCATACATGCTTCTGCTCTCGCCCAAAACTCATCTTTCACTCTTGCTACTCGATCCTCTGTCGGGGCATACACACATACAGTAACCCACGCTTGTATACCTACTTTCATCCTCACCCATACAATCCTTGCACCCACTGTTCCATACTCTCTTATATTCTCCTTCCACTTCTTGCTTATCATCAGACATACTCCCTCTCTTGCCCTCTCATTCTCATTAACACCCACACATATACCTAAACCATATTCCCATTCTCTCACCCTTTCACCTTACCATTTAGTTTCAGTCAATCCACATATATCCACTTTTGCATCCTCAAGCACCTGAACAATCTCTCTCTCTCTTTCACTTCATCATTCACTCCTCTCACATTCCATGTCCCCACCCTCAGAATGTCCTTTGTCCGTTCCTTAGTTGTCAACGTATGGTCCGTCCTGTTCCGAGGCGCTTTATTCGCTTGTTTAGTTAGTTCTTTTTACGGGGTGGGGCACTAACCCACCACCAACCCTTTTAGTCGCCTCGTACGACAAGCAGGGATACTTGGGGAGTATTCCGAAGAAAATAAAACAGACCTCACCACATAAACTAAGACAACCTCATCTCTAGACATCACTACAAAAAATAAATGAAATAATAAATAAGAATATCCTCGTAAGGAAGGGATGAAAACATCTTAAGACATTTTCCTAATAGGGTTCCAGGGGTGGACTCAAAGGATCCAACTTTGCTATAAGGGTATTGAGGAGAGGAGAAACCCAGCCAGAAAAGGTGAAAGATATTGTGTGTGAGAGAGAGAGAGAGAGAGAGAGAGAGAGAGAGAGAGAGAGAGAAAGAGAGAGAGAGAGAGGTCAGAAAACAAATTAAGTAATGTATACATACGTACGTACCTGCTTTTATGTGTGAGTAAAATAAGCGTGGAAGCAGGTGATTGTGTGTGTGTGTGTGTGTGTGTGTGTGTGTGTGTGTGTGTGTGTGTGTGTGTGTGTGCAGGCCGAAAAGAGGCAAGAAAACAAATCAAATGATTTGTGTGTGTGTGTGTGTGTGTGTGTGTGTGTGTGTGTGTGTGTGTGTGTGCAGGCCGAAAAGAGGCAAGAAAACAGATCAAATGATTTGTGTGTGTGTGTGTGTGTGTGTGTGTGTGTGTGTGTGTGTGTGTGTGTGTGTGTGTGCCCGCGCGCTTACGCGTTTGGTGTGTTTGTACGTTTGTGTCTATGTCTGAGTGTGTGTGTCTGTGTGTGTGTGCTCGCGTGTGAGTGTGTGCGAGAGGTGAGAAGGCTTTCATTCTTCGAGCTGAGTCGGCTTTTGAGGTGAGGCGGAAGACAGCGTCTTTCAAGTTTCACCCTGACTTCACCAAATAAATGACAGTAAATCTCGGTATCGGGGGTTCGGCGAGGCGGGGAAACACGGGTGACAACTATAAGGAAAATTTGTGCTCTTAGGAAACAAGCAAGTAGATGAAAAATGCCACAAAAGAGGAAAAGTTTATTCCTAGGAAACCCAATAGAGGAAAATGTGTGCTTTAAGAAATGGGGAACAAAGAGAAAAACCGCGCCAAGAAAACAGAAAATTTGTATTCTCAGGACATGAGAAAGAGGAAGGAAAACAAAATCACCAGTGTGGAAACAAGAAAGAACAAAACAATGTCTTTTTTATACTGTTTTTAATCTTTCAACAAAATTACTTTCGAGATTTAGTAGCCGTCCCTGTGAGGTACTGGCACAGCTCT
This sequence comes from Coenobita brevimanus, assembly GCF_032717465.1. NCBI lineage: Eukaryota > Metazoa > Arthropoda > Malacostraca > Decapoda > Coenobitidae > Coenobita > Coenobita brevimanus. Next base: position 25,215,295 of record NC_137069.1, read on the forward strand.
CCTCTAAGTTTAAACCATTTCGACAATTTCTATCAACCCACGGCCCCCTAGTCAGCAGCAGTGATGGAGCAAGCCCCTAGTCAGCAGCAGTGATGGAGCAAGCCCCTAGTCAGCAGCAGTGATGAAGCAAGCCTCTAGTCAGCAGCAGTGATGAAGCAAACCTATAGTCAGCAGCAATGATGAAGCAAGCCCTTAGTCAGCGGCAGTGATGGAGCAAGCCCCTAGTCAGCAGCAGTGATGAAGCAAGCCCTTAGTCAGCAGCGGTGATGGAGCAAGCCCTTAGCAGCAGTGATGGAGCAAGCCCTTAGTCAGCAAAGGCATACTAACTCCTGTAAAAACAAAAACATATAACTCTTGTAACCTCAGGCATATTAACTCTTGTAAACCCAGACATGCTAACTCTTGTAAACTCAAAGACATACTAACTCTTGTAAACCCAAAGACTTACTAACTCTTGTAAGCTCAGACATGCTAACTCCTGTAAACCCAAAGGCATACTAACTCTTGTAAACCCAACGACATACTATTATAAACCCAAAGACATACTAACTCTTGTAAACCCAAAGACATACTAACTCTTGTAAACCCAAAGACATACTAACTCTTGTATACTCGAAGACATACTAACTCTTGTATACCCAGACATAATAACTCTTGTAAACCCAAAGACATACTAACTCTTGTATACTCAAAGACATACTAACTCTTGTAAACCCAGACATGCTAACTCTTGTAAACCCAAAGACATACTAACTCTTGTAAACCCAAAGACACACTAACTCTTGTAAACCGAAAGACATATTAATTCTTGAAAACCAAAGACACACTAACTCTTGTAAACCGAAAGACATACTAACTCTTGTAAACCCAAAGACATACTAACTCTTGTAAACCCAAAGACATACTAACTCTTGTAAACCCAAAGACATACTAATTCTTGTAAACTCAAAGACATACTAACTCTTATAAACCCGAAAACATCCTATTGTATACTCAGACACACTAGCTCTTGTAAACCCAAAGACATACTAACACTTGTAACCCAAAGACATACTAATTTGTAAACCATCCTGACTGCAGACTGGGATATTATAGGGCTGAGTGGGGTGAGAGGGCCTTGTTTTTGGCTTATGGAAGAGTTTTAATAGTTATAACTCTCCCTATAATAGTGCCACCGCGTGAAGGCGCTCCTTTCCAGTACCGTGACTAATAAATACCATATTCTAGAAGCCAGTGGTCACCGTAACACCTCTATTTTAGTGATTTATTTTATATATTACACCTTTTAAATTCCATACCAAAAGTGACAAAAATAAAACACGAGAGAAAAGGGCAACATCCTAACTAAATCGCTAGGGAAAAGGCGTCACTTAACTCTCACAAACTAAATGCTCAGTCAGTCCGAAGGTCCAGTCAACAAGTGCCAATCTCCGGATTGAAAAATAGGCTATAAAATCTACGGGCTTTCATCGCGCTCTTTGGTTCGAGAACACGGCACAATCTTAGTCTTTTATGTCGCCTTGATGGGTATGTGTTTGGGTGGAAGAGACTTGAAATATGCTTGGACTCTTGACGCTGGTTAATGGATATAGGGCGTGCGTACACACACACACACACACACACACACACACACACACACACACACACACACACACACACACACACACACACATATGCACGCTTGCTCTGATACGTATTTCATATCAAAGACACATACTCGTACAAACAAGGACAGATGCAGACATTCTCTCTCTCTCTCTCTCTCTCTCTCACACACACACACACACACACACACACACACACACACACACACACACACACACACAAATATACACTTAGGAGAGAGAGAGAGAGAGAGAGGGGGGGGGGAGACAGCAACTCCATCAACAATCTATCTATCTATCTATTGCCAGACGCCTCAATCCCGTTTGGGGTGGCCACAAACAAATCGCCTCCAAGTCGCCCTGTCCCCCGCCATTTCACTGCCCTGCTCCCAACTCACACCCCCCTCTCTCATATACCTCTCCACCCCATCCCTCCATCTCATCCTCGGCCTCCCCCTCCCTCTTCCACCCTCCACCTCACTCACATACACTCTCTTCGTCAGTCTTTCACCCTCCATCCTCTCCACATGGCCAAACCACCTCAGTGTGTTCCTCATAACGCTTCCTATCACATCCACATCCACACCACAACGCTCCTTTATATCCTCATTCGTCAGCCTGTCTCTCCACGTGACTCCACAGGCTCCTCTTAAATAATTCATTTCCACTGCTCTCACTCTTGACTTGTGTCTTTCCAACAATGTCCAAGCTTCACTTCCGTACGTTAGAGTTGGTATCACAATACTGTCATGTAGTAACTTTTTCACTTCCATGCTCACTTCCCTGTTTCTTATCACTGCTTTCAAGGAACCAGCAACCTTTCTTCCCTGCTGTACCCTTTCAAGCACTTCACCATCCAAACCTCCATCCTTACTCATCACACTACCCAAATACTTAAACGTACTCACATTTTCCAATTCCTCACCATCTAACCTCGCTGTACATTCACTAACTTCACCTCTCTCAAAGACCATCACTTTACTCTTCCCTACATTCACCTTTAGGTTCCGTTTCTTACACACTCTCTCAAACTCATCCACCAAGCCTTGCAGCTCCCCTTCGTTTTCACTCAACAACGCAGTATCATCTGCAAACAACAGTACAGGGAGTTTCCAAACACTATCCTCTCTCACCAGGGCCACTCCAACATCCACTACCCTACCTTGTACCTCTTTTATTACCCCATCCATGTACAGATTGAACAACCATGGAGACATGACACATCCCTGTTTCAACCCAACTTTCAAAGAGAAAAATTCACTTAGTTCACCATCCACACGCACTGCAGCCTTCTCACCATCGTACATACTCTTCACAGGATTCAACAACTTCCCATCTACTCCATATATTCTTAACACTTTCCACAATCCTTGTCTATCCACCCTGTCATATGCTTTCTCCAAATCCATGAAAGCCGCATACAACTTCTTTCCCTTCTCTAGAAACTTTTCCACTAAAGATCTAAGAATGAATATATGATCTACACAACCTCTTCCCTTCCTAAAGCCTCCCTGTTCTTCTCCAACTAATTTCTCTGTTCTTTCTCTAACTCTGTCTATAAGTATCCTACCATACACTTTTCCTATTATACTAAGAAGACAAATGCCCCTGTGATTACCACACACTTCTTTTTCCCCTTTTCCTTTGTACAAGGGAATAATTATACCTGACTTCCAATCCTCCGGGACTCTACCTTCCTCCCAGGCCAATCTGCACATCTTCCACATCCATTCTACTACTATCTCTCCCATGCTTCAGCACTTCACCACACACTCCATCAATTCCTGGGGCTTTCCCCGATTTAACTTTCTTCATTGCTTCCACAACTTCTATCCTACTGATTTCTTCCTGTCTTCTCACCTCTCTCCTTCTCCCAGCCATTCCCCAGCCACTTATACTCGCATTACTTCCATCCTCTACGTTCAACAATTCCTTAAAGTGTTCTCTCCATCTGCTCACTTTTTCTCCCTTCTCCACTAGTAATCTACCATTTTTATCTTTCACACCCCTGCTAACTTCACATCCACCCTGTCTTACTCTTTTCACTTCTCTCCAGAACATTTTCTTACAGTCCCTCCACTTTACACTCAAATTCCTTCCAAATTCCTCATCCACTCTCTTCTTACTCTCTCTTACTAATCTTTTCACCTCTCTCTTCCTTTCCACATATAACTCTCTCTTCCGCCTCTCAAATTCTTCCACGCCCCTATTTCTCACCCATTCATTGTATGCTTTCTTCTTTTGTGCCACAGCCTGTTTCACCTCTTCAGTCCACCACGCTGTTCCTTGCACCCCCCTCCGCCTTCTCTTCCTTCCACACACCACATCACATGCTGCACATATTTCTTCTGTAAATATCTTACACACACCTTCCACGTCTCCCATCTGCTCCAATTCATATTTGCCCAATCGTTCCTCCACTTCTCTCTTATACTCTGCCTTTTTCTCATCCTCTTGTAACCTTTCCACTCTCCTTGCAACTACTCCTTCCTCTCGTCTTTCCCTTCTTCTATTCCTCCATCTCACTTGCATCCTAATTCTGGCCACCACCAAGTAGTGGTCAGAAAGTCCACTCCCCCAACCTCTATACACTCTTGCATCCTTTACACATCTTCGCATCCTTTCATCCACACACACATAATCAATCATTGCCTTCCTTTCATTCAGTTCACCACCCACCCTTCTCATCACTCGCCATGTATACCTGTGGATCATTTTATGCCTGAAGAGGGTATTGGCTATCACCAACCCCCTCCCAGCACAAATGTCCACTAACGCACTCCCATTCTCATCTATCTCGGCAGGCACACCCCACTCACCAACTATTCCATCCACCTTCACATTACCAACTTTACCATTCATATCACCAATCAAAAACACTCTCTCATTCCTTCCAAACTTTTCCATGCACATTTCCACATTTGTCCAGAACTCTTCTCTCACTCTTCTAGCACGATCTTGCGTTGGCGCATACACACACACAATCGCCCACATTTGTATTCCAACTTTCAACTTTACCCACACAATCCTTGACCCAGCCGATCCATACTGTCTTATGCTCTTCTTCCATCTTTTACTCACAACTATACACACTCCTTCCTTTGCCCTCTCATTCTCATCTACAACTAGAAGACAAAAAATAAAATGGTAAGTCTTTTCTTACCACAATAATCTCTTTTTCTCTGTCTGTCTTTCTGACTGTCTGCCTGTCTGTCTGTCTCAGAATCGTACCCAAGAACACGCATAAGCATTAAAACACTAAAACAAGACGAAGACTCCAAACAGTGCAACACCCGCGTCACATAATCGTTCTAAATGCCCTTCTACACGGTCACTGTCTCCTCCTTCCATGTTCTGTAGTACCATTTTATTTTTATTTATTTTTTTATTGTGTGGTAGTTAAAAACTAGAAAAACAATATGCAGACCTAACAGATTGAAGCCCATATCCTCGTTCAATTTTGCATCCATCCATCCACGGCCAGACGCCATCCCTTTAGGGGTTGTCATTTGTCTTTGAGTTAGTTGTTTTACGGGGAGGGGCACTAACCCTCAGTAAACATACTTGTTGACCAGTAGGGAACACTTATGGCTTGGCTATATGGTTACCAACCAACGTTGTAAATGGTTCCCTGGCTTACAGGGAACCAATAGTCTTGTCATTCAATGTACAGCCACCTGAGGAAAGAAGAGTAATAAAAAGTGACAGGAAAGATGGGAGAAACGGGAAGAGAAGAGGACAGACACAGAAAAAGAATGATAAAGGTGAAGGTAGAAGTAGGCAGCATTATATCAAGTGAGTGGATGATGGTGAGAAATAGGAAGAGAGAGGGCAGAGAGAAAAAGAGCGATAAAGGTGAAAGAAGTTAGGCAGCACCATATCAAGTGAGTGGATGATGGTGAGAGACAGGGAGAAAGGAGGGCAGACAGAAAAAGAGTGATAAAAGTAAAGGAAGAAGTAGGCAATACTATGTCAAGTGAGTGGATGATGATGAGAAACTGGAAGAGAGGAAGGCAGACAGAAAAAGAGTGATATAAGTGAAGGAAGAAGAAGACAGCACCACATCAAGTGCGTGGATGATGGATAAAAATCGGAATAGAGAGGGCAGACACTGAAAAGGAGTAATAAAGGTGAAGGAAGAAGTAGGCAACATTACATCAAGTGAGTAGACGGTAGTAAGAAAACAGGACGAGAGGATGGCACAAAGAAAGAGAATGACAAATGTGATGGAAGAATTAGGCAGCACTACATCAAGTGAGTGGATGATGGTCGCCACCACCTACCACCTAAATTCCACTTCTTCTTCTTCCTTTAAGATTATCAACAAAAGACGTCCACTCATCTCGTGGGTTGACTTTAAGGAAGAACGTTCGACCCATTTTCGCCTTGTCTTGTGTTTTTGACCTTTGATTGATTAGGCTCGAAACCCAATCAACTCGTCCTTATTTACCTAAACCCACCCATAAAAATGGATAGATAGATAGATAGATAGTAAGACAAATAAATCGATAGACAGTTAGATAGATAGACAGATTAATTGATTGATTGATTGATTACGTGGGAGGGCGAAGCCCTCGCGAGTCTCTCATCCAGTGGTGACATTTTCTCACATATAAGCCGTCCAATCCGGCCAGACCCGACCCGATCCGACCGTAACGCTTTTGAGAAGCTTATATCTCAGCAACCACAGGGCCGATCACTGCCTGCTTTGCACCATATGGCAGCCCAGTTCTTTAAA
>NC_137069.1:25226636-25231636 GCF_032717465.1 Coenobita brevimanus
GACAGACAGGCAAACAGACAGACAGACAGTATACATTACGCTAAGACAGATACAAGAAAATATCGGTGTCCGTCTTTGAAATCTGTCTACCTGATAGATGAATATATACTGAGTTATTTACAAATCTACCGGTAAGAACATTAAGTAGACAAATGGAGAAATAGACTGGCTGACTGATGTATAGATAGACAGATAGTCAAACTTACTTGGGCTGGTAGACAGACTGACAGACAGGTACAGACAACCACAGAGAGAGAGAGAGAGAGAGAGAGAGAGAGACAGACAGACAGACAGACAGACAGACAGACAGATAGATAGACAGAAAGACAGACATAGAAGAGAGACATAAAGTAATCTATCTAATCTGGACAGGTATACATTGTCACGAATCAAATTCGCGACATTTCCCTTTTGTGAGAAGCCACGAACTATTAGTGGAAAACTCACTGTTTATCGTTCAGTTAACCGCTCATTCGGACGGAAGCTTTGTCAAATCAATTTTTCATTGTCATACGTGATCGTCTCTGTATGAGACATTAGCGCTTCCGCCGAGCGATTTGTTTTGGGCGCGTTTCGCTCACTTGACGGTTAGAAAAATGCGGCCTATTGCTCCCCCCTTTTCCCACGACTTACGCAGTCCAGTGTTTGCTCTGACGGAGGAAGGACCTGTGCTCCAGCAGTGTGAGAGGTCAGCTAGCACCCAAGCTCCACAAGATCACAGTCTCCAGTGCTCCCACCTTGGTGAAACAAAGCATTCATCGACTATAGTATTTCCTTCTTGTATTTCCCTAGTCTTAAGAGTTTAATTAAGGTGTTTTTCCTAGGCGTAAGTATTTAACTATTGCGTGAGTGAGTGAGTGCGATCTCATTAATTTGATTTTGAATTGTAACGTTAAATTTATTTTGTAATCAATAAATTTAACAGTTCTTTTCCTTGAGCTTAATGTAAAGTAAAATCTTGTTTCATTTCTCCATAATTAAGCTTATTTCCCACATAGCTCCTAGCTTGCATAGACGTTTTACTATTCATAACTGGTACTTAGACCAGTCTTGTTGTATTAACTTAAAATCCGTTGTGCCACTTGGGAGTTAAGCATCAGCAAGGACCTGATATTATTATTAGTATTAGTTATTTATTGTCAGGGGTGAAGTAACTTTCTCCAGAGGCTAACAGTACTAATTCAGCATTTGTGAGTAATTAGTCTCTGCTGTGTACTGTTGAGAAAGTTTATAAATTCTCGTTCTTAGAGAATCGTGCGAAGAGGCAGCGTAAAGTAATCATTGCTTGATGTAGCAAGACAATCATTGTCCCTGCTCTTTAATATTATTGAATATTAATATCAATTAAATAATATTTAAGCATTTATTTTAAAAACTCCGTGATATTTTAAAAAACCTGTGACAATTGGCGACCTCATTCCAGGATATAAACTCCTAGCTATAAAGCTATTCACGAGATAGTGCTCACTCGTTCATATTTAGTATTTATCATTAAAGTTTATAGGCACAAGTTTACTGGTGTTTACCGTTAATTTAGCAAGTGAATTTTGCTTTATTAATCAATAGAGTACTTAACTTTAGTTTATTCTTGGTAACGCCAGACGATTTTATTCGCTTCTGGGAAGTCAGCGTACCCATTGTGTTTATTATTGAGTCTTCCCAGTCATTTGCATTTTTGCTTTAATTTTTGCCAGTTAACTAGATAAGACTGGTCACCACTAGCTTGTGTCTGTATTCTTTATTTGTATTATTAGCATTCGTTTGCGAAGCAGTCAGTACTCAGTTTCGTTTGCTTAATAAATTAGCGCCATGGCAGCCAGTGCTTATGTACAGGAAGCCAAAGATATGGGTCTCACTGACCCAGAGAAAATACAGAGTTACGTTCTCTCACGGTTTAATTACGAGCAAGAACGTGAGAAAGACGCTCGTGAACGTGAGCGAGAACAACGCGAATACAAGCGAGAACAGCGCGAATATGAGCGAGAACAGCGTGAACACGAACAAAAACAACGCGAGCTCGAATTAGAAAAAGAGAGACAACAGCGCGAACACGAGCTAGTACAAGAGCGAGAACAGCGCGAATACGAGCGTGAACAACGAGACAGAGAACGAGAACACGAACGTGCCGAGCGAGAAGCACGCGAAAAACATGAACTTGAAGTGCTGAAGCTCAAGCGAGATGCCTTGGCTTCAGACACGTCTGGTGCAGTTGATCCAAGCTCCACGAGCGTTTCCCCTGCACGTGTCCTGGCGACCCCACGCATCAAGCTTCCTTCATACAAGGAAAGCGAGCGAATCGAGCCGTACATAGCTCGTTTTGAGGACATGGCAGACATGTATCAACTGGATGAGGCAGCTAAGCGGCTTCAGTTTCTTAGCCTATTTGAGGGCCCTGCCCTCGATATTCTCCACAGAATTCGTGGAGACAATCTCACATACGAGATGATGAAAGCTGCACTCATTAAGGCGTATGGTCTCACAGTAGACGACGCCAAAGTTCAGTTCATGCGAGCTCATCTCCAAGACAAGGAGACAGCTGTTCAGTTCCTTGATCGTCTCACTGCTTACTTAAATGAGTGGATGGAGAAAGATGAAACTCCTTCCATGCGTGAGGGTATAATTGACCTTATGCTGCGTACACAGCTAGAGAGGTCGTGGCCTGCTGAGCTCATAGCACAGCTTAAGATCTGCCAGGTGAAAGATGTCAGCCAAATGGCAGAAAAGGCTGACGCATTCTTTACTGCATACGGGTATCAAACTCATAAGCAAAACACCTGGAGCAGAAAAGATACTGCCAAGTCTGGGAAGCCGTCTCAGACTGAATCCCAGCACCAAGGCCATTCTCAGAATAATGGCCAAGGTCCATAACCGCAGTGGAAGGACCAGGGGCAAAACACTCAGAAACCTGAGTGGAAGAGGTACAACAAGTACCCTAACCAGCAGCAGTATCAGCCACGCAACCGACCGTCGGGACAAACTTTTTCACCACCAGCTCAAAAGAGGCAGGAAGTGAATGCAGCCTTCATTCCTCAGCAGCAGCATGGTGGTCACGTCCCTACCAGTATGGGTACTTCCCCACAGTTCACTAGTCCCACAGTGACAGTGAACCCCCCTCCACAGATGGCCAATGTTCCATCTTCTCCTCAAGGCACAATGTTTGCCGCATCAATTCAGCAACCTCATGAGTGGCTAGCTGCTTCCTCCACAGGCCCTCCCACAGGTGACAGTACCTTCCTTGTTCAGCCAGGGTTTGTGGGAGGCATTCCTGTGAAGGTCCTGAGAGACAATGGTTCCTCAGGTTGCTCTGTTAAGCAGAGTTTAGTTCGGCCTGAGCAGTATACAGGTCGACAGATCCATGCAAACCTTATTGATGGATCAGTGAGATTGTTCCCTGAGGCATGTATCCAGGTGGCATCTCCATTTTATACTGGTACGACACTTGCAGTTGTCATGCCAGAGCCTCTATTTGACCTTATAGTAGGCAATATTCAAGGAGTCAAGGATAGTTGCTCCGATGATGGCGCTTCTCAGACTTCGGCTGCTGCGGTAACACGAGCCATGGCTGAGGCTCCAGACTGTGTCACCCCAGTGATCATTGAATCACCGCAAGATCTGATGTGTAGCCGACTTGTTGTACAAGAACAACATTCTGACCCGACACTTGCAGTCGTGTGGAACAAACAAAAGGGTCGAGTGATTAAGTATTCACGGGGAGGTCGAGCCAAGTTCCTTCGCAAACAAGGACGGCTCTACCGTGAGTCACGAACACCCGAGGGCGAGGTTCGATTGCAGTTTGTCGTTCCCGCCAAGTACCGCCTAGCAGTGTTAGAATGGGGTCATTGTTCAGCCTCAGGAGGTCACATGGGCAAAAGGAAGACCCAGGGCCGTATCCGAGCTGACTTTTTCTGGCCAGGGATGGGATGAGACATAGATAGTTTTGTCCGTTCCTGCAGTGTGTGTCAAAGTATCACCACTAATCAGGGACATGCCCTTCCTGTGCCATTTGTAACCACACCTGTAATCTCTGAGTCAGTTGAGAGACAGGGTAGTGGTGAAGTGGGTGCAGACCTGATGTCTCGCCTACTAACTGCTGACTAACATGAGCAGTTGTTGTATGCTGGGTTCCGTGATAGGCATCCTCTGACGGAAATTTAGGAATAATTCCTCCCATTTTCTATTTTAGTTGGTGATGGGCGAATAATATTTCACCAGGGTTTCCAGCTTTTATTTGAGTAATCCAAGGACCAGCCTGGTTCCCAGTCAAAAGTGTAGACCTGACGTCTCACTTGTTGGCCCCACAGGACACAGTATGTCCAGGGCCTGTACATACACGTGTACTGTAGGTTAAGGGGGAAGTGAGAACTCCGCAAAGGCGACTTGAGGCTATGGACGACCCGAGTTTGCACAAGGATTCTCAGCTCCCCGATATTAATATAAGTACTGTAGGTTAAGGCATTTCCTCCCATTTTCTATTTTAGTTGGTGATGGGCGAATAATATTTCACCAGGATAGGCATCCTCTGTCGGAAATTTAGGAATAAAGGTTGAGGACCCGTGTGCAGTTCGAGGCTATGGAAGACCCGAGTTTGCACAAGGATTCTCAACTTGCCGACCATAATCGTGTGCTATAATTAATGGCGACCTCGATTGTACGTCGTAGCACTGACTGCTAGGCAGAGAGAGTAATTGTAACATAATAAAATTTTGTCTTATTGACACTTTTGATGCTCCACCTCAATTAATTTTGCAGGTACAGCAATGGGCGTAGCAGTTTTGCTGTGCGGGCCAGCTGATCGTCTGCCGCACGCTGCCGCCTCTTCTCCTCTGCCTTTGTCGTCACCATATTATTTACTGTGTCATTTTACACATAGGTACAGTTACACTACAACTGTCACACCTACACCATGTATTACATACACCACGCTACACAACAATTAGTTGTCAGTGTAAATGTAGCGACTTTTCGCTCAGTTTGACCTTAGTACAGGATTTTCACCGTCG
>NC_137069.1:25236636-25241636 GCF_032717465.1 Coenobita brevimanus
CATTTTGTAAAACGAACCCTGGTTTCTTCTTTGGTTGTGTATGTTATAGTGTACAGTAAAGTTAAGTTAGTTTTCTTGTAAGTTTTACCTTATCCCTCATGGTGATTAATTAAGGGCTAAGGGTTCACCGTAATATACACCCCCATAACACTGTACATAACTACAGTATATTTTTAATGCCTTGGTGAAGTGTATTTCCATTATCCATTACTGATTATTACTCGTGTGTGTGTGTGTGTGTGTGTGTGTGTGTGTGTGTGTGTGTGTGTGTGTGTGTGTGTGTGTGTGTGTGTGTGTGTGTGTGTGTATTACGGTGACACTTAGGCTGCATAATAATTAGAAAAGTACAATAAATCGGCAACGCAAAGGTGTAACAAATTATTTAACGGCACTCAAAGAACAACCATCACAGAAAAAAACACACTTACTCGGAACAAGTGACTGTTAAGAGGAAAGGAGGCACCGGGTTCTGTCCAAGGTTCATTTTCTATTACTACAGCATCATTAACCCGGTGCATCGTTTCATCCCTTCGGTCACATATTTGAAGCTAGTATGGCTGCACCCTTAGATAGCTCTTTATGTTGGGTGCTGGAGAGAGAGACGTCTTCACGTGGTGGCGCAGAAGTGGCCAAGCAGTGGAGCTGCCCGATTATATAAACGTCCCTCAGTGCCCTCCCTATCCCCCGAAAGAAAGATGGTGGACTGCAGGAGGAAGGCAACTTCAGCCTGCAGTCCACGGGGTTCACGTTTCACTACTATTACTACTACTACTACTACTACTACTACTATTACTACTACTACTTCTACTACTACTACTACTACTGCTACTACTACTACTACTACTGTAAATTTTTATCTACCGGTATGTATCCTCTATTAGTTTGATGAATTTCAGAGAGAGAGAGAGAGAGAGAGAGAGAGAGAGAAGACGGAGGAGAGAAGTAAAGGAGAAAAATTAATGGAGAGGAAAATAAGAACAGTGAAATATGGAGAAGGGAGGAAAGAAGAGGAGGAGAGAGAAAAGTGGAAGTAAAATTGTACGAAGGAGAGAGAGAGAGAGAGAGAGAGAGAGAGAGAGAGAGAGAATAAATGCAACGGAAAACTAGAAGAGGAATATGAAGAAGAGAAAGATGAATGGAGGATGAAAGAGTGAGAGAGAGAGAGAGAGAGAGAGAGAGAGAGAGAGAGAGAAATGAAAGAGACAGAAGAAAAAGGGGAGGGGAAAATGAAGAGAGAGAGAGAGAGAGAGAGAGAGAGAGAGAGAGAGAGAGAGAGAAGGTGGAGCTTTGGAGTGTGACTAGGAATGTTAGAGTGGTTAAATTAAACCAGACTGCTATCGAGGGTGAGGTGGAGGCTGAGATATTGAGTAGGAGGTCCAGGTCAAATCAAAGATGGTGCTCGAGATCCACAATGATTCCGAAGTCGAGATCGTGGCTGAGGTTGAAGTCAAGGTATAGACCAATGTAGAGACCAAGATTTAACTCACAGTCGATGTTGAGACGATGTGGAAAACACGTTGTGATCGAAACCGAGGGCAAGGTTGTGAGCAAAGTCGAGGTCGAGGTCGAGGAAGAGGTCGAGGTGGAGAAGAAGGTTGACATCGAGGAGAAGGTCGAGGTCGAGGACGAAATCGAGGTCGAGGAGGAGGTCGAGGTCGAAGTCAAGTCTGAGGTCGAACTAAAGACTGAGATCGAGGCCGACAACAAGGTTCACTTTCGGTCGAGATTTTGGTTAAGAATGAAGAGGAGGTAAATTTAGATGAAGTGAAGTGAAGTGAGGTGAAGTGAGGTGAGGTGAGGTGAGGTGAGGTGAGATGAGGTGTGGTGAGGTGAGGTGAGGTGAGGTGAGGTGTGGTGAGGTGAGATGAGGTGAGGTGAGGTGAGGTGAGGTGTGATGAGGTGTGGTAAGGTGAGGTGAGGTGAGGTGAGGTGTGGTGAGGTGAGATGATGTGAGGTGAGGTGAGGTGAGGTGAGGTGAGGTGTGGTAAGGTGAGGTGTGGTGAGGTGAGGTGAGGTGAGGTGAAGTGAGGTGAGGTTGGGGTATGGGTAGTGATGAGGGGCGGAGGAATGAGGTAGGATGGAGGTGGTGGGGGAAGGAGTGGGGGGCAGGGAAGGGGGTGGGGTTGGGGGCCGGGAAGAGGGTGTGGGTGGGGTTGGGGTGAGCTGGGGGTGGAAGTAGGAGAGGGGATGGGGATGAAGGTGGGAGTGAGGAAAGGTGTGGGGGTGCGGGGAAGAGGGGGGAAAAGGGGAGGAAGGTGGAAATGGGAGTGAGATAGTGCTGGGGGTGGGGGTGGAAGTGGAGGTAGGAACAGAGGTGAGACAGTGGATGTGGGGCTGGGAATGAAGGAGACAGGCAGAGCTAGAGGTGGAGAGGGGTGGAAGGGTTAGGTGGAATTATCAGTGTTTTCCGTAATTCCCCTTGATAACGCTAATGATTTGGCCATCGACGCGTGTGTGGCGCTAATCAGACTAATCATTAACCTACCTGACTAATTAGGGACGGTAATTACATGCGTCAATGGGCCATGGGGTAATCCTTTTATTATATTAAGCTTTATTTATTTCACTTTATTCTTGCTACTTTCAGGTGATTTTATTCACCTTACTAAAGACCGATTAAGCTCTTTTGTCCCTAATTACATACTATTTTTTTCCTTATTTTTCCTAACACGATTTTTTCATCTTGAGAGAGAGAGAGAGAGAGAGAGAGAGAGAGTAATGAGGGATAATTTACTGTGTGTCATCGATATATACGTCAAAAAATCGATTTGAAAACTAAAATATTTTCTTCCCCAAAATTTTCAATGTTAAAAGAATATATGATTAAAAGAGCATATGATTTTTTTAATCAACAGAAAAAAAAAAAAAACATGAGGGAATTTTAGCCAACAAAGTACAGTAATTGTGTGTGTGTGTGTGTGCCGTCGATGAGTCTGAAATGAACAGGGTGAAAAAATGATGCAGAATTTCAGACTAAAACTTAACCCTTTCAGTGCAAGATCTTTGAAATAAATGGTCTGCTTGTGGTGCAATTATTTATTTTATTCGTTTGGTTTTCCTTCTTCCATTCTATTACTAAAACAATAAATAAATAAAACCTACACTAAATATTACCAAGCAAGGTTTAGCCAGTGGAAAGTAACAGCTCGCACGCGCTCACAGTACACTGGAAACAGTAAGGAAAATTTGCGCAATATTTTTCATCAATAAAGTCCTGCGCCTTTGCTTTGGTGCTTTACTTGTGTGCTAAACGTATTTTTTATTTTTTTCTTGATAAATAATTAAATCAAATTTTTTAATAGGTAGCTTCAAGCGTATTTAGATGTCACTCTGACCGCGCGCTCAGGTGGTCCAGGTGAGAATGTCTTTACCTGGTTTCAGTTTGTTCCGGGTAACGCTTGAAGAACAGAGAAAAAACAAGCGGAGGGGAAAAATGCCTGTGCCCGAGAGAGACCTGACCGTGGCGATAATATCATCATCATATGCTACTACTACTACTACAGCTACTACAACTACTACTACTACTACTACTACAACATCAACAACAACAAAAACAACAACAACAACAACAACAGCTACTACTACTACTACTACTACTGTCATAAAAGACTTTGTAACTCCTTTGTAGTTACTTGTAGAGAAGTTATATATATTAGACTTGTGGACGAGCGGTTGTTATACTTGAGTAGCTTTGTAAGTAGATAATCTTCTTTCCCATTTGTCCTGCAATGACAGGAGAGGTAAAGAATAGTATGGGACTATTTTTATTTGTCTTGGAAATATTAACAAGTCTCTCACTCACGAGTGAGTATGAGTAGAGTCCCTGTCTCCCTGTCTCGCTCTCTCTGTCTCACTTTCAAGTTGCTAAGCCCTTCTCCCTGCGACCTGTCTGTTCTATGGCTAGCTTCCTTCTGAGCTCTCTTTCCTAAATTCTGGTGAAACAGGAGACGTATCACGTGTGTTCCCTGTGACTGGAAAGTTCTAGAAGCCTGTGTGTGAGTATGTGTGTATGTGTGTGTATGGTCACTAGGCGCTGTCGTGTGCCTATAAAGCATTCCTTGAGTTAAGAGTGTGTAAGCATGTTTAACATTGCTCGATTCTCGCAGACACAGTACCTTCTCATCATCCGACTCCCTGCTTCTATCTGTCTCTCTGTCTATCTATTTATGTGTAAGCATGTTTAGCATTGCTCGATTCTTGCAGACACAATACCTTCTCATCATCCGACTTCCTGCTTCTATCTGTCTCTCTATCTATCTATTTATCTATTTATCTATTATGATTTGTAAATATAATATGGAGTCCTAACACTACTACTACTACTAATTATAATAATAATGATAGAAATAAAAATAATGATAATAATAATAGTAATTATTCATCATCATCATCATTATATGCTACTACTACTACTACTACTACTACTACTACAACTACTACTACTACTCCTATTACTACAACTACTACTACTACTACTACTACTTATAATAATGATAATAATAATAATGATAATAATTATCATTATTATTATTATTATTATTATTTTTATTATTATTATTATTATTATTTTTATTATTTTTATTATTATTATTATTATTATTATTTTTGTTATATATTATTATTATTATTATTATTATTATTATTGTTATTATTATTATTATTATATTATTGTTATATATTATTATTATTATTATTATTATTATTGTTATTATTATTATTATTATCATTATTATAATTATAATTATAACAATAATGATAAAAATAAATATAATGATAATAATAATAGTAATTATTCATCCTCATCCTCATCATCATCAACAACATCGTCATTACTAATCCTCTTTACATTTCATCCTTCTCTCTTCTCTTCCATTCCTCCCCACCATCTCATTCTTTCATCCCCTTCTCTCTCCCAGTTCCTTCTTCCCACCCTCTCTCCTCCCCCTTTTCCCTCCCTCCCCCTCCTCTCTTCATCCCCTCATTCTCCTCCCACCCCATAG
>NC_137069.1:25254136-25279136 GCF_032717465.1 Coenobita brevimanus
TTTATGACATGTTGGCGGGTCGTCTGGTACATCAGAAAAGTATGCTTTTCAAGAAATTCAAATCCTTAAACTGTTCCCTGCCCCAGCCGGGATTCGAACCTGGATCCATTAGGACTGCAGGCCGCCTCTCTACCGATTCTGCCACCGCCTCCCCCAAGTTTTGATTGAGTGTCTGTCTTTCTGTCTACCTACCTGTCTGTCTCCCTTTCTTCCCCCCCTTCTCTCTCTCTCTCTCTCTCTCTCTGTAAGAGCACACACACACACACACACACACACACACACACACACACACACACACACACACACACACACACACACACACACACACACACACACACACACACACACACACACACACACACACACACACACACACACACACACACACAATATAAACATTCACAGAAACCCAATTTTAAGGAAGGAAATGGAATCCGTCAGTGAATTAGAGACAAAAATTTATCAGATCAAAGAGAGAGAGACGAGAAGAGACACGAGGAGGAGGGAAGAACATGCAGATGAAGCAGAGAAGCAGAGAGGAGAGCAGGAGGAGAGAGCAGGAGAACAGAGAGGGAGAGAGAGAGAGAGAGAGAGAGAGAGAGTAGGAGAATGAGGAAGAAAGAGGAAATAAGAGACAGGATGACATGGAGAGGGGATGTGATGCTGAAATGGGATAGAGATGAGAGAGAGAGAGAGAGAGAGAGAGAGAGAGAGTAAGCGAATGAGGAAGAAAGAGGAAATAAGAGACAGGATGACATGGAGAGGGGATGTGATGCTGAAATGGGATAGAGATGAGAGAGAGAGAGAGAGAGAGAGAGAGAGAGAGAGAGAATGAGGAAGAAAGAGGAAATAAGAGACAGGATGACATGGAGTGGGGATGTGATGCAGAAATGGGATATAGATGAGGGAGAGAGAGAGAGAGAGAGAGAGAGAGAGAGAGTGAGAGAGAGAGAGGAAGGTATAAAAATCAGCTAAAGTTTGGAATGGATAAAGAGGGAGTGGGAGGAGGAGGAAGGGGAGGAGAGGAGAAGGAGCAGGACAGGCAGGAAAAGGGTGTGGAGGAGAAGACTGTACTTTACTTGACAAACTGATGGTGGACAAAAAACAGGAAGAGGAGACGGAAAAACAGGGTGAGAAAGAGCAGTGCTTGATGTGCTGGAGAGAAGAGGAGGAAAGAAGGAAGAAGAGGGGGAGGAAGACGAGGGATAGCAGGAGGGTAATGATGATGACGAGGAGGAGGAGGAGGGGGAGGAGAAAGAGGAGGAGGAGGAGGCGAAAATGGCCATTAACTATAATAGATGTGAGAGGGGAGAGGATAAGGAAGAGAAGAGAAACAGAGAGAGGCTGTGTGTGTGTGTGTGTGTGTGTGTGTGTGTGTGTGTAAGATTGAGTAAGACGAAGAGGAGGAGAAAGATGAAAAAGAGAAAGAGGAAAATAGTCAGTGGTAATAGTAATACGAAAAACTGCTACAGTACTACTACTACTACTACTACTACTAATACTAATTATAATAACAACAACAACAACAATAATGATAATGATAATAATAATCATTATTATTATTGTTGTTGTTATCATTATTATTATTATTATTATTATTATTATAATGATAATAATAATAATAACAACAATAATAATAATAAAATAATAATAATAATAATAATAATAATAATAATAATATTAATGTTAATGATAATAATAATGTTAATAGCGAAATCAATTACATGTTTTAATAATAAAGGAGGACGAGTCTGAGGATGAGAAAGAGACGAGGAGAGATAGAAAAAAAAAAGAAAATAGAAAAGAAAGACGCAGCAGAGAGCAACAAGAATCAGTGCCAAGGCACAGCAAACCCATCCCTGGCAGTCAACTAATAGAAAATGAAATTAACACATTCACCTTTTAGCTAAAGCAATTTTAAGCAATTTCTCTTCCATATACATCCGTCGGAAAAACACTATCATGCACTGGTTAAAGGAAGGGGAGGGGACTTTCCACCCCCTAGCTTCGTGTGATCCTATCTAAGTTAATCGTAGGCTTGATTAGGTTGGACTGGACTGGACTGGACTGGCTTGGCTTGACTTAGACTGGGCTGGGCTGGGTTGCATTGGGTTGGGTTGGGTTGGGTTGGGTTGGGTTGGGTTGAGTTGGGTTGAGTAGGGATGGGTTGGGTTGGGTAGGCTTGGGTTACGTTGGGTTGAGTAGGGATGGGTTGGGTTGGGTAGGCTTGGGTTACGTTGGGTTGAGTAGGGTTGGGTTGGGTTGGGTTGGGCTGGGTTGAGCTGGAAGGGGTTGGGTTGGGTTGTGCTGGGCTGGGCTGAGCTGGGATGGGTTGGGTTGGGTTGGACTGGACTGGACTGGACTGGACTGGGTTGGACTGGATTGGACTGGGTTGGACTGGACTGGACTGGGTTGGACTGGACTGGCTTAAACTGGATTGGACTGAGCTCGACTAGATCGGGCTGGATTAGACTAGGCTAAGTTAGGTTAGGTTAGATAATTTTAACGTAGATAAAGTAACAGCCAAAGACGGGAACTGAAGAACATCCCCCTAACTCTTCTTTACTAAGTGGGTTAGGAAAAAAGGAAAAAGAAAAAAGTATTTGCGACAGATACGTATAGAAGAAAAAGTACTTATACTTGCTTAAGTTCACTAATAGGCATAAGAATTTCTGTGTCCGATAGTTGGGTGAAATTCCCAACAATTACAGAAAAATGTACTTAACAGCGATAAAGTGAGAAAAAAAGAAAAGAAAAGGTACAGTTTGATATGGAAGACTGACTGTAACTAGAAACCATTAGGGAAATGGGTGTCGAAAAATAAAGGAACAATTAAATATATCGCAATAAATATGTTGCAGGAGTGGGTTGTCCGTAA
Organism: Coenobita brevimanus; assembly: GCF_032717465.1. NCBI lineage: Eukaryota > Metazoa > Arthropoda > Malacostraca > Decapoda > Coenobitidae > Coenobita > Coenobita brevimanus. Next base: position 25,257,015 of record NC_137069.1, read on the forward strand.
ACAACGTTCCACAAGAAATAAGGCTAATGGTATCTTAAGGGGTTGCTAGGGAAGCTCAGTCTGCTGGTGTGGGCGTGGATGTGGCATTGGGAGTAAGAGGGGAATATATAAGACTAATCAGATATTGATAACGCTAAGCCGTCCCCACAACACACGAGAGAGCACCTGTCAAGTGGAAGAAGAGGGTTTTATATATATGGACCATCCTGTATAGGACAAGGACCGTACAGCAGTGTGTGTGTGTGTGTGTGTGTGTGTGTGTGTGTGTGTGTGTGTGTGTGTGTGTGTGAGAGAGAGAGAGAGAGAGAGAGAGAGAGAGAGAGAGAGAGAGCGAAACAAAGCAAAATGGTACACTAAGACGAAAACAGTACAGCAAAACTGAATTGGTAGTAATAAAGAGGAACAAAGTACAACAAAAGTACAAAAGATATAGTGCAGCGATAACCCTTTCTTGGCCGTAACAACTCTAGAATTTTGCTCTAGATATTGTCAGATGATTTTATTAAGCTGAGAGTGAGTTATAGGAGTCTGGGAGCGTTAGTAAAAGGTACAGACCTAAAGAGTAACAAGCTGAGAGGGACGAGGGAGGACAAGGAGGAAGGACCAGAAAGCCGGACAAAGCCTGCCAGCCGGATGCAATACCGCCACTCTCCTCACCATCCCAGGCTCCTATGACTCACTCTTAGCGGGAATAGAATGTTAGAGATGTCCGGATCATGAGGGGGTTAAGCGCAATACAGTGGAACAAATCTGGTGCGACTGAAAGGAAGGAAAAAATAAGAAAATACGGCAAGCAAAGCAATATCCGCTCAGTATGACAAGAAAGTACCGTGAAGCAAGTAACGGTACACTACAGCATAAACGGTACAGCGGCCTTACACGTGGATATGGTGTACCGGCTGTCTGGGTTAATGGGTACAGAAAAACAAGACTGGTACACTTGAGACGGTCCAGTGGAACATGATTGGTACGTCTGATATCAAGAACACGAAAATATCTTGAAAAAAGTGGTACAGTATAGCAGGAACGGTACAGTCCTACAGGGGGACGCTTGATCGGCTGTGTGTGTTTAGAGATAAGAGGCGGTACAGCAAAACAAGAACGGTACAATGTGACTACAGAGCCATAGTGAATACAGATTGCTAGGATGGAAATAAAACAATTCTTCAGCCGAAAGAGAGTGGGACAAAGCCTTGGCAAACGGTACAGTATGACAGGAACGGTACAGCAGCCCTACAGGTGGCCATGTTGTACAGGCTGAGGGATACCAAGCCGGAAGGAGGAGGGGCAAAACCGGACAAAGCCTGCCAGCCGGACACAGTCCGTCGCCCTCTTAATCGATCGCAAGTCGGCCCTGGAATTTAACTCTAAATTGGTTTCGCTTCACTTCCATCTGCCTGGCGTAGACCTTGCCTGCCTGCCTACCTCCTTTATTGCCGCCTCACAGTCACTTTTTTTTTTTTATGTGTCTGACTCTGGGCATAGACTTCACAGCCTGTTCCCAAGGCCCAGTAGTCCTCCTACATACCATCCACCTCCACATGTCACCACTTCGGCGCTAACACCCACCGTCCATATTGAATACATGCTATAATAGGGCTGTCTCATACAGGACTAGTGTATTGGTATTAGCGGGGTATTTTTATGACATGTCAGCGGGTTTCCTGGTAGATCAGTAAAGCCTGCTATTATGAAATTCAAATCCTTATACTGGTCCCTGCCCCAGTGGGGATTTGTATGTACCTGGGTCCGCTAGGACAGCAGGCGACCTCCCTACCGACTGAGCCACAGTCTACCTGCATCTACCTGCCTGCCTGTTTACCTGGCTACCTTCTATCTTGCTCGCTGATTATTTACCTTCTTTACCTGCTTGCTTGCCTGTCTGCCTACCTGCTTGACTCTATATTGTTGCCTAACCATCTATATCAGGGCTCTTGTTTGGCGAGCCACAGCTCGCAAATGCGAGTATTTTTTCCCTTCGGCGAACAAATTTTACATGCAAGTCGCCTTTTGGCGAGAAGAAAATACATCCACTTCAAAACCCAGTAGACTACAAAATAAGTAAATCTCACTTAAATGAACAAAAAAGCACTTTGTGATCGATTATTAAGTCTTTCCTTGTCGTCACTGTGAATGTTTAAAAATAGACCGACGAATGTTGCCGAGCATACCCGAACTAAAGCCCGAACGTTCCAGAGGTGGTTTGTTTACAAATATTGCGGCTCGTAGTCAGTTTGGCTACTAAAAATTTATTTGGCTCGTAAATCCGAAATCTTAGGAGCCAAGTGGCTCGTAAACATCATCAGTTAGCAAGAGCCCTGTATATGCTTCTACCTCCATCCTATATCGCTGCCTGACAATATCTCTAGTTTTATGTCTCTTCCTGGCGTATTGATCGGTTTACCTACCTCTTTGTTTACCTCTGCTTGGTTTAGTGCAGTCTCTACTTATCTCCTTTACATGCTTAGCTGCTGCCTATCATCCACCCTCACGCCTCTGCTTTTTTTTATGTAAGGAGGAAGGAACCAAAGACCAGATGGCCGTAAGACTGTTCCCTCCAAGCAAAAATAAAACAAGATAACAGAGAGCCAAGATCAAGATCTGTTCATTGCCTAACCTACTTAGCAATCTAGTGCCTTATCACCTAACACAGTGCTGCCTTCCTTAACAATCAACTTGACCGACTTAATTTTCTTGGGGATAATTGGTGACAGTAACTAGATAAACGTAGATTAAAAAACACCCAACATCACATCGGAATAAGGGATACACTCACATTTACACCTACACCCTCTCAGACAACACCCCACACACACCCACATCCCTCACCCCCGCCAGTCACACACAGACATGCAGGTAATGGGGAATAAATCACACACACACACACACACACACACGAGAGAGAGAGAGAGAGAGAGAGAGAGAGAGAGAGAGAGAGAGAATCTTTTTATAGCTAAGATAAGGTGAAATGTTTTTGATTGAGAGAGAGAGAGAGAGAGAGAGAGAGAGAGAGAGAGAGAGAGAGACGCTGTTTTTCTTGTTACCATCAGACGATTTTATTCAGTTCAGGATCTCTCTCTTCCTTCCTCTCTCCCGAACACCTTTTCCAAAGCGATTTATTTTCCTTATTACGCCTCACTGTCCTCTTCTGAGTTATAAAAATGCTTCCAATATCGCCATACTTTGCATAAATGACGGACAGAAGGATATTAACTAGCCATATCCAATAATAAATCGCTAAGGAATAGATGTTAGGGAGCTTGAGAGTAGGTTGAGAATTGGGGAAGGGGCGCTGAGAATAGGGTGACTGAGGATGAGACTAAGGTGAGGGAGATTGACAATAGAGTGAGAGGCTGAGAATAGGGTGAGGGAGAGTGTGAATAGGATGAGGAAGGCTGAGAATAGGGTGAGGGAGAGTGTGAATAGGGTGAGTGAGGGTGAGAATAGGGTGAGTGAGGGTGAGAATAGGGTGAGTGAGGGTGAGAATAGGGTGAGGAAGGGTGAGAATAGGGTGAGGGAGGCTGGGAGTAGGGTGAGGGAGGGTGAGAATAGGGTGAGGGAGATTGAGAACAGGGTAAGAGGCTGAGAATAGGGTGAGGGAGGGTGAGATCAGCATGAGGGAGATTGAGCATAGGGTGAGGGAGGTTGAGAATAGGGTGAGGGAGAGTGAGATCAGGGTGAGGGAAATTGGGCAGGGTGACGGAGGTTGAGAATAGGGTGAGGGAAACATGAGGGTGAGGAAGACATAACGGTGAGGGAGGGTGATATGACGGAGGAGATTTAAGGGAGAGGAAGATGGAAGGAAGGAGTGAGTAAGATTGATGCAGGAAGGAAGGAGGAAATGATGGGAGGAGTCAAGGGAGGGAGGGGAGGGGGAGGGAGCAGGGAGAGAAAGGAAATGGGGAGGGAAGGAGAGGGAGACGGAGGGGAGGGAGAAGGAGGAATAGAATTGGGAGGAAGGAGGAAGTGGAAGAGGAGGAAATGAAGAAAATGCGAAGGAGTGACGGAAGGATCAATGGGAAGGAGACGAAATGGAAGAAAAAAATTGGATGGAAGGAAGAAGGGAGAGGGGGAAAAACTGGAGAGAGGAGGGAAGAAGAGGAATGAGGGGAGGGGAGAGAGGGAGGGAAAGAGGGAGAGGTGAGGGAAGAGGAAATGGAAATAGAGGGAGAAAAGGAAGGGAGTAACATAAATTGAGTGGGAGGAGGGAGGGAAGGAAGTAGAGAAGGAAAAATGGGGAAGGGGGAAATGGAAAAGAGGGAAGGGGAAAAGGGGTGAAAGGGAATTAAGAGGGAGGGGAGGAGAGAAGGGGTAAGGAGAGGAAGGGGAAGGAGGGGATGGAGAAGGGAATGCTAAGGAAAGGAGAAAAAATGGAGAAGGAGAAGACAAGAAAACGGAAGAGAGTTTATGAACAGGAAGAAACACGATGGAAGAGACTTATGGAGAGAGAGAGAGAGAGAGAGAGAGAGAGAGAGAGAGAGAGGGGGGGAGGTTCAATAATGTCACGGGGTTTTTGAGACTTTTCAATAATAAAGAATACTTTAAATGTTAACTTGTCAATATTAACAAAGAATTGACATGTGAAAATCAAGCAATGATTACTTTGCCGATTCTCTAAGGACGAGAATTTACTTTCTCAGAAGTACACAGCAGAGACTAATTACTCACAAATGCTGTTTGTTAGTACTGCTAGCCTCACGAGAAAGTGACTCCACCCCTGACAATCAATAATTAATGCTATTAATGATAAACAGGTTCTTGCCGGTGCATTAACTCCAGGCTGGCACAACGGATTTAAGCTTCGTACAAGAGGACTGGCCTAAGTACCAGTTATGAGTAATACAAAGCGTTTATGCGAACTAGGAGCGGCAAGTAAAATAAGCTTAATGTGGAGAAATAAAACACGAGTTTACATTACATTAAGCTCAAAGAAAAGGAACTGTAAATTTATTAATTACAATGAAATAAATTTACATTACATGAGTCTCAAATGAATTCAGAATAAGGAGAACACACTCACTCGCTCACTCAAAAGCTAAACTCTTAAGCCTAGGAAAAACGAAAGAAAAATACGGGTCAGTTAAGGGGGCTGAGCAGAATGAACTGGGCGTCGGTGCTAGGACGAATGCTGCAAAACGCTAGACCTCTACGCCAAATCACTAAGTGGAGATTTAGGAACTCGCTGGGCAACGGCGGCACTGCTCCACACTGGGCCCAAACGAACCTGCACTCACGGTGTCTTAATCCTGACTGAATTCAAATTGCGAGGCAAGGGCTGGGACCAGCCGCGCCCACCAACTGCCAACGGAAAAATTGTGAGCGATACATGCCCACAACAAATCACTCAGCGAATGCACCAATGTCGCGCGCAAGGACGATCACTTATGAAACAGTGAAAAATGTTCTGAAAACTTTCCCAATCGAGTAAATGCATGGGCAGTTGAACTGAGTGATACTTATTGGGATTCCACTAGAATTCGCAGTTTCCCACCAAAGTTCAGTGTCACGAGTTTGTCTAGATATAGGATCGCACGAATCTGTGACATTACGCCCCATCAAAATCAAATTTTTTTTACAAAAAATTTTGCGATATATACATACATATAAATCCTAACTCAGTCACACAAGAATCACACTGTAGTGTGTGTACTACCCTGCTACAGGAGAAAATCACAGTCGCTCATGAGCGTAAAAACCTCGTATTTACGTTAATAGAAGCAAGCTTGGGGAAAAAACTCCGCGACGATGGTGAAAAATCCTGTACTCAGGTCAAACTGAGCGAAAAGTTTGCTACATTTACTTTAACAACTAATTGTTATGTAGCATGATGTATGTAATACACAGTGTAGATGTGACAGTTGTGGTGTAACTGTACCTACATGTAAAATCATGTAATACAAATTTATAGTAAATAATGACGACGAGGCAGAAGAGAAGAGGCGACAGCATGCGTCAGGGACAATCAGCTGTTCTGCACGACAATGCTGCACCCGCCAGCTGCACCTGCGAAAGCAATCAAGGTGGAGCATCAAAAGTGTCATTTCTCTCTCTCTGCCTAGCAATCAGTACTTATATTACAAAAAGTACATTATTTACATTATTAACCAGGGAACGTGGGCATGAGCGAAAAGACTGGGAGTCTATGCAGGACATCAAACGCTGCAATTCACTAATGGAACCCAGTTTACTGGTTAAACCTTATATCTAATTAGCGAAAAGACTGGGTGTTTGTGCGGGACATCAAACACTGCAATTCGCTAAAATAACCAGGGAACATGGTCATGAGTGAAGAGACTGGGTGTCTGTGCAGGACAACAAACGCTGCGATTCACTAGTGGAACCCAGTTTACTGGTTAAACCTTATACCTAATTAGCAAAAAGACTGGGTGTCTGTGCAGGACATCAAACGCTGCAATTCACTAAATTAACCAGGGAACGTGGTCAATAGTGAAAAGACTGGGCGTCTGTGCAAGACATCAAATGCTGCAATTCGCTATTAACCCAGTTTACTGGTTAAACTAACTCTATACTTACGATTAACATTAGGAAGCTGAGAATTCCTACGCAATCTCGGGCAGGTCACATTTTAACACCCACCATGGGTGTGAACACTCATGTGGATAATGTGCATTCTCCAGGATTCGTCAAAGAGGCCCACAGCTCGAGACGTTCCACAAGGTAATTCAAACACAGCCTCGGACTGTCTCTACGGGGATCTTAAACTTCCCCCTTAACTTAGAGTACATATGTATGTACAGGCCCTGGACATACTGTGTCCTGTGGGGCCAACGGGTGAGATGTCAGGTTTGCACCCACTTCACCACTGCCCTGTCTCTCAACTGACTCAGAGATTACAGGTGTGGTTTCAAACAGCACAGGAAGTACATGTCCCTGATTAGTGGTATGTGGACACACATTGCAGGAACACACAAAACTATCTATCTCTCGTCCCATCCCTGGCCAGAAAAAGTCAGCACGGATACGGCCCTGGGTCTTCCTTTTGCCCATGTGACCTCCTGAAGCTGAACAATGACCCCATTCTTACACTTCTAGGCGGTAGTTAACGGAAACGACAAACTGCAGTCGAACCTCGCCCTGGGGTGTTCGTGACTCACGGTACAGCCGTTCTTGTTTGTGAAGGAACTTGGCTTAGACCTCCCCGTGAATACTTTATCACTCTACCCTTTTGTTTCCTTCGCACGGCAGCAAGTGTTGGGTAAGAATGTTGTTCTTGAACAACAACTTGGCTACACATCAGATTTTGCGGTGATTCAATGGTCACCGGGGTGACACAGTTTGGAGCCTCAGCCATGGCTCGTGTTACTGTAGCCGAAATCTGAGTAGCGTCATCTTCGGTGCAACTATGCTTGGCACCTTCTATGTTGCCTATGATAAGGTCAAACAAAGGTTCTGGCATAACAACTGCGAGTGTCGTACCAGTGTAAAATGGAGATGTCACCTGGATACGTGCCTCAGGGAACAATCTCACTGATCCATCAATAAGTCTAGCTTGGATCTGCTTACCCGTGTACTCGTCGGGCTGAACTAAACTTTGCTTGACGGAGCAACCTGAGGAACTGTTATCTCTCACACATTTACAGAAACACCTCCCACAAACCCTGGCTGAACAAGAAAGGATGTGTTACTGGTGGAAAGGTCTGAGGAGGTAGCAGCCAGTCATTGGTGAGACTGTGGAACAAATGATGCAGCAAATGTGGCACCCTGAGACCTTGATGCCTGAGGGGTCGTGCCCACCATCTGAGGAGCTGGAGCATTGACCACCTGAGATGGAGGGTTCGCTGTCGCTGGGGAGCTAGTGAACTGCAGGGAACTACCTGCACTGGTGGGGTTGGCACCACCTTGCGCTTGTTAGGGAATGAAGGCTGCATTTGCATCCTGCCTCCTATACACTAAAGTCGATTGTCCTGACTGAGGGTTACGTGGTTTGTCCTTGCCCTGCTGCTGCTTGAAATACTGGTACTACTGCTGGTTAGGGTTCTGCTTGTCATACCACTTCCACTCAGGTTTCTGAGTGTTTTGCCCCTGGTCCTTCTTCTGCGGTTTTGGACCTTGGCCATTATTCTGAGAATGGCCTTGTTGCTGGGGTTCAGTCTGAGACGGTTTCCCAGATTTATCAGTTTTCCTGTTCCAGGTATGCTGCTTGCGAGTTTGATACCCGTAGGCAGTGAAGAATGCATCGGCCTTCTCCACCATTTGGCTGGCATCCTTTACCTGGCAGATCTTAAGCTGAGCCATAAGTTCAGCAGGCCACGACTCTTCTAGCTGCGTGCGCAGCATAAGGTCAATTATCCCCTCACGCTCGGAAGGAGTTTCATCTTTCTCCATCCACTTATCTAAGTAAGCAGTAAGCCGGTCAAGAAACTGAACGGCAGTCTCTTTTCCTGTAAACATGACCTCATGAACTGACTCTTGGCGTCATCAACTGTGAGACCATCCACTTTGACAAGTGCGGCCTTCATCATCTCATACATGAGATTGTCTCCACGAATTCTGTGGAGAATATCGAGAGCAGGGCCCTCAAACAGGCCAAGAAACTGAAGCCACTTAGCTGCCTCATCCAGCTGGTAAAGCTGACGCCATATCTTTAAAACGAGCTATGTATGGCTCGATTCGCTCGCCTTCCTTGTATGAAGGAAGCTTGACGTGTGGGGTCACCAAAACGTGTGCAGGGAGAGCGCTCATGGAGCTTGGGCCAGCTGCACCAGATGTGTCTGAAGCCAAGGAATCTTGCTTGAGCCTCAGCATCTCAAGTTCATGTTTTTCACGTGTCTCACACTCGGCACGATCGTGTTCTCGCTCTCTCTCTCGCTGTTCTCGCTCGTATTCACGTTGTTCTCGCTCTTGTTCTAACTTGAGTTCGCGTTGTTTTTGCTTGTATTCACGCTGTTGTCACTCTTGTTCTAACTTGAGTTCACATTGTTGTCACTTGTGCTTGCGTTGTTCTGGCTCGTACTCGCGTTCTCTTTCACGTTCTTCACGAGCACCTTTCTCACATTGTTGCTCATAACTAAACTGTGAGAGGACGTAGTTTTGGATTTTCTCGGGGTCGCTAAGCCCCATATCTCTAGCTTCCTGGACATAGATGTTGGTAGACATTATGCTAAGTCAATCTAAGTGAACTAGAGACTAAGTACTGACTGCTGTTTTGCAGGGAAAGATGCCAATAATCAAGAATAAAGAATATAGGCACAGGTCAGTGTTGACCAGTTTTATGTAGTTGAACTGGTAAAGAAAGAAAATTAAACAAAAAACTGACTGTGAAAACTATTACTTAAAATTGACAGAACTGACTCAATAATCACCAGTAAAATAGTGCCTATAAACTTTAATGATAAATATCTAAGTATGAGTGAGTGAGTATTATCTTGTGAATAACTTTAGAGCTATGAGTTAATATCCTGGAATGAGGTCGCCAGTTGTCACGGGGTTTTTGAACTTTTCAAATATTAAATAATACTTTATAATGTTAATTGTAAATATGATCAATGAATTTACTTGTGAAAATCAAGCAATGATTACTTTATGCCGGCTTACTTTGCGATTCTCTAAGGACGAGAATTTACTTTCTCAGGAGTACACAGCAGAGACTAATTACTCACAAATGCTGTTTGTTAGTACTGCTAGCCTCACGAGAAAGTGACTCCACCCCTGTCAATCAATAACTAATGCTAATAGTAATAATCAAGTTCTTGCCGGTGCATTAACTCCAGGCTGGCACAACGGATTTAAGATTAGTACAAGAGGACTGGCCTAAGCACCAGTTATAAATAATACAAAGTGTTTATGCAAACTAGGAGCGGCAAGTAAAATAAGCTCAATGAGGAGAAATAAAACATGAGTTTACATTACATTAAGCTCAAAGAAAAGGAACTGTAAATTTATTAATTACAATGAAATAAATTTACATTACATGAGTCTCAAATGAATTCAGAATAAGGAGAACACACTCACTCGCTCACTCAAAAGCTAAACTCTTAAGCCTAGGAAAAACGAAAGAAAAATACGGGTCAGTTAAGGGGGCTGAGCAGAATGAACTGGGCGTCGGTGCTAGGACGAATGCTGCAAAACGCTAGACCTCTACGCCAAATCACTAAGTGGAGATTTAGGAACTCGCTGGGCAACGGCGGCACTGCTCCACACTGGGCCCAAACGAACCTGCACTCACGGTGTCTTAATCCTGACTGAATTCAAATTGCGAGGCAAGGGCTGGGACCAGCCGCGCCCACCAACTGCCAACGGAAAAATTGTGAGCGATACATGCCCACAACAAATCACTCAGCGAATGCACCAATGTCGCGCGCAAGGACGATCACTTATGAAACAGTGAAAAATGTTCTGAAAACCATCCCAATCAAGTAAATGCGTGGGCGGTTGAACTGAGTGATACTTATTGGGATTCCACTAGAATTCCTGGTTTCCCACCAAAGTTCAATGTCACGAGTTTGTCTAGATATAGGATCGCGCGAATTCTTGACAAATAAAATATAAAAGAAATGAATGGAAGGGAGCACAAGGGAAGGAACGTTGAGAGGGGAACATGTAGGGGAAGGAGGGGTGGGAGCGAGGAGGAAGGGAGAGAGAGAGTGAGGGAGGAAGAGGAGGAAGGGCGGAAGTGTGAGGGAGGAAGAGGAGAAAGGGAGAGAAGAGAAAAGGAAAAAAAGAGAGACGAATGAGAAAGAAGAGGGGAAAAGAAGAGGGTCGACGAGGGGTAGGGAGAGGATGAAGGAGATGAGAGGGAGGGAGGAAGAGGAGGAAGGGAGAGAGATGGAGGGAGGAAGAGAAGGAAAGGAGAGAGATGGAGGGGGGGGGAAAAGGAAGAGGAGAGAGGAGGAAGGGTGGAGAGAAAAGGAAAAGGGAGAGCAAGAGAGAAGGGAGGAACAGAAGGGGTGTTTGTAACCATCTGTAATAATATGTAGTATGTAAGTATATCATGTAAGAGTATTTTAAGTCTGATCTAAGTATGGCGCCATGATCACTTACTAAGGTTTAGCCTGATTCAAATTCTGCTGAACCCTGAGTTTAAGAGCGTGCCAGCCCTAGCCGGGTCTCTCTCTAGCAGTTGACAACAGCCTGGGGACGAGTAAGGATGGTGATTGTACGGCTGTGTGGCGATTACGCGACTGTGCTTAATACATTATCAGAAAGCCACGCCAGGACTTTGAATTCACCTACGACTGACGTCAAGGGGGTTTAACAAGTGGTGGCAGCGGTGGGTCAACTGCCTCCTTGAAATATAGCTTTCTCTCCCCCTCCCTTTATCAACCGACATACATGAAGGATTTGGAGGGGAAGGGAGAGAGAGAGGGAGGAAATGGAGAGAGAGAGAGAGAGAGAGAGAGAGAGAGAGAGAGAGAGAGAGAGAGAGAGAATCAGAGGAACAGGAAAGAGCCCACTAAAATATACCCCCTCACTCCCTCTCTGCCTCTACCACAGGTCACCACATACATCTTGACCTGATCTGCCCTTTACATCCATCCCCCAGGTCAATGTTGCCTGAGTTACGTGCCTTCCACCTCGTAAGGAAGAATATTGCTGGTGGGTGCCTATGGGTCAATAAACAGGTGTGACTTAAGGTGGAATAAAATGCAGAGTTTGTAAACTATGATAGGAGGTGTTTTGTGGATGTATGTGTTTGTTGTTGTTGGTGGTATACCTCATACCAATTAATCTGGCCAGGCATGTATGGCAACACTGTTCCCGTCGAGATTCTGATTGGCTGGAGGTGTTTGTTCGATTTCGTTGTTGCTTAAACCGATACTCTCTTTATTGTCAGATGTGATACTGAGTTTGTCGACGATACAATCGTCAAAAGCAATGAGAAATCCGTTATATACTTAACAACAATGAAATTTGCGTAGGAAGATAGAAATATGAGTCAACAAAATATTATAATAGTCCAAGTCAAGGTCAGCATTCGAACAATTCTTTTAAATCTCCGACACTCGATAATGTAACAGAAAATTAAGGAAACCTGCTTAATCTAAGCGTTGGTGTAACAAACATTTAAATTTTAAGATCAGTCCGTACTGTGATAATAGAGGAGATATAATGAAATAGTTTTCCTTTAGCCTACTTTGATTTTCGCAATTTTTTCAAACTCCCCTCCCCGCACAACTCGTCTTTTCATTAGAATTTTTAATTATTCAGAGTTGTGGCACGATTTAAGGATGCGGACTGATCTTAAAATATAAAAGTGTGTTACACCAGCGCTTAGATTAAGCAGGTTTCCTTAATTTTCTGTTACATTATCGAGTGTCGGAGATTTAAAGGAATTGTTCGAATGCTGACCTTGACTTGGACTGTTATAATACTTTGTTGACTCATATTTCTGTGTTCCTACGCAAATTTCATTGTTGTAAAGTATATAACGGATTTCTTATTGCTTTTGAGACTGTATTGTCGACAAACTCAGTATCATATCTGATAACAAAGAGAGTATCGGTTTAAGCAACAACGAAATCGAACAAACACCTCCAGCCAATCAGAATCTCGGCTGGAACAGTGTTGCCATACATGCCTGGCCAGATTAATTGGTATGAGGTATAGTGGTGATGGTGTTGTTGCTATTGGTGGTGGTGGTGATGTTGTTGTTGTTGTAATAATAATAATAATTATTATTATTATAATTATTATTATTATTATTATTATTATTATTACTATTATTATTATTATTATTATTATTATTATTATTATTATTACTGGTATGAGTAGTAGTAGTAGTAGTAGTAGAAGTAGTAGTAGTTATCCTCCTCCTCCTCCTCTTCATCATCATCATCATCATCATCATCATCATATCACTGCTGCGGTAATTTCTTAGCAAATAAAATCATCAAACGTCACCGAGGATTCAGTGCAAAGTTATGTACATCTTCAACGAAATTAGCCAAGACAATTTGTATTTTCCCAGAGTTGATCAAAATCCTCACATCTTTCTTGATTTAAATGCTTCCTTATTTTGAGACTCGCACCCTTGTTCTGAGAGGCACTGTAGACCCCGCAATTCCTCTTTCTTACGGACTTATTTTGCAGAGTACACCTTATTTTCTCTTGTGGTTAGGTATATTGCTTTATTACCAGTTTGCGTCAATAATATACAGTAGAATAATAAGGTGTACTGTCTAGAATAATTCGCTATGATAAATGTATTAAGAAAACTTCAAAGACTCCTGATATACGACCAAAAAACCGAGCCAAACTACTCTCCCCCTTCACCCCGAGAGGCACCGCAATCCACTAGACCACCAGGAGAGCTTCCTTGCATCTCTTCCTTAACGATCTGCTTTTGGATATGAGTGGTTAATATCCCCATTTATGCAGAGTATGGAGATACTGGAAGAATTTGTATATCACAGAAGAGGATAGTATTATGTAATGAAAAATAAATCCTTGGGAAAAAGTGTTAGGGTGTCAGGATATTAGAATCAGTAATGTAACACAGGTGACAGTAACCTGTAACAAACTAAATAGCTTAGGTGTTAGAATGTCAGGATACTGGAAGGATTAACGGAACACAGAACAGGGCAGTAACGTGTAACAAACTAAATCGCTTAGGAAAAGGTGTTAGGGAGCTTGCTTAACCAACAAGGATGAGGACTCTAGTATCAAAAATGCCCACCGTACGTCCCCCTCACCCCGGCAAGGCACCGTAGTCCATTTGACCACCAGGGTAAAGAAATACGGACAGCATTTTGCCCCGTATCAAAATATAGTGTGGCTCAGAGGTGTAAAATTGGGACACTGCTCTCCTGGGCTGCGAGTGTCCTACAGGTAAAACTTCCGGCCAAAAAATGTCTCCCCAACCACCTCTCTCTCTCTCTCTCTCTCTCTCTCTCTCTCTCTCTCTCTCTCTCTCTCGTGTGACAATCGTGGCTGGTTTTGTCTTGGGGGAGGCCAGAATAAAAAGGTAGGTGACCATATCCATATTCCAGACCCGCAGACCATTTCACCAGAGCGGGTTTTACAGTATATTCTTTTCTTATCAGCGTCGTGTTTACTCCACATAACCCTAATCAAACCCAATATAACCTGACCTGACCTAACCAAAGAATTGAGGGCCAGACAAGTGTGAAGTAAGTCAAGTTTGTGAGGCATCGGTACAATATAAGGCTACAGGGGAAAGTCAAATATTCTGCCCTTTGACCCTTTGCTGGGACGCGGATATTGTACTCTCACTACTTCTTTTTATCTCATTCTTGGTGCTTTCAGATGCATTACTCCAACTACCAGAGGCTTTCCAGAATGGAGGGGCTTGATTCAGCGTCCACAGCTCGGTGTTTCAAACGTCATCGCTCTTTACTTTGGAATGGAGAGGGCAGTGCGAGACTCCAAACATCCATCCTTGACAAAACTCAAATTGGTGTGTGGGTTGGTGTACCGCGGAAGGCAGTACGGTAAGTCAGAAATTTCGTGTAGTGTTTCTGTATGCAAAGGTATGGTGCTCTGTGTGTGTGTGTGTGTGTGTGTGTGTGTGTGTGTGTGTGTGTGAGAGAGAGAGAGAGAGAGAGAGAGAGAGAGAGAGAGAGAGAGAGAGAAATTTCCTGTGATATATGTAGAAAGTGTATCCTGCCAAAAGGCGAGCCATTGCAGAGGTGTAAGTGTATAGTATATTCATTTTTACACCTCCACCGAGAGCGAGAGAGATAGATAGATAGATAGATAGATAGAGAGAGAGAGAGAGAGAGAGAGAGACACACACACACACACACACACACACACACACACACACACACACAGACTAAGTGCGGCGTCTCCCATCTATCTATCGCCTGACGCTGCGGCCTGTGAGTGGAATAGATAGTTCTGCATTAAAATTGTTCTGGCCACGTCGCGTTCTCTTCCTGTATTGACACTTGTCCAAATAACTGACAGTCTCTCACTCTCTCTCTCTCTCTCTCTCGGGAAAAGCTCAGAACGGAGTTGATCAAAATAAATGATTAAATTTGCCTTCCTGAAGCAGATGTATTTTTTAAATTATAAGATTGCCGTCTCTAGAAATTTTTATTCTGATTAAGAGCTCTCATCATCATCGTCATTACCATCATTAAGAGTTACCATCATCATTATAAAGAGTTACCATCATTATCACCATCATCCCCACCATCACCACTTCCATCATCATAATCACAATAATCATCATCATCATCATCATCATCACCATCATAACTTTCCCATCTTCTCCACTATAACCTATTGTCTCTTAACCTGTTCCATCCAATCTTAGCAAATCTTAAAATGTCCCGTTGGTTCAGCTGGCGATAATTTCCTGTTCATGAAACAATTTCTATTAATGATCGACAAAGCTACTAATTTTGGATATATATATATATATATATATATATATATATATATATATATATATATATATATATATATATATATATATATATATATTGTTACAGAACAGAGAAAGATAATGTACACTTTAAGTGAGAATACTAAAAATCACTAACGTCGCGTAAAGTTCCAGGTTCAAAACAAAGAGTTAGGTAAAATTACAAGTTAAAGTTTAATGCTCAAACTAACAACAAAACATTCAGGACTCATAAGGATAATGTAATGGCAACAAATAGGTTAATAATATGGTTAACTGCAATAGCCTCTATTAACACGAAATTAGCAAGAGTAAATTTATCTAAGTCAGCCCTGATAAAATGAAAATACCAGATAATACTCAGTGAATGCAAGATATATTATTACAGATACGATATATTATGAACAATGGCTGACATGAAACTCCACATCAATCACAAAAACCTTACCAGGCCTAAGAATTAACACCTTTTGCTACACAGTACAAGAAAAAATGCAATAACACTTATGCTCAAATTACACAGCTGCTAGATGGTTGGAGACTTCCTGAACACTCACAATAATAACTGTACAGGGGAGGACAGAGATGTGAGCAAAATGAGGAGTAGATCTAAGTGGCAATAATGCAGAGACTGAGCTCATTATATAGGGGCCGGCAGAGCTTGATACAACTTGTAAGAAGGACGCGCAAATGAAGCCATAGGGGACAAAGAGTTGACACTCCTGCTCTGAACAACAGAAAGAACGACTTACTCTACTATAAGGGAGGACGGGGGGAGTGAGGTAGAACACGCTCGTGATCAAACATGCAGCATACTGTACGTTAGAATTACACAAAGGATGATGAAATCATAGGCTATGTAACACCTCCCCACAAAGAAAAAGAAATTTACAAAGGAAATTTCTTATTACTCTAAAACAATCTGTCTAAAGTCTAGATAAGCAATCTGCAATAACATTTTCTTTCCCCTTGACATGTTGTATGTCTAATGAATACTCCTGAAGAAGTAGACACCATCTTGTCAATCTCTGATTTTTATCTTTAAACTTAGTAAGGAATTTCAGTGGGTTATGATCGGTATAAATGACTATGGGGTCAAAACCAGAACACAAATAAAATGAACAATGCTGTAAACCCAAAATCAAGGCCAAAAGCTCTTTCTCAATAGTTGAGTAGTTCTTTTGAGGTGGAGTGAACTTCTTACTGTAATAAGATACAGGGTGTTCAATACCCTGATCATCCTCTTGTAGCAAAACAGCCCCAGCTCCTGTATCACTTGCATCAACAGCCATCTTAAAAGGCTTAGCAAAATTTGGAGTAGCGAGCACTGGCTGACTTAATAGGATAGCTTTAAGTTTGTTGAAAGAGGATTCACAGTTATCGGTCCAGACAAATTTAACTCCCTTTTTCAGTAGGTCTGTAAGTGGTGATACAAGAATTGAAAAGTTAAGAACAAATCTCCTGTAATAACCTACCATTCCCAAAAATCTTTGTAGCTCTTTCCTACTTTTAGGTCTGGGAAGATCACTTATAACCTGAACCTTAGCTCCTGGTGGTGCAACGTGTCCATCACCAATTACGTACCCAAGGTACTGAACTTTAGCTTGACCAAACTCACAATTTGATAAATTAGCTACAAGATTAGCCTAAACCAAACGCTGAAGAAATTTACTGACATGGCATAGGTGATCTTTCCAGTTGTCACTGAAGATTAATACATCATCAATATAAACAACACACCCTGCCAAACCCTCTGTTACAACATTCATGAGCTTCTGAAATGTGGCTGGTGCATTCTTCATACCATATGGCATTACAGAACATGCAAAAGTCTTTCCTAGTGTTACAAAACATGAGATCTCCCTGGCACGTTCAGTCATAGGTACTTGCCAGTATCCCTTTAACAAATCAAACTTACTTATGTACCTAGCCTTTCCGACCTTGTCTATGCAATCTTCCACGCGAGGGAGAGGGTGTCTGTTTTGGTTATCTGATTAACACGTCTGTAGTCGATGCAAAGCCGCTGTGACCCACCTGGCTTAGGGACCAGAGTGACAGGAGAACTCCACTTGCTCTGACAGGGCTCAATCATCTTGTGGTCCAACAGGTAGCCAAGCTCCTTCTGGATGAGAGGAACTTTCACTGGGTTCACACGGTAAGGAGGCAATTTAATTGGCTTTGCGTCTCCAACATCGACATCATGCATCAACACAGTGGTTCTTCCTGGAGTGGCACAGAACACTTGCGGGTACTCCTGCAGTAATGCCGAAAACTCCTGCCTTTCCTCGGGAGGTAGATGAGAAAGCTTAGTCTGGAGATCATTCATGATATCAGGATTCTTCCCCAAACTATCACTCAGGCTCATGCTGCATGGGAGAGCTTCACTTGCAGACTCGGGTGGAACAGCTACAGTGCAGACTGG
This sequence comes from Coenobita brevimanus, assembly GCF_032717465.1. NCBI lineage: Eukaryota > Metazoa > Arthropoda > Malacostraca > Decapoda > Coenobitidae > Coenobita > Coenobita brevimanus. The sequence goes on from NC_137069.1 coordinate 25,274,768, forward strand.
GTTATTTTCGTCCCGCCTGTGATATAACTTTAGCATGTTGATGTGACAAAGTTGCTTGTTCTTTCTACAATCTAGTGTGGCGATGACATAGTTGACATCACTGAGTTTCTTCTCCACGAAATAAGGACCACTAAACTTGGCTTGAAGAGGTTGCCCATGCACCGGTAGCAGAATCAAAACCTGATCTCCTGGCTGAAAGTGGCGTAACCTGGACTGCTTATCATACCAAGTCTTCATCTTCTCCTGAGCAGCTCCTAAATTCTCTCTTGCCAGCTGTAAAGCAGTGGACAGCCGTTCTTTGAACTTCATCACATACTCCAGCAGGTTGACGTCATCTTCCTCCGACAGCCAGCATTCCTTGAGTAGCTTAAGGGGTCCTCTTACTTCATGGCCAAACAGTAGTTCAAAGGGTGAGAAGCCCAGTGATTCATTTGGAGATTCTCTTGCGGCAAATACAACAAATGGAAGACCTTTATCCCAGTCTTTCTGATGTTCCAAACAGTATTTCTTGAGCATCGATTTGAGTGTTTGATGATATCTCTCCAACGCTCCTTGAGTCTGGGGATGGTAAGCTGAAGACGTGATCTGGGTGATGCCCAACTCTTTCAGAGACTGCTTGAAAACATTTGACATGAAATTACTTCCCCGGTCTGACTGTACCTCCTTGGGCAGACCAAACTTTGTGAAGAACCCTAGCATTTCCTTAACCACGTTCCTTGCTGAGATATTTCTAAGTGGAATGGCTTCAGGATAACGAGTAGCCATATCATTCAGGGTCAACACATAAGAAAATCCTGAAGAAGTCTTAGGAAGAGGGCCCACAATATCCACCAACACACGGGTGAAAGGCGCCTCAAAAGGAGGAATGGGAACTAGAGGTGCAACCTTTTCGGTCTGATTACACTTCCCCACAACTTGACAGGTGTGACAAGACTTACAATACCAGGAAACATCCCTGAAGATACCTGGCCAGTAGAAGTGTTTCAAAATGCGTGCCACAGTCTTCCTCACTCCAAGGTGTCCTGCCAAACTGGAATCATGAGCCACTCTAATGATATCCTGCCTACAAACACGAGGGATGACAACTTGATGTACAACCTCCCATTCACAGTCGGCTGATGCTGTTGGGGGTCTCCACTTCCTCATAAGTACTCCTGACCTTATATAATAACAAGTAGAAGCACCGGCTGACTCTTCCTGACTGCAAGCAGAGTTAGCTAGACCTTTCAACTCAGGGTCAGCAACCTGCAACTCAACCAACTCTTGACGAGACAAATTATCAACACTACGGGGTACTGCCTCATCTGGTGAGTGGTCCAAATTAGCAAGAAAAGTGTCAGCTAGGATAACATCATCATCATCATCATTATCCTCTAAATCACCAGTAACTTTAGACTTAGCCCTAGTGACAGCACATGCAGGGAACACATCAGGGACATCACAATCCTGGGACGCAGCCACTGGCTCACTAGACAACTGAGGAGCTGGACACACTTGACTTCCACCAATATCATTTCCAAGTAAGAAAGTTACACCTGACATTGGGAGTGTCTCAACCAACCCAACCATAACGGAACCATTAACAAAACCAGACTCTAAATTCACTCTGCACAGAGGGACAGAGAAATAATTATTCCCTACACCTTGTAAGATTACAGTTTCATCAGAGGAATTAACATTAGAGCCTAGAACACTGGTCAGCATAAGGGATTGGCAAGCACCTGTATCACGATATATTTGAACTGATTTCCTGTCATTACTGTCCAGAGGACTGACAAAACCATCAGACAGGAAATTAGCACATGAACTCTTGAGAGTGTCACCCACGTTACTGCTCAAAAGAGAAGCTTCATCATGAGGATTTAATTTACCCCTCAAAGCAGGTTCAGTTAACTCAGTTAAAGAATTTTGGGAACTCTCAAGGGTGGACACTAGACGAATTGACTGAATATTTAAAGACTCCTTTTTGTTCACATCACGCTGTCTCCTGAAACATTTCTCCGTAGTATGACCAAGCTTACTACAATAAGTACATTTACTTTTTTGAAATCTAGAGGTGAAGCTGGTGATTACTTCCTGAGAAACATCATCTTTATTCTCTTTCCTGTTACCTGTACTCTGAGTAGAGGCAACGTACTTACTCTCAGCTTTCTTTTTTTCTTTAGAATATCTCTTGTGAGTGAGAACATATTCATCAGCTAAAACTGCAGCATCAGACAAATTATCTATTCTTTTCTCATCAAGATATAGGCTTACATCTTTATTAACACACCTTTTGAAGTCCTCCAGCAAAATCATCTGCTTAAATTTGTCAAAATCAGAACCCACATTCTTAGAATTTAACCACTGCTCTAACAGATCTTCTTTGATTTTTGCATACTCAACATGGGATTGCTTATCTTGCTTATAAGTTGTCCTAAATTTTACTCTATAGGCTTCAGGAACAAGCTCATAGGCCTTAAGAATCAAGCTCTTAACTACATCATAATTATCAGATTGATCCTGAGGCAAAGATGCATAAGTTACTTGAGCTTTACCGGTGAGAACAGTTTGAAGGAGTACTGGCCAATACTTTTTGGGCCAATTAAAACCGGTAGCTACCCTCTTAAACAGCTGAAAATACTTTGTTAAATCAGATTCATTAAAAGGAGGGACAAGTTTAACATTTTTAGCCACATCAAAATCATCAGAGCCAGATGATCCAGTTCCACCTTGTTTCATGCGATACTCATGGTCTGCCTGAATCCTAGCAAGTTCAACTTGTGCGTGAAACTCAGCCTTCTTAGTATTTGCCTGAAATTCAGCCTCCATAGCACGAGCCTCCTGCAGGGCTAGCTGTAACTTAGCTAATTCAATCTGCGTTTGCTCATTTGGAGGAGTTACATTAAACAAGCTTTCATTAATCATGTCAACAATTTGATCTTTAGAATGATGAGAGCGAACAGCAATTCCCAATTGCTGAGCAACAAGATTAAGTTCATTCTTTGTTCTGTTTTCTACATCACACACTGTTTGCACATTTGACAAAAAATCTTTGGCTTCATCAAGCGTAGTAATAGTAGACATCATGAATAAATCACAGTTACAAAATATCAAGCAATATCCTTATGATAATATCCTGAATATCCTGATAAGAGGTCGCCAAATTTATGTCACAGAACAGAGAAAGATAATGTACACTTTAAGTGAGAATACTAAAAATCACTACTGTCCCGTAAAGTTCCAGGTTCAAAACAAAGAGTTAGGTAAAATTACAAGTTAAAGTTTAATGCTCAAACTAACAACAAAACATTCAGGACTCATAAGGATAATGTAATGGCAACAAACAGGTTAAATATATGGTTAACTGCAATAGCCTCTATTAACACGAAATTAGCAAGAGTAAATTTATCTAAGTCATCCCTGATAAAATGAAAATAGCAGATAATACTCAGTGAATGCAAGATATATTAATACAGATACGAAATATTATGAACAATGGCTGACATGAAACTCCACATCAATCACAAAAACCTTACCAGGCCTAAGAATTAACACCTTATGCTACACAGTACAAGAAAAAATTCAATAACACTTATATTCAAATTACACAGCTGCTAGATGGCTGGAGACTTCCTGAGCACTCACAATAATAACTGTACAGGGGAGGACAGAGATGTGAGCAAAATGAGGAGTAGATCTAAGTGGCAATAATGCAGAGACTGAGCTCATTATATAGGGGCCAGCAGAGCTTGATACAACTTGTAAGAAGGACGCGCAAATGAAGCCATAGGGGACAAAGAGTTGACACTCCTGCTCTGAACAACAGAAAGAACGACTTACTCTACTATAAGGGAGGACGGGGGGAGTGAGGTAGAACACGCTCGTGATCAAACATGCAGCATACTGTACGTTAGAATTACACAAAGGATGATGAAATCATAGGCTATGTAACAAATATATATATATATATATATATATATATATATATATATATATATATATATATATATATATATATATATATATATATTCATAATTAAGAAAAATCGCATAACGCCTGGATTGAGACAGGTGTGAACAGGAAATATGTCAGGTGGATTAAATATTGACAGGAAGGAGTGTGTGTGTGTGTGTGTGTGTGTGTGTGTGTGTGTGTGTGTGAGAGAGAGAGAGAGAGAGAGAGAGAGAGAGAGAGAGAGAGAGAGAGAGAGAGAGGAGCGAAAGAGAGAAAGCAGGGCAAGAGACAGAGGTGAAAGAGGGAAACGCTGAACAGAATAAAACGCTTTAGGACAATATTAAACGAAAAGGAGGAAAAACGCAAAACGAAAAATTTTTTAAACGATGCACACACACACACACACACACACACACACACACACACACACAC
>NC_137069.1:25284136-25304136 GCF_032717465.1 Coenobita brevimanus
AATATTAAACAACCAAGGCGACATCACACATCCCTGTCGCAGCCCCACTCTCACAGGAAACCAATCACTCACAGCATTTCCCACTCTTACACACGCTCTACTATTTACATAAAAACTTTTCACCCCTTTTAGTAACCTACCACCAAGTCCATACAATCTTAAAACAGTCCACAAAGCCTCCCTATCAAGTGAATGCCGTACATGTACTTTTTTTACTCTACCTTGGCCTAAATTTAGCATCTCTCTTTCTTGAATGCATAGTTATCACAACAGATTAACACCTAAACCCGACGCTAATCATGAAGAAGTGCTATGCTAAGGGTGGATAGCCATAGCCTTGTCTTTTTCTACCACTGAGCTAGGTGAATAAATTTGGACCAGGTGAAAATCTAGCCAGGTTAAGATAAAAGGAGTACCGGGTATAGTCTTCTGTTCTCACTATGACCTTTGATACCCTAGTTCAAGGCCAATTTATCTGACCAGCAAGATCCAAGTAAGGGCTAGTGTACATCTCAAGACTAGCTCTGTGTGTGTGTGTGTGTGTGTGTGTGTGTGTGTGTGTGTGTGTGTGTGGTTTCGTTTCATCTCTGATTATGTCTCCATAGCTTCTTCACTTCCTTTAATCTGAAGCAAGTCTTATTTCCACCAGGCTACCTGCTCCATCCTTTCTAAAGACCTTGAGACATTAAGAACCTGGCCCGTATTCTCGTCTGGTAAAGAAGCTCCCTAACACTTTTCCCTAGGCGATTTATTTTGCTTATTACGCTGTGTTATATGTTAATCCTTCAAACATCGCCAAACTTTGCATTTATAACGCAAAGAAGGATAATGACCAGCCATATCCAAAAATAAATCGCTAAGGAAGAGGTGCTAGGCAGCTACTTACCACTTGTCCTAGCGCTGAAAGAGAGAGAGAGAGAGAGAGAGAGAGAGAGAGAGAGAGAGAGAGAGAGAGAGTGTGTGTGTGTGTGTGTGTGTGTGTGTGTGTGTGTGTGTGTAATTTCACTTTATCTCTAATTATGTCTGCGTAATACTACCGCACCCAATCAGTACAGCCAGATGCACAGACTTCGTAGTATCGGTGGGGTAATGCTCCTTCCTTCAAGAATCCACAGTAAAGAAGTGGATGAATTGGGTGGAGGAGAAAGATTAGGAAAGATTTTGAGAGACAAATTTTGAGACAGATTTTGAGAGAAAGATTTTGAGAGAGAGATTTTAAGAGAAAGATACTGAGAAAGAGATTTTGAGAGAGATTTTGAGGGAAAGATTATGAGAGAAAGGTTTTGAGAGGAAGATTCTGAGAGAAAGATTTTGAGGGAAAGATCTTGAGAGACAGATTTTGAGAGAAAGATTTTGAGACAAAAATTTTGAAAGAAAGCGATACAGAGAAAAATTTAGATACGATGGCGCTTTGCTTCATTTACCTTCGCTACTCCGAACGAAGGCAAATGGCAAATCCAGAAGTGCTTCCACGATCTTAAACACGGAGGGCAAAGTGAACGAAGGTATCTGCAAAAGGTGGGGTGGCGCGGCTGATAAACTATGCTATACTGAATTTCTGGATTTGGAACGAAAAACTTTAAAATATTTTCTGGAACAGATTCGCAAGATTTCTGAAATAAAGAAGGGTATCTGAAAGACATCATCGTTATCATCATCATTATCATTATTATTATCATCATCATCATCATCATCATCATCATCATCTTCCTCCTCCTGTTCCTCCTTCTCCTCCTCCTCCTCCTCCTCCTCCTCCTCATCATCATCATCATCATCATCATCATCACCATCATCATCATCATCATCACCATCATCATCATTATCATCATTCTGAGTCAGTCCGTGGCAGGAAAAAGGCCTCTCCCACCTTTTTCAATAGTAGGTGAGAGAGAGAGAGAGAGAGAGAGAGAGAGAGAGAGAGAGAGAGAGAGAGAGAGAGAGAGAGAGAAGTTGGCATTACATGATCCATAAAGCTTCCATTGCCTCTTAGGTATTCAAATCAGTGCACCTTACACCACCAGACCACCAGGCGATAACGAGTAGGCCTGAAATTGATCCAAGACAACTGTAACAGTAGTAGTAGTAGTAGTAATAGTAGTAGTAGTAGTAGTAGTAGTAGTAGTAGTGGTTGTAGTGGTGGTGGTGGTGGTGGTGGTATCCCTAGGTTCATCAAAATGTGAACTCAGTGGACTGCAGACTGAAGTTATCCCTCTCCTCCAGCCTACTATCCACATTTCGGGGCATAGGGAGGAAGTTGAAGTTATATCAGTGCCACCACGTGAAGGCGCCCCTCTCAAACACCACGAAATATGAAAATATATCTAGTGCTAAAAAGAGAATTATGAAAATACTACAACAAGAATTATTATATGCTGAACTAAAAAAGGGGAGTGTTAAAATGAAAAAAAGGAATATATGTGGAAAAGATTACATAAACGATGGAATATTTTAAAAAAAATACTGAATTATTAATGAAAATGCTGAAATGAGAATGAGGGTATAGTGAAATAAGTGAATTTTGGACGGAATGAAGGCCTAATGGTGAGCCGGGATTAATTACCGGTATATGGAAGTATTTTTTACCTGCTTACAATTCAGATGCACATAAATATACATAGCATAGAAGGAACGGGGATCGCGTTGAAAGAAGTCCGATTGATTACGTGCTTGTACAGAGATCGATGATGGGAATGGTTGCTGATACGAGGGCCGTGAGAGGACGATGTGGAGGTCTGTCAGATCATATGATTGTGGTATGCAAGATCAAGCTGAGAGGAGTGAGGTGGATCAAGAGAGAGAGGAGCAGTCAGGGAGAAAGACTGAAAGTTGAGAAGATAAGGATAAAAGAAATGGCAGATGATTACAGTGTTCTAGTGTCTGCCATTTTTTTCCACATTGGAGCATGTCTCTCGCCACTGTACACATTATATTACTCATATTTAGAGAAAATGTGTTGAAGTGTTGAGATAAGAATCCAAATGCCACTTTAGTGCAGTGTGGTGTGGGAATGAAATGAGCGCTAGACCTGCGAAAGTCAGCACTTCTCTGGCGTAATCATGAGGGTAAAGGGAAGGCGATAGAGAAATATGAATTGTATATATGTTTAAAGTCTTGGGGAAACATTTACCCTGTTGGTATACTTTAATGTAACTAATACTACATTACTGAGGTGTATAATGTGCATGGTAGAGTTGTGATGCTTCTATTCATGTATAAATCCCAGTTGTCTGCGGAGTTTTGGCACCTCTATATTATGCTGAACCAGGGCCACTCCCAGCGGGGAAGCCGGCCAGCTATAGCAGAATGCATTTAGCATTCGGACGAGAGGAATGTATTACTCTGAGTTCTCTCTGTGTCGAAGCTGTATCTCTCTGTGGCCAATAAACAGAGATAAATCTGCTCAGTTTTCTGTCACCTGCACACGTTACCTACCTACCATTCCTTCAACAAGATCTACACCGATTCCCACCATCTCCAGTGTGAGAAGATATTTGGTGGAGAGAGTGTCAGCCGGAAGTGACTTCAACCAGGCGGACATTACATCTTGATAACCTGCTTGGAACAGTGCAGTCACGCCTAAGCTGATACATAATACTGGTGGTCAGTTGAGGGATCCACATAAGCTGATACAACAGGACCAAAGTAGAGGAGGAGTTACTGTTGAATCTGTGAATTGGAATGAAATGGATCTGGACAGCCTGTGGAATGCATATAGGGATTGCTTAGTTGGGAATGCTAAAGCAATATGTGGTGTGGCAAGAGTAACGACAAAGAAGAAAGGTACGGCATGGTGGGATGAGGAGGTTAAGAGTTCGGTGGAAGAAAAGAGGAAGAAGTAGCTTAAGTGGTTACAGAACAGGGGTACAGCTGAAATAAGAACTGAATATACTGAGAGCAAGAAGCACGTAAAAAGACTAATGAAGAGGAAAAAGAAGGATGTAAATGATGAACTAGGAAGAAAAATTAATGTGAACTACTCTGAAAATTGGAAGTTATTCTGGAAAGAGGTGTGGAAATGTAGGAGTGAAAGTGAAAATAAATATAATGGCGTGAAGGATGTAGGTGGTAGATTATTAACCCGTGGGGATGAAGTAACGACCAGATGGAAAGAATATTTTGAAAGCCTAAAGAATGGGAGTAGAGAGAGCAGAGCGGCTGTAAACATGATTGGTTTGGGGGTGTGCAGAGAAGGAATGCAGAACTACGGGACGTGAAACCCGCACAGGTGAAGAGTGCTGTGAAGCGGCTGAAAAATGGTAAAGCAGCTGAGGTTGATGTATGCAGAGATGTTTTAGTGTGTTTAGCAGAAATGTTTAGGACAGACAGTGGAATGAAGTGCTTGTTGGAGATATGTAAGAAGGCATGGATGAGTGAAACTGTGCCTGCAGAGTGGAAAAAGGCTGTGATTGTATCCCTGGACAGAAACAAAGGTGAGCGAAGTGAGTGCAAGAATTATCATGGCATAAGTTTATTGAGTGTGGTAGGAAAGGTATATGGAAGAATTATTACTGAGAAAGTGAAAGACGTATCAGAAGTCCTAGTGAGTGATGAACAGGGTGGCTTTAGGCGTGGCAAGGGATGCGTGAACAAATATTTGCAGTGAGACAGATAGCAGAGAAGGCTTGTGAGAGGGACCATAAGGTGTATATGGCATTCATGGATCTGGAAAAAGCATACGACAAAGTGGACAGAGAAGGATTGTGGAAAGTTTTGCTCATGTACGGTGTAGATGGTAAGCTGGTAGGTGTCGTCGAGAGTTTTCATGATGGTAGTGAAGCATGTGTGAGGGTAAATGGGCATCTAAGTGAATGGTTCACGATTGGTGTGGGCGTGTGACAAGATTGTGTGATGTCCCCATTATATAATAAAAATATATATATATATATATATATATATATATATATATATATATATATATATATATATATATATATATATATATATATATATATATATATGGATAAGATAATGTGAGAAGTAAAAACACGAGTAATGGAGAGAAGGATGGCGTTGGTAATGAATGGTGATGGATGGAATATCTCAAATTTGTTGTATGTTGATGATGCAGTGCTGCTTGCAAGTACCGGACAAGAACTTGGTAGGCTAGTGCAGAGTTTTGCTGATGTCTGTGAGCGTCGTGCCATGAGAGTAAATGTAGAAAAGAGTAAAGTGATGGCTATTGAGAGAGAAGGTGACTCCCAGTTCGATGTTGCAGTGAATGAAAAGAGACTGGAATTGGTGAGAGTTCAAATACCTGGGTCAAGTGATAGAAAAGAGAGGAAAATGTGCAAAAGAAGTTGAAATTAGAGTGACACAAGGAAGAAAAGTAGCTGGTGCAATGAAGGCCTGTTTGTAACCTTTTTGTAAATATTATATAGTATGTAAATATAGTATGTAAGTAGTTGTAAGTAGTTGTAAGTAGAACCCAAGTAGGGCATCAACGCCCAGTGTTATGTCTACGAGCACCTGATGATCCACGACTTCCATACTCGCACCGCCTCTCTCTAGCCGGTGGGAGCCGGCGATCAGTAGCTGTCTGTGATGGTCTGGGGCTGGACACGGGTGCTGTCCTCTGCTGTTGCACAAAGATTCAAGACGGTGTTTAATATATTGTCAGAAAACTAACTCCTACACTTTGTCCTCACCTATGTCTGGCATCAAGGGGCGTTGACAGCATTAACATTTGGTGGAAAGCGAGTGGGATTATAGTGATTACGTCTTCTGTGGGCCGGCTTAGCTGTGTCTGTCATCCCACCACCGTTCTCATGCAATATGACTCCGAAGGAAAGAAACGTGTCATTGCCTATGCTAGCTGTGTGCTAAACTCCGCGGAAAAGAATTACTTTGTAACTCACTGGGAAGCCCTTGCCGTGGTCTGGTCCCTAAAACATTTCCGCGACATCATCTACGGATATCCTGTTCACATCCAAACAGACCATCTTCCCTTATGTGACTTGTTTCGGGGACGTAACCTTACTGGTCGACTTGCACGTTGGGCAGTCACTGTGACTGACTACAATCCAACAATTGAATATGTTCCTGGGAAATCCAATGTCGTAGCCGATGCCCTCTCGTGGCATGTTGCCACAGTCTCAACCGGTTGTGACGTAAACTTGGCGTTCAATTATGACACACTACATAGGTTCCAGCGTGAGGACCCCGTATGGTCACAGGTCATATATTTCCTAGAGTCAGGCGATGATTCTTCTCTGCCAAAGTTACCAGTCTCTGTATCTGATTTCTTCCTCAACAATGAATTGCTATATAAAGACTCAGTACTGAAAGGTAACAGTCGCAAAGTTAAGCAACTAGTCATTCCAACAGACTTAATTCCTGCTGCCCTCCATTTAATCCACGACACCCCTCATGCATCACACCCTGGCAAAGACAGAAGCTTACGGCAAGCACGTCTGTCATATTATTGTCCCTGTATGCGAAAGGATATAGAAGCACACTGCGATGCATGTCTATCATGTGCCCGTCACAAGGGGACAACCTGTCAACCTGCTCCTATATTGCAGTACCCAGTACCATCAAAACCTTGGCAAACTGTCTCTCTCGATCTTCTGAAGCTGCCTTGTACAGAATCTGGCTTCGTTTATCTGTTAGTGGTAGTCGATCATTTCTCTAGATTTGTTATCTTAGTTCCATTGCGTGAAAAATCTGCTAACGCAGTAGCACATGCCTTTATTAATTCAGTAATTTGCCCTTTCACAAAACCAGAAGTAATTTTAACTGATAACGGGTCAGAGTTCAATAATTCAGTACTGGAAGAAGTATGTCTTCGATACGGAATTAAGAAATGCAATATAGTGGCCCATCATCCAGCCTCGAATGGCCTAGTAGAGCGCCAGAATAGGAAGATATTGGAGAGTCTGCGTCACATAGTGGAAGATCAGACTTCCACCTGGGGTGAGTGGATTCCACAGGTAGCTGCTTCAATTAATTCATCCATCAGTAAGTCAACTGGAGAAACACCATTCTTTGTCATATATGGCATTGACAAAAGACTACTTTATTCACTGTCGCAATCCAAATCTGATCCAACATACGACTACGATAACTATGTGCGAGTCAACCTGTACAACTTCCAGAAAATTCATAAATATGTTCAGGATAATCTGGCCCTTACAAATGAGGAGATGGTACGTAACCAACATGCCGCTGCCACAGATGTTACCATCCAAGTAGGTGACTCAGTTTTTGCCCTAGATCATGACAGAGAATCAAAATACAAACTCTTACTCAACCTTCTTCCTCTTCTCTAAATCCTCCTTCTGACACTACTATTCAAAATTTCCCTGCTGTTAATAACTATCGTGCCAAATTGCGTTCTGCCACTAAGTCTCTTGCATAACGTTATCATCTCACACTGTCGTTACAATCTGTATTAACATCATCTCTGACATACACTCATTTTATAGGAAAGATGCTGTGGGTCTAAGTGCTGGCAGTGCTGACTCTGGTTGGGTCTGGATCGGGTGAGGACGATGGTGCCGTACGGCCCGGGGCCTTGGTTGGCGCAGGAGGTGAGGTAATGGTGGTGAAAGATGTAGTCTCCTTGCGCTACGACCTAGAGCCGCTGGCCGCCGTGGCCATCGCCCTGCCTGACCTTGCACGTCAGCTAGACGACCTGCAGGGACTCTTGTCAGATATAAAAAGTCGACATCACACTGACACATTTTTGTACCCACTCTACCTACCCATCTGCTGGAAATTAGATTATATTCGTTATCAGTTCAACCATCTTCAAGATTCCTTCCCTCACCAAATGCCTGTGGGTCGCTCACGAGTGAAACGTGGACTTTTTGACCTTGGAGGAGAAATCCTCAGTGGATTATTTGGTGTAGCGACTACCCGTGAACTTTCTGGTTATATAAAGGATTAAATCAGTTAGCCAATGACCTAGAGTCACAAGACAAAGTGTTACGTGTTCAACATTTTATGCTGCAACAGATGAGTCACCATTTACATGATGTTACTAGTACTTTAAATAATTTTACGATTATTCTTAAGCGTGAAGTATCACAGACTAATATTATTTCAGAGTTGATGTATGTTAAATTACATGTTGATAATTTGCAGGTTTCTCTGGACTCTCTTGTCTCCCAAGTTTCTAGCGTAATTCGTATTTTAGTCAATGCTGTTGATAGTCGTGTGACCCTAGATTTAGTATCTCTCTCTGACCTTCGTTCTACCTTGGAATGGGCTCACTCAACATTCGGCTTGTCTCCTATGATTCCATTTTCCTCTTTAGAACACTACTACCCAATACTAGAAGCCACATTCCTTACTAAAGATATAATTGTTCATATTCCTCTTCGTTCTTCCATCATACTCGATCTCTTTCACATCATTCCTTTTCCCTTCTGGTACAATATCTCCCTAGTACAAGCCTCTGTCTCTTCAGAGTACTTTCTTCTCTCCCATGATCATCTCTATATTGCCTTCCTCTCCTCAAGTGACCTCGGTAGATGTGCCCTTCTCACACCCAACTCTCGAGTTTGTGCTGCGTACCTCCTAACAATTTTTCCTGGCAGCGTTGCTCCTTGCGAATCTGCCTTAGTCCGTAACTTCTCAGTACAACCTGTCTCTACCTTTGTTCCTGCCCCCAAAGGCCAGGTACACCATGCTCGTCTAAATCACATCCGCTATTTCTTCTTTAGTGTCTCAACTCCTGTCAGTCTTATTTGTCCAGGGACCCCTGTCCGTTCACTATCCGCAATTGGTTTATATAAGGCCCCTGATTACTGTACAGTAAAGTCTGAGTCTATAATAGCCCATGCCACACATTATCACTTCGCACTTCGCTCCCACAAGTATGACATCTTCAAACCTATTAATACTACCTTTCATCTACCAACAGACAATCTTTCTATCGCATCAGGAAACCTACGTATGTTGAACTATCTAAACAATTCTGACTTTATTATGAACTTGTTCTCTTCAGCTTTTAACAGCTCCTGGTCACATCCAGTCTTTGTATTTCCTCCGGTTGTCTTATGTTTTCTAGGTTTTATTGCAATTGTTTGTATCCTGTATTGTTGTCTCAATTGAATGGACAAAAGGTTGCATGAGATCCGTGTAGCAACAAGGTTAGTGCGACAACCAAAAGACCTGGAAAATGGTAGTTCTGAATAAAACTCATTTTGTGATTACGTATATATATTTGTAAATTGACCAAATCTATATGTTTATGCTATTTTTTCTAACATGGCCATGTACTGTAAATATATTAATCCCTTCTTACATCCAGCTTTGTGAAGTATGTAGTAATATCTCATTTATTATTATACTCCCATGTAGTCCCGGTTGACTGTATACTCAGACCACTTGCATTCTTGCCATATTATGATTTACTGTCTCACCACTGTGTCAGGAGACACACTTTTTGATGAGGGGGAAAATTGTTTGTAACCTTTTTGTAAATATTATATAGTATGTAAATATAGTATGTAAGTAGTTGTAAGTAGAATCCAAGTAGGGCGTCAACGCCCAGCGTTATGTCTACGAGCACTTGATTCACGACTTCCGTACTCGCACCGCCTCTCTCTAGCCGGTGGGAGCCGGCGATCAGTAGCTGTCTGTAACGGTCTGGGGCTGGACACGGATGCTGTCCTCTGCTGTTGTACAAAGATTCAAGACGGTGTTTAATATATTGTCAGAAAACTAACTCCTACACTTTGTCCTCACCCACGTCTGCCATCAAGGGGCGCTGACAGCATTAACAGGCCTTGATAAGAAACAGAGGCTTGAGTGTTGCAGCTGCACGAGGCTTACATGTAGGAGTGTTAGTGCCAACTTTAACATAGGGATGTGAGACTATGTTGTGGCATGAAAATGAAAAGTCAAGAGTAAGAGCAGTTGAGATGGGACTGCTGAGGAATGTATGTGGAGTACAGAGGGTGGATAGGATACGAAATAATGTGCTCCGTGAAAGATATGGAGTGAGGAAGTCGGTGGACATCAGAATCGAAGAGAGTGTACTGAGATGGTATGGTCTTGTGGAGAGAATGAATAACAAAAGAATGGTGAAAAAGGTATATGTGAGCGAATTTGAAGGATGGAGGAGGCGAGCTAGGCCAAGGAGAAGGTGGAGAGATATGGTGGGTGAGTGTGTGGGGAAGAGAGGTTTGGAAGTCGGAAAGGCTAGAAAACTGACAAGAGATCGAGCTGCCTGGATGAACGTTGTGAGGAGATGTGCATGATCAGGAATTTTTGGCACCCCTTTTTAACGTGGCAGCGTCAAGATTGACTCTATCATGTACGTTTGTGTGAAGCTACAGAATGTGGTGAATGTTTTTGGCGTATCCGATAGAGTCAGAATTCCGGGGGCTTGAATGATGAGTGAATGGAAGAGTGGCCCATTGGACTGGGCAAATTTGGGCTGTCTGGATATTGCTACTCCTCACCCTGCCCTAGGGTGGGAAAGGAGGTCCGGATGATGATGATAATGATGTATTTCAGGATGTTTTGTGATGGACACGACTGGCAACTGGTTAGATAGATGGATGAAGGAAGACAGACAGCTAGTTAGACAGATGGATGGAGGACAGAGCTGGATAGACAGATGAAGGAGGACACACAGCTGGATAGACAGATGGATGGATGGATATGTAGACAGATGGTTACAGATAAGAGGTAGAGAAAGGAATGAAAGAATGGGCAAAATGATAGACAAAATGAGAGAGAGAGAGAGAGAGAGAGAGAGAGAGAGAGAGAGAGAGAGAGAGAGAGAGAGAGAGAGAGAGAGAGAGAGAGAGAGAGAGAGAGAAAGTTAATATTACCAAAGCTTACCAGAAGGATTTAAAAGAGGCTGTCACTTCAAAGCCTCAATTACCAAAAGACTGCTCATATTTTTGATTTGTTGTTGCACAGAGACGAACCTAATCCTTGAATCCGCCCTTTGATAGAGTTTCTAATCATGCAAAACTGACACCTGTAATCCCACTATTAATCTTTCTATCTATTTTTGTGGTAGTTGGTTAAAGATGGGAGATTGAAGGTTAGTTGTATAAAGTTACGTGATGAAAATTTTGGTTAGGTCAGGTTAGGCTGGGCTAGTTTAGATTAATTTTAAACATATGGGGTGGGTTAGGTGTGTTACTGAAGAAAATAATACTTAGATTTGAAGAAGAGAAAGAAGAAGAAGAAGAAAGATGAAAAACAAGAAGAAGAAAGAGAGAAAGAAAGAAAAGGAGGAGGAGGAGGAGGAGGAGGAGGAGGAGAAGAAGAAGAAGAAGAAGAAGAACAAGAACAAGAAGAAGAAAAAGGAGAAAAGGAAGAAGAAAAAAAGATGAGGGAAAAAAGAAAGTGATGAAGAAAAGGGAGAAAAAGAAGAAGAGAAAGAAGAAGAGGAAAAAGAGGAGGAAGAAGAAGAAGAAGGAGAAAAGGAAGAAGAGGAGGAAGAGGAGGATGGGGAGGAGGAGGAGGAGGATGGGGAGGAGGAGGAGACGGAGGAGATGATGATAATAATAATAATAATAATAAATAATAATAATAATAATAATAATAATAATAATAATAATAATAATAATAATAATAATAATAATAATAATAATAATAAATACTAAAAAAAATAATAAAATGATGGTTTACATATGTCAGCTGCATAAAGCTCATAAAACAATAAAATCTTCTAGGTCCAAAGTTTCCCCAGGAACATGACCCACAACAGTCGAATTTACATCCAGGTCCCTACGTGTACTACCAAGTTGACACAGACAAGGATAGCACAGATGAGTCCAGACAGTAATGTGGTGAGGTAAGAGATATTTTCATTGCCAGGTGTAATAAAGAATGTGATTTTATTTTTATCCTGATCTGATTATACTGAATGTAACTTAGGAGTGTTCAGTGTGGAAGGGAAAGGATTATGTTTGGTATAATAAAGACAGACAGACAGACAGACAGACACACACACACACACACACACACACACACACACACACACACACACACACACACACACACAAAGACAGACAGACAGGAAGAGAGGTTGATGAAGATATTTATATACATATATATAGATATATATATATATATATATATATATATATATATATATATATATAGAGAGAGAGAGAGAGAGAGAGAGAGAGAGAGAGAGAGAGAGAGAGAGAGAGAGAGAGAGAGAGAAAGGAAGACAAAGGGATATTCAGGCAGAGAGACAGAGACAAAGACAAATATACAGTTACAAAGTGGCAGATGGATGGAAAGACAGAAAGACAAACATAAGTAGAGATAGACAAATGGCTAGACAGACAGACAGACAGGCAGAGATAGACAGATACAGATACCACTCTTCCATCCGAAAAGACAACACCATCACCACAATGTTATAAATTCTCAGTCCCATCAACACTACAGTAATAGGAACAACAACGGGGCAGAAAGGGGATCTAATATTGTTCCTAGCTGTGATCTTATTCAGGATGGGGGTTCACTGTGCTCAGGGCTAGGGGAAGGGCTCAAGGGTTCGCTTATGTTCTGGTAACTAAGGGGACGCTCAGGGGTTCACTTATGTACTGACTACTAAGGGAAGTGCTCAAGGGTTCACTTACACTACACCAGTTTCACTTACCCGGTAGAGTAAAGCAGACTGGAAGGGAAGGGAGAGAAATGAACAAACAAGATAGGGAGGCGTCATAAGGGAGAGGGTGAGACGGATGAGTTAAGCGAGAGAGAGAGAGAGAGCAAGAATAATTGGGAGGGCTGCAGTGCTGGAACCAGGGCAGACTAAATTAGAGGAAGAGTGAGCAAAAACCCCTTAGAAATAATGGGGAGGAGGGCAAGGAAAAGGTCAGCTGCTGATTATAGGGCCATGATGGGAAAAGGAAACGTATAATTGGTGAACATATCCATTTTAATATTGCGTGCTAACGTTTTGGGGTAAACAGAACCCAACTGAGAGCCAGATTCTGTGTAGCTAGAACGTAAAAGAAATAAAGACGTCAAGCTCTATCCTGTGTAGCCCGAAACGTTGAAGAAATAAAGAAGTCAAGCTCTATCATGTCTCTCTCTCCCACCCACCACTTCCACTTGTCGTAATGGATCATCTACATAACCATTTTACATGGTCTAAATTTGCCATCTCTCCCGCGCGGCGTTGAACCAATATATCAACGCTAAAATAGGATGCTAATCTCAAAGATGTGTTATGGGAAGGATGTACGGCCACAGCACTGTCTTCTTTTGTTACAGAGCTACGTGAAAGGAACTGGGAAAAGAAAATCTAGGCCAGATGAGTGTACACTCTAGGCCAGGTTAGTGTAAAATCTGGGCCAGGTGAGTATAAAATCTAAGCCAGGTTAGTGTACAATCTAAGCCAGGTTAATGTAAACGAACGATCGCTGTAGTGTTATGACTGATAACCTTTCATCTATACTAAAGCATTTTCTAGTACTGCCTTCTAAGTGTTTGCTAATAAAACTTTCTGTACCTATGTGAATGTCACACAATCAAGTGAATGCTGCACCTATACTCTTTTTACTCTAACTTGGCCTAATATTGGCATCTCTCCATCTTGAATGCTTAGTTATCACAACAGAATAACACCTAAATGCGATGCTAGTCATGAAGTGCTATGATAAGGCTGTATTGCCGTAGCCTTGTATTTTTCTGCCACTAAGTGGAAAACGTTGGAAAAAGACGACAATCTGGGCCCAAGTTAAGGTAAAAAGAGTATAGTCTTGTTTCCTTAGTATGACCTATGATATCCTAGTTCACAGCCAAGTTGTCTTACCAGCAAGAGCCAAGAACCCGGTATTGTACTTTCCAAGACTGACTTTCTAAAGACTGTGAGCCGTGTTTTGAAAGAACCTGGCCCGTATTCTAGTGGGTTAAGGAAGCTCCCTAACAACTTTTCAGATCAGCTTAATGCTCTTTACTGTCCTATTTTGTATTATACTCGTACATTAATCCTTCAAACATCACCAAACTCTCCATAAATAATGAAAAAAAAAAAAAAAAAGGATATTAACTATCATATCCAAAAATAAATCGCTAAGGACGAGGTGCTAGGGAGCCACCACCCGTTGTCCTAGTGCTTTGAGGAAGGGCTGAACCGGCACCTCCCTGGCACGACACTCGCGATAACAAGAGAGAGAGAGAGAGAGAGAGAGAGAGAGAGAGAGAGAAAATAAGACAGAAGCCGGTATTACATGACGATAAAGCCTCCATCGCCTCTTACGTATTCAGATCAACGTGCCTTACACCATTAAAACACCAGGCGATAACGCGTAGGCCCGAAGATGAACCAAGAAAAATATACTGTAGTTGTAGCAGTAGTAGTAGTAGTGGTGATTATGGTGATGGTGGTGGTAGTAGTAGTAGTACTAGTAGTAGCAGTAGAGCTTGTAGTAGTAGTAGTAGTAATAGTAGAGTAGGTCCATCGAATTGTGAACTCAGTGGACTGCAGACTGAAGTTACCCCGGTCCTGCAGCCCACCATCCTCATTTCAGGGAACATGGAGAAAGTTGAGGGATGCTTGCATAACCGGGCACTGCAACTACCCAGTTATATCAGTGTCACCACGTGAAGGCGTCCCTCTCCAGCACTACGAAATATGAAAATGAATATAGTCCTAAAAGGAGAATTATGAATATACTATAACGAGAATTAGTATATGCTGAACTGAAAGAAGTGTTAAAATGAGAAAAGGAATATATGTGGAAATGGGACTACATATACAGTCATGGACAAAAGTCCTGCAACCGGCCGTAGATCCGCACTTACCATGAGGAATGATGGCTAAGTTATCCACTAGATGGCTCAGCTACTTGGACACAACTCGAGAACAGACTCGGACAACGCTGTGAATTCAAGAAAAATGTGCCATCTTGTATACGACGCATTACCGGGAGGCAGCAAATAAAGAAACGCATACGAAGAAAACTGCTGTTTGTTGTGAGAATACCTTTGTGTAATTATAAGACGTGTGGACAAAGATGATGCTTTACTTGTGATACTCGTCCATATAGTATATATTGACAGGAATCATGACTCTTCCATCAGTTTATCATGCAGCGGCTTGGGGAATGTAATGATGCATGATTAATAACAGTTTATTAAATATCTGTGTATGGATTATGCCATACAAATTACAGCTTTTTGTTTCATCGTCCTTTGAAAATGTTACATCATTATCGTGTGGCACCAGATCATTAGGAAATGAACTACAAATACCATTATTTTAAATTCCCAGAGTGATCTTTCCATCATAATTATTATGATCATACAATATTTTAACCCTCTACAGACAAAGTACGAAACGGTGTTGCTTTTTTGTTTCGGCGATCAAACCCCTATTTTTGGTCGAAGGAGAGGTTGCCAAGGTGAACTAAAGCCACATGAAAGTTTTTTGATAAATATAAGACAGTTAGGGAGATCCTGGTTACACTCAAGGGATGATGTATTGCAAATAGTGACAGACGTATGCCACAACTTTCAACATAACTATTGCTTGTTGCAGAATGTCTTCATAAAATACCCCGCCGTTAGCCTGACGAAATGCCTACGCCACAGACTCCCCGATAGTTCTGCCATCTCCCCCCCACCCTCCCTGACCCTCACATGTTTACCACCTCACTCGAACCTCACTTACATTGACTCCAGTCTCCTCGTATAGAATGGTAGACATTCGACGTAGTTACTTTGACAGCGATACGACTGATAATCAATAGCTGCGTACAGTATGTTTGCTACTGTTTTTACAATATCATGATGGTGACAAATACTGAAATGTAGACTGCTAATCGCTTTAGCCAAATATGAATGACAGCTATTATTTTTATAAGGGTCTTATCACTGTTGTGCATGATAATGGAAAAATTCACAATTAAATCCTATAATTAAATTTTACAGTAAGAAGTCAGTGAAACAAAATAACTGGGATGTGCATATACATGGAGTAAATAGTCATATCTACTTTTTATATATTAACACTAGAAATACTTTTAAGTAAAGCATGGTAATTGTCAAGAATTATGTGGTCTGTATAAAAAGAGCATAATATTTTCCTTCCCTATGAAATCCGTAAGGTTTGTGTAAAGTCTTATGTCTCTCCATAGACGATTGAATCCATTTTATCACTGATATCTGAATCTCAGGTATGGCACCACCACGAGCTGATTCTCTCGACGTTATCTCTACCCGGGGACGTATATTAGGTATGTGGCAGGCCGGGACACCACTACCAACAATAGCTCAAGAACTTGGAGTCCCCAGGCAAACCGTATGGAGTTGGGTCAAACAATGGCAAGAGGAAGACGTACTGACGACAGAGAAGTCGTCAGGATGACCAAAGGATCTTGCAGACCGCACGGGAGAGACCCATGATGTTATCCGTGCAAATAACTAGAGAACTGCAGCTGCCCTGTCACCACCGCACCACACGTCGATGCCTACATCATGGAGAATTTCATTGTTATGTACAAGCCGTTAAGGAAACCTTGACTACCGCTCACACAGAGGCACGACTGGGATTTGCATTACAATACCTGCCCATGGACGTAGAATTCTGGAAAACCACTATATTCAGTGATGAAAAGGTATTCACCTCTGTAGAGTCTGGTGCAACACAGTGCTGGCGACCCCCTAATACAAGATACCGTCCTGAGAGCATCGATGAGATAAGGAGATGCGGATGGAACGCGGTGTCATTTTGGGAGTGGATGTGGGGATATGGACCGGGTGAACTAGTGAAAAAAGAATGACGTTTTAACAGCTAACAGTACATTCAAATACTAGAGGAAGTGTTGATTCCAACTGTAAGAGCAACGGCTATCCCTCACCCAATGTTCATAAGGTTTGTTCATGATAACTCCTTTGTTCACTGTAGCAAGTCGGTGCAGGATTGGTTGAGTGCACACCCCGAGTTAGATGTAATTGACTGGCCTACAAAGGGGTGTGACATCAACTCAATAGAAAATATGTAGGCTATTATGTGCAGAGACTGGGACATAGGAGACGAAAGGAGTGTGGCTGCTGTAGAAATGAAAGCTCGCAAGGTGTGGGACAGTGTGCTGCGGTGTTAGGACTCCATATTATAATTACAAATCATAATAGATAGATAGATAAATAGATAGATAGACAGCTCTATGCGAGCCTGGGAATGGGAAATGATCTTGCAAGTTACACTGAGGAAAAGCTGACGACAGATTACGAAGTAGCCAGTCAGTTAGTTGTCAACAATTCACCAGGTGAACAAAGCCTTGTTGACCATACGCACACATACACACATACTCACACACAGGCTTCTAGAACTTTCCAATCACAGGGAACACACGTGATACGACTCCTGTTTCACCAGAATTTAGGAAAGAGAGCTCAGAAGGAAGCTAGCCATAGAACAGACAGGTCGCAGGGAGAAGGGCTTAGCAACTTGAGAGAGAGACAGAGAGAGCGAGACAGGGAGATAGCTCCTGGGACTCTACTTTATACTTCGCTCTGTGTGAGAGACTTGTTAATATTTCCAAGACAAATAAAAATAGTTCCATACTATTCTTTACCTCTCCTTGTCATTGAATGACAAATGGGAAAGAAGATTATCTACTTACAAAGCTACTCAAGTATAACAACTGCTCGTCCACAAGTCTAATATATATATAACTTCTCTACAAGTAACTACAAAGTTTTATGACATTTGGTAGCAGCGAACGTATACGAACCTCGTCTACGAATCAACAGTGAATTCCTACAAAATATCAAGATTGAAAAAAAAAAAAAAAAACTCTCACAACCAACAACTTACAACCAGCTCCTGACAGTATTCACTCCAACCAGCCCCCTCCGTCTCCCCGATCATCACGCTGATGTAGAGGTGAAGAGGTCACAGGACGCCTTGCAAGTAGTTTAACAATATATTGATACAAACAATCTTGCAACTTCTACGACGAACCAGCGAACTACAACCATCTACAATCAACTACAAGTAACAACTCTACGAGTCGTCTGTATAATCTTCTACACGCACCTACAAGTAGCGGCAGTCTTCATCCCACAACGAGTAAATCACAAGAGAAAAGGACCGAGAAAACATCGACAAAGAAAAACAAAACAAACAAACGAAGAGTGAGACACGACTCATACCTCATAACCACCAGACCTCACCCTCCTCTCTCTGCTACATCCACCCAACCTCCACTGCTGACGCAGGAGTGAAGAGGTCAAGACGACGAAGCAAATACCAAGTCCATATTCACAACTCATCTTACTCACTCGTCTGCACTCAAGTTACTCATTGCTACTCATTCACTCACCACAGCTACCAGTGTGGGAAGTCGACGTCATCATGCGTGCTTGCTGAAAAGACGCCACGTCAGTCAACTCACCACCTGCACCATCACTAACACCATTCCCACCATGGTAAAAATTAGTGAGTTACATAGTTACTTCATTTATACAATACACAGTGAGAGACAAAAAACTTCTGTACAAACACATAAAACGTGCTGGATAGTTACAACTTAAATACGTATACCTACTTCAATTATCTTCATAATTCAATCATTAAATACTTGCACCAACAATAAATATTCTACACTGTATATATTCATTCATTTATTATAACATTTATTTACTACCAAAGAGTGTTACCATTTATACCTACATAAAATACGTGTTTCATAAATACAGCTATACATTATTATATCTACAAAGTGATAAAGAAAATATACCATCACAGTTACTCAGTGAACGATTAAAAGAACTGTATTAAACATTTATTAATTAAAGCTTCCTAGTGGAAACATATAAATTAAGTTACAAGGTAAACTAGAGAAAAAAAAATGGCCATCACAAATGACGTTAGCAAGAATGAACATCTTCAACACAATCGTGAAGAAAATGATTTCCACACAGTGCTGACACACATATTACCCACGATAGGTACAAGTGAACAACAAGTCAGTGTATATAGTTAATACTGTACAGTATATAGTGTATATATATATTTTTTATATAAAATAACAAAATATGGGACTATATAATATCATTTTCAGTAATATCTGTGCAATATAAACTAAACTTTAAAAAAGTATCCCAAGGAAATTAGCCAGTAATTATACAACCATGAACAACATAGAAAAAGCGTACACAAGCGACGAAAAACAAACTATAGAAAATCAATACATACAAAAAAAAAAAAAAATAAATAAGAAAGAAAAATGAGAGAAATAGAGTAAGATCACATAACAAACAAATGAAAATAAGTGTAAGTGTTACTACATATGCCAAAATACCACATAAACTACAAACAAAAAAGCAAATTGTTGTCTCCACAAGCAAGTGGCATGACACATCATCACTATCATCGACCGCAGCAAGACCGGATTCATATGTCAGGACTGCAATTATTACAATTATGTAACTACAAACGATATGTAACAATTATGTAACGACAAACGATTGCATTATGTTACACTTGCTACAATTATGTAACTACAAACGATATGTAACAATTATGTAAAGACAACCGATTGCATTATGTTACACTTGCTACAATTATGTAACTACAAACAATATGTACCATTTATGTAACAGTTGCATTAACAAGATGTAACTTTTACGTAACTTTAACTACAATTATGTAACTACAAACGATATGTAACAATTATGTAACGACAAACGATTGCATTATGTTACACTTTGCCAATTAACAGTTGCATTAACAAGATGTAACTTTTATGTAACTTTAACTACAATTATAAGGCCAAGACACTTATGTAACAGTTGCATTAACAAAATGTAACTACAATTATAAGGCCAACACAATTATGCATTACCACAATATTTTGTAACAATTCATAAAATGTTACAATTATGTATTACCACAATGCTAGTACAATATTATAAGTCATACGACTATAGCACAATTCTGTATTACCAGTATCATCATACAAGTTAGGTGAAATATTAGACATTACTAAAGTGATAACTCAATATGTAATGTATAACCTAGCAGTATTACCATTGCACAATTATATGCGTATGTCTGTTAT
>NC_137069.1:25311636-25326636 GCF_032717465.1 Coenobita brevimanus
ACCACTTCACATTCATTCTCCCTCCCCTACCTCCCCTCCCTCCCCTCCCTCACTACATCCCCGCACCATCACTCGTCCCCCCACCCACCTTCCCTTCTCCCTCTGGCCCCTCCCTCTCAGCCTCTCTTACTCCACTGTAACTTGCCACGAATAAAGGAGCCAGCCTGAGGGACGGGGTACAGGAGTACAGATGATTATTTCTGACCACAACTGTTCACCTCACTGTCCACAACTTGAGTCACGGTTTTCATTTCTGCAAAAGTCTCCCCGATCATAAATAGACTATCAGACAGAGAGACAAACAGATAGATAAAAAGCAAAGCAGTGAGAGACAACTAACGCAATGTCCAAACTTGCTACACTGACAAAAGGACAGAAACAGGCAAAGAGATAGACAGGCAGACAAACAAGGACACACAGGTATACAGACAGATGGGCAGACAGACAGGCGGACAAAAAGATAACAGTAGACAGACAGATAGACAAATAGATACCAATAGACAGACAGGCAGACAAACACACTAACAGACAGGCAGGCAGACAGATACTAGTAGAAAGACAGACAGACAAAACTACACAAGTAGACAGACAGATGGTCAAACAAAGACACACAGGTAGACAGACAAACAAAGACACACAGGTAAACAATCAGGTCCACGTCGCTATCCATAACTTGCATCCTGGTTCTCTCAATTTTGCAAAGCCATCCTTGATCACAGACTCACAAATGTACACTTTTTGTTCCACTGCATTGTTCAGCCCTTCCAATCCTGCTCTGGAAAAGGATTTTTAAGAATGGCTTAGTGGAGTGGGTGAGGGAAGAGAGATGGGGAGGAAGGATGAGGGGATGCTGGGATGAGGGTGTGGGTGTGGTGGTAGGAATGATGAGGGAGAGAGAGAGAGAGAGAGAGAGAGAGAGAGAGAGGGGTGGAGGTGGGGAGGCATAGGCAGCTGAGATGAGTGTGGATAGGTAGGTGAGGGCCATAAGCACAGTGGAAGGTGACAGTGGCTTGGGGTTGTAATGAGAGTGGACTTAACCCAGAGGAGGGATGGGTAAGTGGGTGGGTGACAAGTGTTTTAGGAGAGGGTGGGTCAAGTGGGTGGAGGCTAGGGTGGATGTGGGTGGAGTGAGTGGGTGAAGGCTGGGGTGAGTGTGAATAGGTGACAGTAGCTATGGGTGACGAATGGCTAAGGAAGTAGCCTAAAGCTAAAATGAAGACTGGGTTGCCACTAAGTTAACCTGATTGTAGAAGATTATCGCTCTTTTTTTTTTTTTTTTTTCGAATAGTGATGTAACTTGTAAAACTCGTACACAGTATTTTGAAAAAACTTACTGACTCCAAAGATCGCATCACTGGGTTTCATAAGTCAGTGTTGTTGTTTTTTTTTTAGTTATTTTAAAGATATTGACTGGCAACACGCGCCCTGTCGCCTCCCCTACCACTCCACCTTCGTCCCCTCTTAACATGCCCCCTGCCACACACCCCATCCCCTAAGACACACAGTTGTTCAGGTATTATCCCTCCTATGGCGGAATTGACATGCCTGCCATGTTGAATATATTCTCAGCTTATGTCGAACTTCTTACACACACACACACACACACACACACACACACACACACACACACACACACACACACACACACACAAACGCTTCTGTGTGATCTCTAACAATTTTCCCACTCTTGTGAAATCTTAAGCTAACTTCAAAGAATTTAATCAGAACAGGATGGGAACATCGATTACATATGTCTTCCATTTTCAGAGAGACGGTTTCCTGTCCCTCTTATTGTTAACTTTTTTGCCAATTGCCCATGAGGCTATTTTATTTCTTTGCTTGACTTTTACAGTATCTCCGGCCATCTCTTTGGATTCGAAGTAGTAGTAGTTGTTCCCTAGGCAGTTTGGCCGAACAGCCCCGAGTCCCTAAAGCCCTGTCCACACTAGCGGGCAATGCCCGCGGGCACAAGCGAGCAGTTTGCCTGTTGACGGGCTCACCGCTTGTTCCCGCGGGCAAATGCGTAAATTGCCACGGGCAATTTACGCATTTGCCCGCGGGAACAAGTGGTGAGCCCGTCAACAGGCAAACTGCTCGCTTGTGCCCGCGGGCATTGCCCGCTAGTGTGGACAGGCCTTTAGGAAGGCCATGGCCGAGACCGGACTTTCCCACAGAGCTCTCAAAGAGTGTATGTTGTGTTGTTGGCATAGGTGATTGTGTGCAATGCAGTCTTCCATAATGTGCTTAATAGTATGGGATGCTGTGGTGCATCCTGGACAGGCATCAGCGACGGAGTCATTCAGCCTCTTCTGGTAGCTTAAGAGGGCTGGATGGTGCCCACATTTCAGCCTGGCCAGGTGGACCTGTCCTCACGAGGAAGATAGGATTCAGAAGGGTGGATGTCAGGAGGCCGTGTATGCAGCTGTGTGTTGTCTTTAAGTGACTGAATGGAGCGGCGAGTGATCTGAGTGTGGATATGCTTCTGGAAGCTGGTCTGAGGTGGGCGAGGGGGGAGAGATGACAGTATTTGTGTATCGTATCGTGTGCTAGGTGTTGTTTTGATGTTCCTTGGTGTGGGTGGATGTGCTGCCATGTACTGTAGTGGATGTTGTGGGTTTGTGGAGGCTGCAGCAAGAAACTGGGTGCCTCTCATGTCTAGGTGATCCTTGACTTTCAGGACTTTGGTTTCTTGATGTAGGTGGTCTGTCCGTGTGTAGTTGCTGTGCAGCCTGTGATTATTTTTAGGGCCTTGTTCTGTATGGTCTGTAGAGTGTTGCAGTGTGTTTTGGTCAGGTTAGAAGCCCAGGCAAGGCTTGCATAATTCAACACTGAACGTATTTAATGTTTGTATACTGTGGTGGTGGTTTCTTTGTTGTGTCCGAATGTTGTATGGGCAAGTGACCTCAAAGCATTGAGTCTTGGTGTTATTTTATTTTTAATGTTTGTGATGTGTTGTTTAAATGACATTGATGTATTGTATGTTACACCAAGGATTTTGTGTGTGTGTGTGTGTGTGTGTGTGTGTGTGTGTGTAATTCACCGGGTCGGTCAGGATCACTTGATGGTCGTGATCGTCAGCTTTTACCCTCCCGGGAGGGAGTTGAGAGCTCATATAGTCCGATCTAAGGGCAAGGCTGTGACCTTCACACACGCACACACCCGTCCCCTTGCTCAAGGGGGACAGTAACCACCCACTTCGTCAGTGAAATTTTTCGCAACCTGAGCGAGGCGTGAACTCCCGTCCACCAGTTGGCAAGCAGGAACGTTACCACTGCACCAGCGAGCTGTGTGTGTGTGTGTGTGTGTGTATGTGTGTGTGTGTGTGTGGTAGGGGAGTGTTGTTTATGGTGAGGTGTGGGATGTGACTGTGTTCTGCTGTCCAGTTTGTGGGAAGAGTCACTGTAGATTTGGCTGGGGCTATTTTGAGTCTGTTTGTGGTGAACCATTCGTGTTGTGTTGTTGTGGTAAGGTTGAATGATGTGTGCAGCTGTGTTTGCGTTTTGGTGCGTACATGTAAGTGTTATATCATCTGCATACGAAGCTATGTGTATCTGTGGTGTGTGGGGTGTGGGTACGTCGTGCATGTATAGATTAAAGAGTGTAGGGGACAAAACAGATCCTTGGGGGACGCCATTTGTGAAGTTTCTGATGTTAGAAGACTGACCGGCAAATGTTCCGTGTGCACATCTGCCTGCTAAGTAGTTTGCCAGCCATTTTTTTGTGTTATTGTGCATGTTTGTGTTGAGTATTTTGTTTGTGAAGTTGTGGCGGGGAATGGCATCAAAAGCTTTGCTAATGTCTAGTGTGACTAGGAAAGCTTTTGATGCCATCCCCCGCCGAAGTATGACGCTTTGGTGTACATTTTTTCTCCAACCAGGACCTGGATTTACTATAGGAAAAAATTTACAGTCACTTTCCCAATCAATATCCAGTCATAACCGTGACTGGATTTGACAGGAAAGAAAAGGCAGGGAGTACAGATTACTACCAATGCTCCTGTTTCTCCTCCAAATAATAATCTTATCTTCGAGAGAAAATCATCAGAATTTTGTCATCTGGAGGAAGCACAAGGAAAGAGTAATGCAATATATTCCCGTATTTCTTGCGCCTTCTACCAAAAATAAATCTAAGTTACTACTGGGAAATGATTGCGTGTTTGTGTCCAGGTTCATTGTACTAACGTGATTTTCTTCTAATATACGGAAAGAGAGAGAGAGAGAGAGAGAGAGAGAGAGAGAGAGAGAGAGAGAGAGTCAAATGCCGGAAGATCACCGGACAGTGCTCTTTACAGGACGGAAAGAAAGAAAAAAAGATAAAGAAAAAAGGACTCAAACCCTGCTTCGTTCATGTCGGGATGTCGGATTGACCTGAAAGCTAAATAAGAAAAGAAAAAAAAGAAAAAAGAAAAAAGCTTGGATGAATGACCAAGCAATGCAAGAGTGAAATAAAAATGACGGGCTGGAGGCTGAGGTGCAGGCTGACATGACACACAACATGTACCGTCACCTCCCCTTCCATTACCCCACAATGCCATGACCCCCTGCCACCCTCCCTCCCCAAAACACACACACACACACACACACACACACACACACACACACACACACACACACACACACACACACACACACACACACACACACACACACACACACACACACACACACACACAAGCGCTCTCTCTCTCTCTCTCTCTCTCTCTCTCTCTCTCTCACTGTGGAGTATACCAATAGGTACCGTATGTATCTATTGCAGCGGTCGGTTTGCACACATCTGACATGGACGGACAGCTGTACAAGTTCAAGCCATGTTTTACGAGTCGTGAGGGGCAATTATTTCGGAGAGTCGAGAAACATCACATTCTATCACTGGGGAACTGATCCGCTCCCACCTACTGCTTCGTGCACTGGTGCAAACGTGAAAACCTTTTGGAGGGTAGCGTGAGAAATGCATGTGAAGATCTGTGTGGTGGGAGTGGGTGTTTTTGTGTAAGTCTGTGTAGTTATGTCATCCAGGAACATCAACAGGATTTGAACGTGTTGTGGGAGTGGGTGTGTTTGTGTAGGTCCGTGTAGTCTGTGTAGTTATGTCATCCAGGGAACATCGAAAGGATTTGAACGAGTTGTGGGAGTGGGTGAGTTTATGTTAGCCTGTGTAGCTATGTCACCCAGGGACCACTGCCAGGGTATGAACGTGAATGAATACATGAAAGGACGCAATACTGGGCTGTGTTGAGTCCTGTTGTTCATCCCAACTTGGCATAGAAACTTGGAGAAGGGAGGTTGTGTGGGATGTTGTTGCTATCAGTGGGGAAGGGGGAGGTGGCGGGCTTTTGTCGTGGGTCGAGGTAGTGATGGAGTGTGATGAGTTGCAGCCACATGCATTCCTGATCAGACTCATGGTAATGACAATACTAAAGTGATTTACATTCACATTTTTAATTTGTAAGGCAAATGGGGCATTTTATAATCTACTTCTCTCTAGGAGGGAAAAATAAGTGTAAGGATTTTATTTTTCCATTCTTTAAATTACAAGTTTTCATGCATGAAATATAGATAGTGCAGGTACATATTGTCCTTCCTATTTGGCCCTTTTCTCCCTTCTTAACCCCAACGACGTACTTAGTTTGTCCTCGCTATTTGCAGACGAATTTATTCACTTTAAGATCTCCCCCTCCCCCCGTCTTTTTTATTCAGAAGGAGTTAGGTAATTTCCATATACCTCTTTACCAGAAACTCATTACCCTTTGCTGTATATAATCGTCTAAAGGTATCAAGAATGATGCGAAAGACAATGCCACCGAAATGAAGAGGTTAATCCTTCCATCCTTCCTCTCTCCCTCCCTTTTTTTCTTTTTCCCTGTTTCCCTCTCTATCTACTTCCTTCCTCCTTTGTTAATCTTGAATGGTAAACTATAGCAAGAGATGCTGGTTACGAAGAAGGGGTATGGAATGGATGCAACGCCGTAGTACTGTCTTATTCTGCCACTGAGCTACATAAAAATGGCTGCATAAGGAAAAAGAAAAAAAAACTGCACCTGCCTCATAGAGGTAGTTAGACAATACCAATGTAGAGAGGTGTTAGATAAAGTGCTGTATCTTAAGTGATTTTGGAGATTTCGTAGCCCGATTTTACGGGGTTGCACGGGGTGCAGCAAGGTAATGGCGGGGTTGGACGGGGTGTCGCGTGGTAATGATGGGGTTGGACGGGGTGTAGTGGGGTATTGACAGGCTTGGATAGGGTGCACTGGTGTAATGCCGGCATAGGACGGGGTGTATTAGGGTACTGTAATGGCGGGGTTCGACAGGGTGCAGTGGGGTAATGAGGCGATTGGAAGGGGTGCAGTGGGGTAGTGACGGGGTTGGATGGGGTGCTATGGGACAATGGCTGAGTTCCTCGGGGCTCAGTGAGGTAAAGGGAAGGTTGGACGGGTTACAGAGGGGGGAATGGAGGAGTTTGACAGGGTACAGTGGGGAAATGGCGGGGTTTGAAGGGGTGCAGTGAGGGAATGCTGGGGTAGGACTAAGTGCAGTGGAGTAATGATGGGGTTGGACTTGTTGCAGTACGGTATTGAAGGGGTTAGATGGGATGAAGTTGGGTAATGGAGGGGTTGGACAGGGTGCAGTGAGAGAATGTTGGGGTTAGACAAGGTGCGTTGGGATAATGGGTTGGTTAGAGGGGGTATAGTGGGATCATGGTGGCGCTGGACAGGGTGCAGTGGTGTAATGTTGGGTTTGGACGGGGTTCAGTGGGCTAATACTGGGGGTGAAGGGAGTATAGTGGGATAATGGTGGGGTTGGACGAGGTGCAGTGGGGTGATGGCGGCAATGGATGGAGTGCAGTGGGATAATGGCGGGGATGGACAGGGTGCAATGAACAATGACGGGGCTTTATGTGGTACAGTGGGGCAATGGCGGAGTTGAATGGGTGCAGTGGGGGTAATATCTGGTTTCCAAGAGGTGAAGTGGGTTATTTATGGGGCTGGACGTGGTGCGCTGGGTTAATGTTGGCTTGGAGGGGGTCTAGCGGGGTAGTGGCGGGGTTGGATGTGGTGGAGAGGGTTAATTGCGGGGATGGACGGGGTGCAGTGGGGTAATGGCGGGGCTGGACCGGGTGCAGTGGGGTAATGGTGGGGTTGGGTGGGGTGCAGTGGGGTAATGGCGGGGTTGGACGGGGTGCAGTGAGGTAATGGCAGGGTTGGATGGGGTGCAGTGGGGTAATGTTGGGATGGTGGGGTTTGACGTGGTGAAGTGAGGTAATGGTGGGGTTGGACGGGGTGCAGTTGGGTAATGGTGGGGTTGGATAGGGTGCAGTGGGGTAATGTCGGGGTTGGGTGGGGTACAGTGAGGTAATGGCGGGGTTCGACGTGGTGCAGGGGGGTAATTGCAGGGTTCGATGTGGTGCAGTGGGGTAATGGTGGGGTTAGATGGTGTGCAGTGGGATAATAGTGGTGTTAGATGGGATGCACTATTGACGGGGTAGGACAAGGTGCACTGGGGGAAAGCTGGGGTTAGACGTGGTGCAGCGGGGTCATGGCGCATTTAGACGGGTTAATGACGGGGTCGGACGGGGTGTCGTGGTGTAATGGTGGGGTAGGCTTAGGTAAATTGGGGTAACGCTGGGGTTTGATGTGGTACCGTAGGGTAATGATGGGTCTAGGTGGGGTCCAGAGGGGTCATGGTGAAGTTGGACGGGGTGCACTGAGCTAATGATGGGGTTTGGGGGGAGTGCAGTGGGGCAATGCTGGGGTTGTACGGGGTTCTCTGGGGTAATGGCGTGGTTGGACGGGGTGCAGAAGAATACTGGCTGGGATTGATGGGGCTCAGTGGGGTAATGGCGGTGTTGAAGGGGGCTTAGTGGGGTACTGGCGGGGTCTGACGGGGTGCAGCGAGCAATGGTAGGGTTGGACGAGGTGCAGTTGGGTAAAGATGGGGTTGGACGGAGTACAGAGTAAAGGAAGAGTGAGATGGAGTGCAGTGGAGTAATGATAGGATTGCCGGGATTCAGTGGGGTAATGGTGGGGTTGGAGGGAATGGAATGGGGAACTGGCGAGGTTGGAAGAGGTGTAATGGGGTAATGGCGGGGTTGGACGAGGTGCAGTGGGGTAGTGGCAAGGTTAGATGGGGTTCAGGGGGAAATAACAGGGCTGGAAGGGCTGCAGTGGGGTACTGGCGGAGTTGAACGGGGTGCAGTGGGGTAATAGCGGGGTAGAAGGGGATGCAGTGGTAATGGAAAGGTTATATGGGGTGCAGCTGGGTAATGGAAAGGTTCAGGGTGCAGCAGGATTATGTGGGGATTGGACGGGTGAGCGAAGTGGGATATGGTGGGGTTTGATGATGTGCAGTAGGATAAAGGTGGGGTTAGACGGGTGCAGTGAGGTAATGTTGTAATTGGACAAGATGGGCTGGGATAATGGCGCAGTTAAACGGGTTGGAGTGGGGTAATGACGAGGTAGGACGGAAGGCAGCAGGGTAGTGGTGGGATATGATGGGGTGTAGAGGGGAACTATCAGGTTTCAGTGGGATGCAGTGGGGTAATGGCAGGATTCGATGGCATGCAGCGGGATAATGGAGAGGGTGGACGGAGTGCAATAGGGTGATGATGGTGTTGGACGGGCGGCAATGGAATAATGGCGGGGTTGGACAGGGTGCAGTGAGGTAATAGCGGGTTTACTAGGTGCAGTGGGGTAATGTTGAGGTAGGACGGGGTGCACTGGGGTAACAGAGGTGTTGGGAGAGGTGCGAGGTGCACTGGGAAAATGGCATGTTAGGACGGGGTGTAGTGAGGTAATGCTGGGGTTGGACTGGGTGGAGTTGGGTGATGGCGAGGTTGGATTGGGTGTAGTGGGGTAATGGCGGAGTTGGATGGGGCGCAGTAGGGTAATGGCTGGCTTGGATTGAGTGCGGTGGGGTAATGGTGGGGTTGGAGGAGGTGCAGTTGGGAAATGATGGGGTAGGACGAGGGGCAGTGGAGAAATGGTTGGGTTGGATGGGGTGCAGTGGGGTAATGATTGGGCTGGATGGGGTGTAGTAGGATAATGGCGAGGATTAATGGGGTAGAGAGGGGTAATGGTAGGGTTAGCCAAGGTGCAGTGGGATAATGGCATACCAACTACACCTTCAACTGCTAGAGTGGGAAATGTAGCAGTTGAAGGTGTAGTTGGTATGCATGGTGTGCCTGGAAGAAATGAAAATGGGGAACGAATGATAGCGATGTGTGTTGAGCGAGAGATGGTGATTGGAAATACGCTGTTTGAGAAGAAAGATATTTATAAGTATATATGGGTGAGACAGGAGGGTGGAAGGGTTGTTGGTAGAGCTTTGATGGACTATGTGGTTGTGTCTAGGAATGTAATAGGTAGATTGTTGGATGTGAGAGTTCTGAGAGGGGAGGGTGGAGGTATGTCTGACCACTACCTGGTGGAGGGAAAGTTAAGAGTAGGTAAGAGATGGGTGAGAGCTAGGAGGGTTAGGTGTGGCAGGGAGGTTTTGAAAGTGAGTTGGATAAAAGAGAGAAAAAGATAGAGTATCAGGAGAAATTGAAAGATGAGTAGAACGCAGTGAAAGATCGGGAAAATGGCAGTGTGGAGGAGGAATGGCAGTTGTTTAAGAGTGCTGTGGTGGGGCATGCAGAAGAGGTGTGTGGTGTGAGACGTGTGGGTGGTGGTGTAAGAAAAGGAAGTGAATGGTGGTGCGAGGAAGTAAGTATGGCTGTGGCTGAGAAGAGACGTGCATATGAAGTGTGGCTGCAGAGGAAGGATGAGATGTCATATGAAAGGTATAAGGAAAAGAGGAATAGGGCGAGAAGGGCTGTGCGTGATGCTAAAGTGGCAGCAGATGAGAGGAGGGGTAGGCGGCTGACAGAGAATTTTCAACAGAATAAGAAAATGTTTTGGAAGGAGGTGAAAAGGGTGCGAAAGGGAGAGTCTGGGAAGGAAGAACGAGTAAAAGCAGAGGATGGAAGGATGTTAATTGAGATGGATGCAGTAAGGAAGAGATGGGCAGAGTATTTTGAAAGATTGTTAAATGTAGAGGAGGAAAGGGTGGCTGAGATTGTGACGGATGGAAGGGTGCAAGGAATAAATGTGTTGGGAGAGTTGAATGATTCTTTGATCACGAAGGAGGAAATGGAGAAGGCAGTAAAGGTGATGAAAACAGGGAAAGCTGCAGGTATGGATGGGTGTGCTGTGGAATGCCTGAAGGGTGGTGGAGTGACTATTGTTGACTGGTTAGTAAGACTGTTGAATGTGTGCTTTGTGAAAGGTATGGTGCCAATTGACTGGGCAAGTGCTTGTGTGGTCCCGTTGTATAAAGGCAAGGGTGATAAGCATGAATGTACTAGCTTTAGGGGTATAAGGCTGTTGAGTGTTGTAGGTAAGGTGTATGGTAGTGTTAATTATGAGAGTTAGAGAGGGTACAGAGGGAGTGATTGGTGATGAGCAGTGTGGCTTTAGGAGAGGGAGGGGATGCGTGGATCAGGTGTTTGCTGTGAGACAAGTGTGTGAAAAGTATTTAGCGAAAGGCAAGGATGTGTTTTGGGTGTTTATGGATTTAGAGAAAGCGTATGATAGAATTGATAGGGAGGCTTTGTGGACTGTTTTAAGATTGTATGGACTTGATGGTAGGTTACTAAAAGGGGTGAAAAGTTTTTATGTAAATAGTAGAGCGTGTGTAAGAGTGGGAAATGCTGTGAGTGATTGGTTTCCCATGAGAGTGGGGCTGCGACAGGGATGTGTGATGTCGCCTTGGTTGTTAAATATTTACATGGATGGTGTTGTAAGGGAGGTGAATGCAAGAGTTTTAGGTGGAGGTCTGAGTCTGGTGAATGTTGATGGTGGAGAGTGGAATCTGAAGCAGCTGCTGTTTGCAGATGATACTGCACTGGTGGCTGATTCAGAGGAGAGATTGAGACAGTTGGTAGAGGAGTTTGGAAGGGTGTGTGAAATGAAATTGAAAGTCAATGAGAATAAGAGTAAAGTGATGAAGTGTACGAGGTTGGTAGATGGTAGGGAGATGAATATAGCTTTGAATGGCGAGTTGCTTGAGGAGGTAGAGTGTTTTAAATATCTCCCTAGGGTCACATGTTGCTGTGGATGGAAGAATAGATGCAGAAGTGAAGTTTAGAATAAATGAAGTAGGAAAGGTGATGGGAGGAATGAAAAAGTGTTTAGATGTCGTTCGCTTAGAATGGATGTAAAGAGAAGGCTGTATGAGGGTGTTGTGGTACCGACTGCGTTATATGGGGCTGAAACATGGAATATGGGTGTAGCAGAGAGGAAAAGTTTGAATGTAATGGAGATGAGGTGTCTGAGGAGTGTGTGTGGAGTGACGCGTATTAATCGAGTGCTGAATGATGAAGTGCGAAGGAGAACTGGAGTTGTTCGGGAGATTGCTGGTAGAGTTGAGCAGAGGGTGTTGCGATGGTTTGGGCATATGGAGAGAATGGATAATGAGCGATTGGTGAAAAAGATAACTAGATCTGATGTGAGAGGTGTAAGGCTGAGAGGAAGACCACGAATAGGATGGATGGACAGTGTGAAGAGAGCGCTGGATGCAAGAGGGATGTCTGTTGGGCAAGGAAGAGTGGCTGTGCATGACAGAAATAAATGGAGAGAAATTGTGAATGAATAATAGATGACGCAGCCCTGAGGGGATATTCTCCCGCATTTGGTCTGATCAGCTAGTCAGGTCAGGTGTGGGTAAGGGGATGAGTCTGTTATGATGTGGCAGGGGTAAACCAGCTCTGCTGTCGGGCCATGCTGCAGATGTCACTGATTGCATTGTGCAGTTGACCCTTGTGCGGTGTGGTGTAGTGAGGATCTGTCCGTTCTCCCCTTTGGGGCTAAGATGCGAATGAATGTGTTTGAATGGATGAGTAAATGGGGAGTGTGTCGTCCTGTCTCGGCTACCTCCCTTTCCTTGGGGGAAGCAGCCTAGGTATATAGATAGATAGAGATAGATCGAGTGCAGTTGAGTAATGATGGGGCTTTACAGGGTGCAGTGGGGGAAATGGCGAGGTTGGATGGGGCCCAGTTGGGTAATGGCTGGGTTGGACGGGATGCAGTGAGGTAAAGTCGGAGTGGGAAAAGGTCCACTAGGGTAATACTGGAGTTGGACAGTTTACAATGGGGTAGTGACGGGGTTGAAGGGGTGCGCTGAGGAATGCTGTGCTTGGACGAGGTGCAGTGAGATAATATCGGAGTTGGATGAGGTGCAGTGGAGTAATGGCGGAGCTGGGGGGGGGGTGCAATGGGGCAATGGTTTGGTTGGACGGGGTGCAGTGGGGTAAAGGCGGAGTGGGATAGGGTGCGTTGTGGTAATACTGGGGCTGGATGGGGTGCAGTGGGGTAATGTTCTGATCAGAAAGGGTGCAGTGGGATGAAGGCGGAGTGGGATAGGGTGCGTTGTGGTAATACTGGGGTTGGAAGGGGTGCAGTGGGGTAATGTGATCGGAAAGGATGCAGTGGGGTAATGGAGGGGTTGCACTGGGTGCAGTGCGGTAAAGCTGAGGTTGGACAGGGTGCAATGGGGTAATGGAGAGGTTGGACGGGGTGCAGTGAGGTAATGGGTGGGTTGGACGCGGTGCATTCGGGAATGGTGGGGTTAGATGGGGTTCAGTGGGCTAGAGGCGAGGTTGGACGGGGTTCTGTGAGGTATTGACGGGGTTGAACGGGGTGCAATGCAGCAATGGCGAGGTTGGACGGGGTGTAGTGGGGTAATGGCGGGGTTGAAGGAGTGCATTGTGGTAATGGAGGTGTTGGACTGGGTGCAGTGGGGTAGAGGCGGGATTGGACGGGGTTCAATGGTGTAACTGGCGGTTGGACGAGGTGCAATGGGACTATGGCTGGGTTCAACCGGGTGTAATGGGATAAAAACCATGGTGGGTGGAATGCTGAGGTATTGGAGGGGTTTGGTGGCACCTTGATATA
The DNA here is from genome assembly GCF_032717465.1 of Coenobita brevimanus. Lineage (NCBI taxonomy): Eukaryota > Metazoa > Arthropoda > Malacostraca > Decapoda > Coenobitidae > Coenobita > Coenobita brevimanus. The sequence goes on from NC_137069.1 coordinate 25,324,565, forward strand.
GGGACGGGGCTGCGTGGCATCCAGCAGGATAAAGGCGGGACTGAAATTGCTGCAGTAAGGTAATGACGATGCTCAGTGGGGTATGTCCGGGACAGTTAATTTGGGGCAGAGTATGGTGGGATTGGGTTGATATCGAATTTGGGATTGGAGAGGTGGAGTGAGGTTATGCTAATAGGCAATACTAATGGGTAATACTAATAACACTAATAGGTAATAATAATAATAGGTAATAATACTAATAATAATTGGTAATAATACCAATTCTAATAGGTAATAATAATAATAATAATAATAATAATAATAATAATAATAATAGTAAAAATAATAATAATAATAATGATGATGATGATGATGATGATGATGATGATGATGATGATAATAATAATAATAATAATAATAATAATAATAATAATAATAATAATAAATAATAATAATAATAATAATAATAATAATAATAATAATAATAATAATAATAATAATAATAATAATAATAATGATACTACTACTACTACTACTACTACTACTACTACTACTACTACTAATAATAATAATAATATAATAATAATAATGATAATAATAATGATAATAATAATAATAATAATAATAATAATAATAATAATAACAATAATGATAATATCATTCAAAATATTAATATTGATAATAATATCATTTTAATACTGACAATAACAACAACATCAACAACAAAAATAATTATATTAATAATAATGATAAAAAAAATAATAAATAATAATAATAATAATAATAATAATAAGTTGAAGAAGAAGAAGAAGAAGAAGAACAAGAAGAAGAACAAGAAGAACAAGACCAACACAAGAAGACGAAGAAAGAGGAGAACACTACTACTACTACTACTACTACTGCTACTACTACGACTACTACTACTACTACGATTACTACTACTACTACTACTATTACGACTACTACTACTACTACCGTACTACTACTACTACTATTACGACTACTACTACTACTACCGTACTACTACTACTACTATTACGACTACTACTACTACTAATACTACTACTACTACTACTACTTTTTTTTTTTTTTTTTTTTACAAAAATCACCTCCATCCATTTGTGAATTATGCTGAGATGATCAAAACCAACCTTCCTAATACAGTTCACCATTTGGAGTTGTAATGTGAAGGTTAACACTAACCCTCATATTACAATCCGTTGGCCCCAAGCACGCCAACGGCTGTGGTTACCAACCATCTACTATTACTATTATTATTTTATTTTTTATTCATATTTATTACAGTGTAAATAAAGACATTAAACTATTGGAGTCGCTGGTCTATGCGACTCTCGACCACTGTAGCTTCGTAATCCATACCCGCCAGAGAGACAGGCCTGAGGGCTGATGATCTTGTGCCCCTGAGACATAGCAGAGCAGACCTCACGAGGGAGAATGAGAGTCGTCATCTCATCCAGGCCATAACAGAACTCTGCGGTTGACGTTTCTTCTCAGAAAGAACCTCTGCCAGTCTCGAATAGAATCTCACTGCCTCTGGACCCATCCCACCTGATGTCGTGAACACAAGGGGAGTGAATCGACCGTGGTCCACATGTTGGATCCTTTCTTGATAATTTCTATTTTTTTCTTGTTCATTCCTCTTGTGTGCAGCTTCGAAAGACAGTTCACGATGACATGCTGCCATGGGATCGAATATCCTGATGTAGAAGAACGCCCTCTGCCCACGTGTCCAGAAACCTCGAGCACTGACATCCACTCTTGCATCATTTGATGTGTTTGCTGTTCTGTGGGTGAAGTGCTCGCCGTCCAGGGGTAGTAGAGCTGGCTCAATCGTGACATCATGGCATATTTCCTGCAGCATTTTGGCAGTGAGGTCGCGTACTTCATCGTGTCGAATGCAAACAAAGCCTCCCTCCTTGCATACCATTGCATGGTTTGCATCAAAGGCAGTGCCACAAGCACAGTGTTGAGGTAGGTTCTCTATTGGCCACCCATAACTCAAGGCTATGGCATCAATAAATTCTTGTTTGTTGAAGTGGAAGCCTTTTGCCTTGAGAGGCAGGGTTGTGAGC
>NC_137069.1:25329136-25341602 GCF_032717465.1 Coenobita brevimanus
GGAGGAAGAAAAGAAGGAAGGAAGGATGGAGGAAGAGAGGGAAACAAGGAAAGGCAAAGTGGAGGAAAGAAAGAAGGAAACGAAAGAAGGAAGGGAAACAGGACGAGGAAGAAGCAGGAGAGGGGAGCGATGTGGGAGGAAGTGAAAAAGGAAGAGAGAGAGAGAGAGAGAGAGAGAGAGAGAGAGAGAGAGAGAGAGAGAGAGAGAGAGAGAGAAGGATAAGGGGGGGAAGAGTGAGAGGGAGGGGGCAGGAGAGGGGAGGAGAGGGAGTAAGAAGATGAGGGGAAGGGGAGAAGGAGAAAGGGCGAGGGGGGGTGAAGGAGGAGGGGAGGAGAGGCGAGAGGGGAGGGAGGAAAAGAGGACAGGTGAAAGGAGAGGAAAGAGACGGAGAAGGAGAGGAGAGGAGAAGGAGCAAAAACTAGAAAGAAAAAGAAGGTTGGGCAGGAAGAGAAAGAGTAGGAGAAAAGTAGGAGGGGAGAGAGAGGAACAGAGAAGAGGGGAGGGAAGAGAGAAGCAAGGGAAGGAGAAATGTGGAGTCAGAGGGAGGAAGGGGGAAAGGAGGGGGAAGAGGGGGAAGGAGAGAGATGGAGGGAAGTGAAGATGGAAGGGGAAGAAAAGGAGGAAGGGGAAGGATGAAGAGAAGAGAAGAGATGTAAGGGAAGGAGAGGGAAGGGAAGAATGGAAGAGGTATAAGAGAGGAGGAAGAAGGAGAAACGAATGGAGGGGAGGAGGACAGGAAGAGAATGGTGGACAGGAGGAGAAGAAGAGAATGGTGGGGAGGAGAAGAGGAAGACAATTAAGGGAAGGGGGAGGAGGAGGAAGAGTAAGAGGAAGACAGCGAGTAGAAGAACAGAGGGTACACTCTTTCCGACAACATTAGGAAGACAGGATGATCGGGAGGAGGAGAAGGAGGAGGAGGAGGAAGAGCAGGAGGAGGCGGGGAGGAGAGGTAAGAGGAGAAGGAGGAAGTGAAGAGACAAAGTAGAATGGAGAATGATGATCATGATGATAACGATGATGATGGTGGTGATGAACAGATCAACAATACTGTGTTGATAATCATGATGATGATGATGATGATGAAAGAGAAAGGTGAAGCAGGAGGACGAAGAGGAGGAAAATGAAGAGGGCGAAAGAGCAGAATAAAGAAAAAGATCAAGACGAGAAGAAAGAAGGTGAGGAGGAGGAGGAGAAGGAGGAAGAAGAAAGAATGTAAAAGCGAGCCATGCATAAGAATGAAGAAGGGGGAAGACGACTTAATGGAGAGAGAGAGAGAGAGAGAGAGAGAGAGTGAGAATGAAAAAGATGGTAGGGAAATAGAAGCCTGAAAGTGAGAAAGCGAAGACAAATAAAATAGCATTAAAGATAGAGAAGAAACCATTGAAAATAAGCGGACTGAAAAGGAAGAATAAGGAACTGGAAAAGAGGTCAGGAGAGAGAGAGAGAGAGAGAGAGAGAGAGAGAGAGAGAGAGAGAGGTAAGTACAGAGTGGACTTAGGAGACAGCGGGGGTCGTTCCTATGACAATATAATACGAGGGTTTGAGAAATAGGAGCAGTTGGAGGCGACAACAGTGGAAATATCGGAGAACTGGAATAAATATCAAAATAAACATCCCACTGGTTCTTATAAAAATTCAATGATGCATCAAAATATAAACACAATAAACATTTTGATCTTGGAGGAGACAGTAGTGGAAATATCGAAGAATGGGAATAAATATAAAAATAAACATCCCACAGTTCTTATAATAATCCACTGATGCACGACTGTCTTGAAAAAATAAACATTGTAAACAATGATTTGGGAATGAACAGATAGATAGACAGAAAGGTATTCCACAAGCTCTCATAAAATCCACTGACGCATCTGTCTTGAAAATATATCTAAACATAATAAACACTGATCTTGGAATAGATAGAGAGCTATCCCACAACCATCTGAAAAATCCATTGTAGCACCACTGTCATGAAAATATATATAAACACAATAAACACTATGAACATTGATTTTGGGATGAATAGATAGATAGATAGGTAAATAGATAGATAGACATCCCACACTCTCTAAAAAAAAACGATGCACCAGTCTTGAAAATTTATCATAATAAAGACAATAAACACTATTAACATTGATTTTGGAATGAATGAATAGAAAGATAGACAGATAGACAGATAGACAGGTATCCCACACGCTCTTTTAAAAACTCACCGAGGCACCACTAGAAAATATTTATAAACACAATAAACATCATAAACATCGAGAAGGGAGTCGTGGAAATGTCAAAGTTTTGGAATAAACATATCATCATTAACATCCCACAGACTCTAATGAAAAAAAATTACAAATGCTCAACCCTGGAAAATATATCTAAATAACAAGACCAAAACAATGATAAAAAAGGGAACAAATGAATAGTAACAATGACAACCTTTTTTTGTTTCTAAATATATGGCAAGCAAATATCCCACTTGCAATGATAAACACTCACTTAAACACATGTCAAGAAAACACACCTTCTGTAAAAGGAGAAAGAAAAAGACAAAAAGCAAAATATATATATATATATATATATATATATATATATATATATATATATATATATATATATATATATATATATATATATATATACCATAGCAGTAGCCGTGAGTGTTTGGGGGGGGGGTATTTTGGGCAGCCGAAACTACACATTAAAATCGCACGAAAATTGGCAGAGAAATCGCAAAAAATTTGCTGATGTGAAATAAACTTGGTCCCATCACGACTGAAAAACTTTTACTATATCTAATGAGCAATCACATTTTGACCAAAAAACGCTGCTTCCGAAGCCCGGCGTAGGATCTCCATAGAATTTTTTGCCCATAGGTACAACTTAAGTATTTTGGACTTGCGTTCGGACAACTTGAGTTCCATTCCCAAAGCTGCAAATAACACGATCAGTTGGTTTGCTGCAAAAAATCCAAGTGACAACGTTACACTGGAACAGCACATAAACGTGAAAGCCCTCCGCAGGAGCAAGTGCGAGGGGCCTGAAGGGCCCAAGAGCACTTGTAATATACTATAGCACTAGCCGTGTGTGTGTGTGTGTGTGTGTGTGTGTGTGTGTGTGTGTGTGTTTTGGGCAGCTGAAACTACACATTCAAATCACACCAAAATTGACAAAAAAATCGCAAAAAATTCGCTGATGTGAAAAAACTTGGTCCCATCACGATTGAAAATCTTTTACTATATTTAATGAGCAATCACATTATGACCAAAAATCGACGCTCCTGGCGCCCGGCATAGGATCTCCGTAGAATTTTTTGCCCATAGCTACAAGTAAAATATACTGTACTATAGCAGTAGCCGTGTGTCCGTGTGTGTATTTCGGACTTGCGTTCAGACAACTTGGGTTCCATTCTCGAGGCTGCAAATAACGGATCAATTGATTAGCTGCAAAATATCCAAGTGACAATGTTAGACTAGAACAGTATATAAACGTGACTCGGATTACCTGAAATGACAGCAACGCGTGCGCGAAGCACGAGGAAACGAGTGCAAAGCACGAGAAAACGAGCGCACAGAGCGCCCTCCGCAGGAGCAAGTGCGAGGGGCCCGAAGGGCCCACGAGCACTCTCTCTCTCTCTCTCTCTCTCTCTCTCTCTCTCTCTCTCTCTCTCTCTCTCTACCATACTGTATACCAAATTAACAAAAAAATCAAAACTTATGATTTAGGAAAAATTGACATAAAATATTCTTGGGGCAAATAGCATCACATTAAAATTAATATCCTACAGCTTCTCAGACAAATTCACAAATTCGTTTTCTTGCTGGTTGAGGAAGGTACAGTCATGATTACTAATCTCTGACCAGAAATCAGCCAAAGTCGTGGCCGGGCGTAGGCTATACAATTAGACACGTTCAATCATCGTTGCTGAAAGGTTTAGTGCTTCAATGAATAATTTTCTAAGCATCACTGAAACACTTTCGCTTTACATTTTATATTACTTCTTCAAGTAATATATATACATCTTAAGAAATAGACATGAAAGTTGGTCATAGCTGTTATTTTTAGTGTATAATGAGTGTTCGATGCTATTTGACATTCATCCTGTTTTTTATTAATCTGTTTATTGTTTCATAGAGCTATTTCTTGAGGCGAGCCTTTAACCGAGCTGTTGATAGGTCATAGCGGAGAAATATCCACGACTACCACAGAAGCCGGCATCCACAGGACATATTCTAAGAATGCTTTATAATACTTATATCACTGACAAAAATTTACCATTACTTGCTACTTAGAACTATATGTTTATCGCCCGCCTTTCAGCAAGGCGGAGTGATAATGTTTTTGTCCGCCTCTGTGTGTGTGTGTGTGTGTGTGTGTGTGTGTGTGTGTGTGTTTGTTCCCATTATATCTCATGAGCGGCTTGATCTATCAACATAAAACCTTTAGGGTATCAAGATACTGTATGACCAAAATCTTGAACCAGTTCGAAAATGGGCACTCGGGGTCAAGATTGTCACAATAATGGTGCCAAAGGTCAGCTAGTATTTTATCGCCCACCTTTAGCACTATTACATCACATGAATGGCTTGAGCTATCAGCGTGAAACCTTCAGGGTATTAAGATAAGGTCAAAATTTTTGACGAGTTCGAAAATGGGTAGTCGGGGTCAAGGTCAAGGTCACCAAAATGGCTGCCAAAGGTCAACTAGTTATTATCGCCCGCCTTTATCAGCATTATATCTCATTAACGGCTTAAACTATTGACATGAAATCTTCAGGGTATCAAGATATGGTCAAAATCTTGGACTTGGCCAACAGCATATTCTAGCGGACGGCTTTCGTAATGCTTTTCTTTCAGTTTTTCTAGTGATATGTCCCGTTACCCTCCAGTGGGAATGGTTGCTCTATTCATACACGACGTCTTTGCTGCATTCCCCTATGGTCAAAATGTGTGCCAGTTAATGCCGTTAATTCATAAATTATTATTATATATGGCGCCAATGTCCACATCTAGTGGCACATGCCTATTTACTTGATGGCAATTGCCCACTTGCAGATTGAAGAAATGTCGGCCTCTGTCAATAAACGCAGATTACAATAATGGAGGAGAAACCATAAAAATATGGTAATATCAGAGGTATGTGGAGTAGAACGCGTCAAATCACCTGGTTACAGTTCTTTGCCCCGCCCAGTAGTGTAGAGGCTGTGTTCGAATGTGTGGCTCGTGTGTGGTCATACTCGTAACACTGTCCGTCACGCGTCGCTGGTCAGAGATTAGTAATCATGAGTGTACCTAGCACCTCTTCCTTAGCGATTTATTATTGGATATGGCTGGTTAATATCCTTTTCTACATTATTTATGCACAATATGGCGACATCAGAAGGATTTACGTGTATATAACATAGGCGAGGGCAGTAAAGTGGAACAAGCAAATTATATCGCTATGGAAAAGGTGTTATTGGATGGATGAATGGATGGATGAATGGATAGACGGAAGAGATAAAGATAGACAGATAGTCAGGGAGACAGACAGATAGTCAGGTAGACAGACAGACAGATAGATAAAGAGACAGGCAGACATATATAGGCAGACAAATAGCAACTGACTGAGTAAATGATTGATGAATGAATGGATGGATGGATGGACGGAGAGACAGACACAGACTAATTAATACACACATAAATACACTAACTGAATATATACAGTGATAGATACAGATATATAGATTGATGGATATGGATAGACAAATGAGGAAGTAAATGAGCGTTGTGGTATTGAAGTGGATATAATTGGCCATGTATAGATAACGGAGAATATGAGACTGACCAGAAGAGTGTATGTCAGTGAGGTGGAGGGAGACGGAGACGGAGAGACCAAGGATGAGCTGGAAGGATGGAATGGAAAGAGAATTGAGAGAGGGGATATGAGTTCGAGGGAGGGCAGTCAAATGGCAGAGGATATGACGACCTGGGGTGATTTGTTTGTGGTCATTCTGCAAGTGATTAAGCCTCCAGTAACATATAGATAGGTAGATAGGTAGATAGATAGATAGACAGACAGACAGAAAGGTACGTAGTAGGTAGGTACGTACGTACATAGGTAGTCAGATGGGTAGGTAGGTACAGTAGATAGGTTGGTAGGTAGGTAGGTATCGGTAGGTAGGTAGAAAGAAAAATATACTGACAGACACATAGATAGATACAAACAATTTAACCCTCACATCCGCCGATAGATAAACATTCAAAACACAATAACACAGATAAAATTTCATGCATTGAGAATTTTAGGTATTGGCTTCAACAACAACAACAACAAAAAAGAGAGAGAAAAATAAATAAAAAAGCTATATGCTTATCATGACAATTCATACTTTAATTCAAGGGATCGTGCCAGCAGTGATACTCTCGCGTCCGCACCGATAATAACAATGGCTTTACTGTTTTTATTGTGTTTAATGTCGTTTTTAAAACATTGTATTGATGACATTTCTTTGATGGCCGTAGAAAAATGATGGTTGCTTAATTCGTGCTTTTATTTATTTTTTAATCCCTCTCTAGCAACGATGACAAAAGTTTATATACTTCACATACAGTTGGAAGTGGTGGTGGTGAGGGTTTTGTGTGTGTGTGTGTGTGTGTGTGTGTGTGTGTGTGTGTGCAAATGTAGCTTAGGCCGAGGATATGTGTGCCTGAATGTGTTTGTTTGCTTTGTGTGTGTGTTTGTGTGTGTCTGAATGTGTGTGTGGGGGGGAGGGAGATTTTTGAACATGAAGAAGCACGGGTCACAGGATCATATTTAAAGGGCATTTGGTGTTTCCGTAACACCTCTTCTCGGGTGATTTATTTTACATAATCCACCTGAGTATTTCCTTGCATGCTATTGGTGGAAAAAGAAAATGAAATAGATAACATACAATATAACATATACATCATACATGTTAAGCATAAACATACCACTACACCATACTTATATACATCACACACACACACACACACACCACACACACACACACACACACTACACCAGGTCACACTCACCCACTTGAAAGAATGAGTAGGATATAAAAAAAAGGGGGAGGAATTAAGACTTTCAACTTCTTATGACTCACTCTTATCAAAATTGATTAGTTAAGACGTTAGAAGAATTAGAATTAGAGACAGAATTAGCGTTAGAGTTAGAGTTAGGGTCAGAATTTGGGTAAGAGTTAGAATCAGAGTTAGAGTTAGAATTATGGTTAGAAGTAGAGTTAGAATTAGATTTAGTTAAAATTAGGATTAATTACAGTTAGAATTAGAATTTGAGTTGGAATTAGAATGAGTTAGAATTATAGTTAGGGCTAGAATTAGAATTTGGTTTAGAATTAGAGTTAAAATCAGGAATAGAGTAAGATGTAGGATTATAATTAATTAGAATTAAGGTGACAGCATTAACACTCTCAGGCCTGTATTCTCGCCAGGTAGAGAGGCTCTCAAGCACCTCTTCCTTAGCGATTTATTTTTAGATATGGATAGTTAATATCCATTTTGGATGTTATCTATTTAAAGCGAGGCGATATTAGATGGATTTACATATGAGAACAGGACAGTAGCATGTATCAAGGAAAATAAATCACTATAGAAAATATGTTAGGGAGCTTCCTTAAGAGTAAAGGCCTCAGACTCCTACACCCACTTTCAGCTTTTTAGAATGGCCTGGGTCCTTGTTGTGGTTGGTTAAGGAAGCTCCCTAACACCTCTTCCCTAGTTATTTATTTTTAGATATGGGTGGGTAATGTCCCTTTGAACGTTATTAAGCCAAGATTGGCGATATTGGAAAGATTTATGTATCACAGAAGATGACGGTAAGGTACAGTATAATAAAAGAACTAGATCACTTAGGAAAAAGTGTTAGGGAGTTTTCCGCTAATACGGGCTCAAGTATGATCTACAATATAAGAGGACAGTAAGGTATAAACAAACCAAATCGCTCAGGAAAAAGTATTAGGGACCTTCCTGGCGGTTCCTATGACTCCCTCTCGGCTGAACAAAAACGTCTGGTGTTGGATACGCTAAAAAAGAAAAAACTAAATAAAATGAAATGCTCTATTGTTTTTTAGGATCAGTCGAAACATAAAGGAAATTTAGCATATGTTCGATTAAGGTGTTGGTATTGAGAGAGAGAGAGAGAGAGAGAGAGAGAGAGAGAGAGAGAGAGAGAGAGAGAGAACTCAAATTATTTGGGAATAAGAAAAATACACCGAGAAAAATGTCACCATAGTGAAGAATTTTTTAGAGTAAGCCTCCTTCCTGTAGCGTATTTTTGTTTAATGAAGATCTCCCATCGCTTTTAGCTCAGGTAATGGCCAGGTGTAGTCTGACTGAAGGGTTGATTTAACTATACTCTATTTGCACCAACCTGGCATACAATCACCACCTCTCCACCATGGATGCCGAGTTGTAACAATACATTAACACACGAATACGATGCCAGTCATTAAAAAGCGCAACGGAGAGGATGTAAAATCGTGGTATTTTCATTCTATCTTATTGACCTACGTGAAATAAGCTGCAAAAGTATGAAAATCTGAGAGATGTTAGAGGAAGAAGAGTATAGCATCAAAGCATACTCCAACCTCATACTATAAGGCTCCTCTGAAAAATAAATCGCTAAAGAAGAAATGTTAGGAAATCGGCAACGGCACTAAAAATTCAACCTAATCTGAGGGAAGGAAGTGATGTGAAAGCCGAGCGACATGATCTATTTCCTCATGTCACGGAAGGAAAGAAGATGGAAAAGGGATTCAGGAATTTACAGTTCAATACGCCGGCCTGTGAATATGACGGAAGAGGAAGAGGAGGAGGAAGAGAAAAGAGGAGGAGGAGGAGGAGGAGAAGGAGGAAAGGGGGAAAGAAGGAGGAGAGGAAGAAAATGGGAGAAATGGAGTTCCCCCGAGCTAAGCCCTGTATTGGACTATGTAGCCCCGCTAGGGTTACAGGAGGGAGCTACCCCTCCCGGCACGGCAGCCCGGGCGAGGCTCGAACTTGCAATCCGCCGATTACAAGTCCAGCGCGCTACCACTGTGCTACCGCGCCCCCCAGGAGGAGAGGGAAGAGGAGGAAGCAAAAATTTCTCTTCATTTCTGCATCCATTAATCTCTTTTACATTGATGATAAATTTTCCGTGTGGCTTCTTGCTGCTCTCTCTCTCTCTCTCTCTCTCTCTCTCTCTCTCTCAACATTCTACACAGCATTCTGCACACACACACACACACACACACACACACACACACACACACACACGTTAAGCTTTATCATTAATCCCTGGAAATCTCATCTGGTCACACACACACACACACACACACACACACACACACACGTTAAGCTTTATCATTAATCACTTCTGAAAAAATCTCTTGGTCACACACACACACACACACACACACACACACACACACACACACACACACGAACGCAGGAGGATCCATTAATTTAGTGCTTCTGAAATCAGTCTCTCTCTCTCTCTCTCTCTCTCAACACAACGACTGAGACCTTCATTAACTCCACCGCTCCTGGGAACTACTGCTTGTCAGGCCTTTCCCCATTACGGCGTGGCATAAAGCCTCTCTCTCTCTCTCTCTCTCTCTCTCTCTCTCTCTCTCTCTCTAAATCCGACATTCTGAGATAACATTTTTAGAACAGAATAAAATCGTCATGAAGTAGCATAAAAATCTGCTAATCAGGAGAATAATTTCTTCTTTATAATCACGAAATTATATTGTTCATTACATTCTTGTTATTTTTTTAAATGCAAGAAAGAAGGAATCAAAATAGAATCCAGCAACATTGTTCCCTCCAAGAAATAACAAAAGCAAGATAACAGGGAGCCAACCCCAAGGCCTGTTCATTTCTCGGAGATTCCTGGATTCACTGCGTTTGAAAGACTGGGCATCAAATAGGGCAATACAGACAGAAAGAGAGACAGTTCCAGGGTTGACCACATACATGATGGAGTATTATATTTAGATATTCAGATGTTTATCACAGGAGCAGTCAGATACAGCCAAATGTGTCTTTTTTAAGTTTTCATTCTTCCTCAGACGGTTTTCTTCAGCTTAGGAAGACTTCGAAATGGAGGGATTGGAGAGAGCATTGACTAAATCCTCCAGAAACGAGAGCCCTTACCTGAGCTGAATGAAATCGTCTGGAAACAAGTATTAATGGGCGGAATATTACACTACCCAGACCCAAGGACGGTAATCCCATCAGTTAAGGAAGCTCCTTAACACCCTCCTCATCGATTTATTTTTAGATATGGCTGGTTAATATCCGTTTGCACCTTATGTACTAGTATGAAAAGTGACGCAAATATTAGAAGTTACGAAACACATAGGAGAACAGTAAGGTGTAATAAGCAAAATAAATAGCTTAGGAAAGGGTGTTACGGGAGAATAAGGGGCCAGAAGTTAAAGCCGCCTCACTGTTAGCTGGGATAGTAATATCGCTACTGCCATAATGTATAATATTAGGACGGACAGGCCAGGGGTAAACTGGAATATTCTGACAATTCGACTGTCTGTGTCGCCCGTATGACACCGTGCCACTTGGGTAACACCGGCTCTTGCTCTCTCTAATTCCGGGTAGCGGTCTACGCCATTCCAGCTGCTGTCTACTGTCATTCCAGCTTATCTACCGACATTCCAGGTTTTTATCATTCCAGATGTTTTCATCATCCCATCTGTTATCATCATTCCAGCTGGCATCATCGTTCCAGCTGGTATCATCATTCCAGCTGTTATCATCACTCCAACTGTTATCGGAAATTCCAGCTGTTATCGTCATTCCAGCCTTTATTATCACTCCAGTTGGTATCATCATTCCAGCTGGTATCATGCCAGCTATTATCATCATACCAGCTATTATTATCACTCCAGCTATTATCATCATACCAGCTATTACTATCACTCCAGCTGTTATTATAATTCCAGCTATTATTATCATTCCAGCTGGTGTCACCATTCCAATTTGTGGCTTCATCATTCCAGCTGGTATCATCATTCCAGTTGGTGGTTATTATTCCAGCTGGTATAATCATTCCAGCTGAAATCATTCCAGCTGGTATCATCATTCCAGATGATATTATCATTCCAGTTGCTATCATCATTCCATGAGGTATCATCATTCCAGCTGCCAAGCAATCTTTTCCATCCGGTATTATCATTCCAGATGGAGACATCATTCCAGCAGGTAGTCATCATTCCAGCTGGTATTATTATTCCAGCTGGTATTGTCATCTCCAGGTATTATCAGCATTCCAGCTGGTATCAATTACTTCAGCCTACATCGTTCCAGCTGGTGTCATCATTCCAGCTGGTGTCGTTATTCCAGCAGGTAATATAGTTCCAGCGATATCTAATGTTGATAAGAACGACCCAAGAAATGCATTCTCAGACCAAGGGGTTAACAATATCATTTGGAGACAGCCAGAAAATATATATATATATATATATATATATATATATATATATATATATATATATATATATATATATATATATATATATATATATATTTTATTTATAAAATAATAAAGCGAAGATAAAAATAAGTCAGATCTAAGTCTCTCAAGTTATCAAAGTTTTCTCTATATCTAAATATAAATCTGATACCAGCAAAGATAAATAAATAGATAACAAAAATATAAATCTAAATAATAAAGTAAAACTGTGTGTGTGTGTGTGTGTGTGTGTGTGTGTGTGTGTGTGTGTGTGTGTGTGTGTGTGTGTGTGTGTGTGTGTGCGTGTGTGTGTGTGTGTGTGTGTGTGTGTGTGTGTGTGTGTGTGTGTGTGTGTGTGTGTGTGTGTGTGTGTGTGTGTGTGTGTGTGTGTGTGTGTGTTCATCATCCTAGCTTCAGCGGATTAGGGAAGAAGATGAGGGACCTCTGTACAACCGGGCAACTCCACAACCCAGTCCTATCTGTGCCACCACGTGAAGGCGTCCCTCTCCAGTCTCAGCCTAACCCGTGAAATCAACAATCATCCATCCTAACCCTGGATATTATAGGACAGATTTTCTCTTTTTTTTTCTTTTTTTTATTGTAGGGGGAAGGTGGTGCCATAAATGAATAACCTAAATGAAACTTAATCTTGGTCTTAAACTCTTCGAAATCCGTAAATGGCTACTCTTCCGATTGTTCTTTTTAGTCCAGTGGTTACGTGGCAGACTTAAGTCCATAGCGTCCCGGATTCACTTCTTTCATATGATCGTGGCCGAGAGCGTAATTTTCACCTTTCTTGTTGTCTCTGGTTTCAGCTTTACCGAGACTATGGATAGGAGATGTTCGGTCAAGACTTTATTAACTCCTTTACCACACCACAGTGTCTTATGTGCTAAATAAGGGCGACTGGTAAAGCAAGAATCGACAAAAAATAAATAAAAAAACTATACCATTGTGGTGAAGGGTAAATTGTCATGTTATATATTGGTCATCACAAATAGAA
>NC_137069.1:25341702-25354202 GCF_032717465.1 Coenobita brevimanus
TTGTCCATGGCACGTACGCTGAGATAGAAGATATGGAAGTGGCTACCATTCCTCAAAACTCTTTCTCGAACAACACCACGCTGCTCCACACCTCTCGCTACCACCAATACTCTTCATAAGCCTCGTTCCTCCAGACAGTACCCCCCCAGTAGTTGACCTGCCCCACTCATCACTCCTGTTGCAGCCCAACACGCCTTTTAAACATAAACCTTAATAATATCACGTTCACCTTTAGCGTACTAATATATGGCAGTATCTGAATTTATACAGGTACCTAATTTATACAAAGAATTGTACACCACCTACTTAACACCAAGTCATTAGGATCATTTCACTAGATAGGTGTACTACTATTCCGAGTTACAAATCCTAATAGTAATCCTTAAACTCACATACCTTCATCGAGGGTTAATCTCTGATAGGCGGACCGCCATCCCACTAAACCATACTCGTTAAATCCAACGGCTGGAACTACTATCGATGTCATCTCAACATCTGTCCTTAGCCTCCCCGTATGGACTTTGGTCTAGGATTCTCCACAGGCCCTCATCTAGACTCGGAAATAAGAAGATTCATTTGTAAAGAGTACATCGACACACTGGCCATTCTCCTCGAGACTTACGACTCTGAACTGAGGATTCGAATCATGACAGCATCTCTATATGAAAAGGCTGTTCAAAACAATTGTGCATAATAGGTATATAAATTTGATGTCTGTGCACATGGGTGGATGTAATATCGATATCTCTCAAGAAATATTAGAAGGAAAATGAAACAAAATCCTATCCAAACCCCCAAAATATATCAATGTCAATGTTTACAGACATTGGTCAAGCCAAAGCATCCAGGAAAGCCTTGAGATCCAGTGGCCTACTGCCTCAATAACCTCTTACAGTCTGAATAACTCCCACTCTTCCTTGGTGTACTGGAGGGGACGGGCCCGTGTCCTCTCGTTCTCTGGCTCTCACGCTTTGACAATCTGGGCTCACACAGTGACATTGGCTCTGCACACTGTTTGATCTGCCACTTCAGTGTATTTCTCTCATGAGGTAAACATTGATATCAGCACCAATCTAAAGCTTATCTGACGCCGCTATACAATGCAGCATTATCTACTGAATATTATTTCCTTTACATCATGCCCTAAATGAAAGAAAATAGACAAATAATGTGACCACCACTTCACATTCATTCTCCCTCCCCTACCTCCCCTCCCTCCCCTCCCTCACTACATCCCCGCACCATCACTCGTCCCCCCACCCACCTTCCCTTCTCCCTCTGGCCCCTCCCTCTCAGCCTCTCTTACTCCACTGTAACTTGCCACGAATAAAGGAGCAAGCCTGAGGGACGGGGTACAGGAGTACAGATGATTATTTCTGACCACAACTGTTCACCTCACTGTCCACAACTTGAGTCACGGTTTTCATTTCTGCAAAAGTCTCCCCGATCATAAATAGACTATCAGACAGAGAGACAAACAGATAGATAAAAAGCAAAGCAGTGAGAGACAACTAACGCAATGTCCAAACTTGCTCCACTGACAAAAGGACAGAAACAGGCAAAGAGATAGACAGGCAGACAAACAAGGACACACAGGTATACAGACAGATGGGCAGACAGACAGGCGGACAAAAAGATAACAGTAGACAGACAGATAGACAAATAGATACCAATAGACAGACAGGCAGACAAACACACAAACAAACAGGCAGGCAGACAGATACTAGTAGAAAGACAGACAGACAAAACTACACAAGTAGACAGACAGATGGTCAAACAAAGACACACAGGTAGACAGACAAACAAAGACACACAGGTAAACAATCAGGTCCACGTCGCTATCCATAACTTGCATCCTGGTTCTCTCAATTTTGCAAAGCCATCCTTGATCACAGACTCACAAATGTACACTTTTTGTTCCACTGCATTGTTCAGCCCTTCCAATCCTGCTCTGGAAAAGGATTTTTAAGAATGGCTTAGTGGAGTGGGTGAGGGAAGAGAGATGGGGAGGAAGGATGAGGGGATGCTGGGATGAGGGTGTGGGTGTGGTGGTAGGGATGATGATGGAGAGAGAGAGAGAGAGAGAGGGGTGGAGGTGGGGAGGCATAGGCAGCTGAGATGAGTGTGGATAGGTAGGTGAGGGCCATAAGCACAGTGGAAGGTGACAGTGGCTTGGGGTTGGTAATGCGAGGGGACTTAACCCTGAGGAGGGATGGGTATGTGGGTGGGTGACAAGTGTTTTCGGAGAGGGTGGGTCAAGTGGGTGGAGGCTAGGGTGGATGTGGGTGGAGTGAGTGGGTGAAGGCTGGGGTGAGTGTGAATAGGTGACAGTAGCTATGGGTGACGAATGGCTAAGGAAGTAGCCTAAAGCTAAAATGAAGACTGGGTTGCCGCTAAGTTAACCTGATTGTAGAAGATTATCGCTCTTTTTTTTTTTTTTCGAATAGTGATGTAACTTGTAAAACTCGTACACAGTATTTTGAAAAAAACTTACTGACTCCAAAGATCGCACCACTGGGTTTCATAAGTCAGTGTTGTTTTTTTTTTTATAGTTATTTTAAAGATATTGACTGGCAACACGCGCCCTGTCGCCTCCCCTACCACTCCACCTTCGTCCCCTCTTAACATGCCCCCTGCCACACACCCCATCCCCTAAGACACACAGTTGTTCAGGTATTATCCCTCCTATGGCGGAATTGACATGCCTGCCATGTTGAATATATTCTCTGCTTATGTCGAACTTCTTACACACACACACACACACACACACACACACACACACACAAACTCTTCTGTGTGATCTCTAACAATTTTCCCACTCTTGTGAAATCTTAAGCTAACTTCAAAGAATTTAATCAGAACAGGATGGGAACATCGATTACATATGTCTTCCATTTTCAGAGAGACGGTTTCCTGTCCCTCTTATTGTTAACTTTTTTGCCAATTGCCCATAAGGCTATTTTATTTCTTTGCTTGACTTTTACAGTATCTCCGGCCATCTCTTTGGATTCGAAGTAGTAGTAGTTGTTCCCTAGGCAGTTTGGCCGAACAGCCCCGAGTCCCTAAAGCCCTGTCCACACTAGCGGGCAATGCCCGCGAGGCACAAGCGAAGCAGTTTGCCTGTTGACGGGCTCCCTCGTCTGTTCCCGCAGGCAAATGCGTAAATTGCCCGTGGCAATTTTTACGCATTTGCCCGCGGGAACAAGTGGTGAGCCCGTCAACAGGCAAACTGCTCGCTTGTGACCGCGAGGCATTGCCCGCTAGTGTGGACAGGCCTTTAGGAAGGCCATGGCCGAGACCGGACTTTCCCACAGAGCTCTCAAAGAGTGTATGTTGTGTTGTTGGCATAGGTGATTGTGTGCAATGCAGTCTTCCATAATGTGCTTAATAGTATGGGATTGCTGTGGTGCATCCTGGACAGGCATCAGCGACGGAGTCATTCAGCCTCTTCTGGTAAGCTTAAGAGTGGGCTGGATGGTGCCCATATTTCAGCCTGGCACAGGTGGACCTGTCCTCACGAGGGGAAGACAGGATTCAGAAGGGTGGATGTCAGGAGGCCGTGTATGCAGCTGTGTGTTGTCTTTAAGTGACTCTGGAATGGAGCGGCGAGTGATCTGAGTGTGGATATGCTTCTGGAAGCTGGTCTGAGGTGGGAAGCGAGGGGGGGGAGAGATGACGAGTATTTGTGTATCGTATCGTGTGCTAGGTGTTGTTTTTTGATGTTCCTTGGTGTGGGTGGATGTGCTGCCATGTACTGTAGTGGATGTTGTGGGTTTGTGGAGGGCTGCAGCAAGAAACTGGGTGCCTCTCATGTCTAGGTGATCCTTGACTTTCAGGACTTTGGTTTCTTGGATGTAGGTGGTCTGTCCGTGTGTAGTTGCTGTGCAGCCTGTGATTATTTTTAGGGCCTTGTTCTGTATGGTCTGTAGAGTGTTGCAGTGTGTTTTGGTCAGGTTAGAAGCCCAGGCAAGGCTTGCATAATTCAACACTGAACGTATTTAATGTTTGTATACTGTGGTGGTGGTTTCTTTGTTGTCTCCAAATGTTGTATGGGCAAGTGACCTCAAGCATTGAGTCTTGGTGTTATTTTATTTTTTATTGTTTGTGATGTGTTGTTTAAATGACATTGATGTATTGTATGTTACACCAAGGATTTTGTGTGTGTGTGTGTGTGTGTGTGTGTGTGTGTGTGTGTAATTCACCGGGTCGGTCAGGATCACTTGATGGTCGTGATCGTCAGCTTTTACCCTCCCGGAGGGAGTTGAGAGCTCATATAGTCCGATCTAAGGGCAAGGGCTGTGACCTTCACCCACACGCACACACCCGTCCCCTTGCTCAAGGGGGACAGTAACCACCCACTTCGTCAGTGAAATTTTTCGCAACCTGAGCGAGGGCGTGAAACTCCCGTCCACCAGTTGGCAAGCAGGATCGTTACCACTGCACCAGCGAGCGGTGTGTGTGTGTGTGTGTGTGTGTGTGTGTGTGTGTGTGTGTGTGTGTGTGTGTGGTAGGGGAGTGTTGTTTATGGTGAGGTGTGGGATGTGACTGTGTTCTGCTGTCCAGTTTGTGGGAAGAGTCACTGTAGATTTGGCTGGGGCAATTTTGAGTCTGTTTGTGGTGAACCATTCGTGTTGTGTTGTTGTGGTAAGGTTGAATGATGTGTGCAGTTGTGTTTGCGTTTTTTTGCGTACATGAAAGTGTTATATGATCTGCATTGGAAGATATGTGTTTCTGTGGTTTGTGGGGTGTGGGTACGTCGTGCATGTATAGATTAAAGAGTGTAGGGGACAAAACAGATCCTTGGGGGACGCCATTTGTAAAGTTTCTGATGTTAGAAGACTGACCGGCAAATGTTCCGTGTGCACATCTGCCTGCTAAGTAGTTTGCCAGCCATCTTTTTGTGTTATTGTGCATGTTTGTGTTGAGTATTTTGTTTGTGAAGTTGTGGCGGGGAAAGGCATCAAAAGCTTTGCCGTACGTCTAGTAGTGACTAGGAAAGCTTTTGATGCCATCCCCCGCCGAAGTATGACGCTTTGGTGTACATTTTTTCTCCAACCAGGACCTGGATTTACTATAGGAAAAAATTTACGGTCACTTTCCCAATCAATATCCAGTCATAACCGTGACTGGATTTGACAGGAAAGAAAAGGCAGGGAGTACAGATTACTACCAATGCTCCTGTTTCTCCTCCAAATAATAATCTTATCCTTCGAGAGAAAATCATCAGAATTTTGTCATCTGGAGGAAGCACAAGGAAAGAGTAATAGCAACCTATATTCCCGTATTTCTTGCGCCTTCTACCAAAAATAAATCTAAGTTAACTACTGGGAAATGATTTGCGTGTTTGTTGTCCAGGTTCATTGTACTAACGTGATTTTCTTTTCTAATATACGGAAAGAGAGAGAGAGAGAGAGAGAGAGAGAGAGAGAGTCAAATGCCGGAAAGATCACCGGACAGTGCTCTTTACAGGACCGGAAAGAAAGAAAAAAAGATAAAAGAAAAAAGGACTCAAACCCTGCTTCGTTTCATGTCGGGATGTCGGATTGACCTGAAAGCTAAATAAGAAAAGAAAAAAAAAAGAAAAAAAAAAGAAAAAAAGCTTGGATGAATGACCAAGCAATGCAAGAGTGAAATAAAAATGACGGGCTGGAGGCTGAGGTGCAGGCTGACATGACACACAACATGTACCGTCACCTCCCTTCCACTGCCCCACAATGCCACTTTGACCCCTGCCACCCTCCCTCCCAAAAACACACACACACACACACACACACACACACACACACACACACACACACACACACACACACACACACACACACACACACACACACACACACACACACACACACACACAAGCGCTTCCTCCTTCTCTCTCTCTCTCTCTCTCTCTCTCACTGTGGAGTATACCAATAGGTACCGTAAGGGTATCTATTGCAGCGGTCGGTTTGCACACATCTGACATGGACGGACAGCTGTGTACAAGTTCGAAACCATGTTTTACGAGTCGTGAGGGGCAATTATTTCTGGAGAGTCGAGAAACATCACATTCTATCACTGGGGAACTGATCCGCTCCCACCTACTGCTTCGTGCACTGGTGCAAACGTGAAAACCTTTTGGAGGGTAGCGTGAGAAATGCATGTGAAGATCTGTGTGGTGGGAGTGGGTGTTTTTGTGTAAGTCTGTGTAGTTATGTCATCCAGGGAACATCAACAGGATTTGAACGTGTTGTGGGAGTGGGTGTGTTTGTGTAGGTCCGTGTAGTCTGTGTAGTTATGTCATCCAGGGAACATCGAAAGGATTTGGAACGAGTTGTGGGAGTGGGTGAGTTTATGTTAGCCTGTGTAGCTATGTCACCCAGGGACCACTGCCAGGTGGTATGAACGTGAATGAATACATGAAAAAGGACGCAATACTGGGCTGTGTTGAGTCCTGTTGTTCATCCCAACTTGGCATAGAAACTTGGAGAAAGGGAGGTGTTGTGTGGGATGTTGTTGCTATCAGTGGGGAAGGGGGAGGTGGCAGGGCTTTTGTCGTGGGTCGAGGTAAGTGATGGAGTGTGATGGGAGTTGCAGCCACATGCATTCCTGATCAGACTCATGGTAATGACAATACTAAAGTGATTTACATTCACATTTTTTAATTTGTAAGGCAAATGGGGCATTTTATAATCTACTTCTCTCTAGGAGGGAAAAATAAGTGTAAGGATTTTATTTTTCCATTCTCTTAAATTACAAGTTTTCATGCATGAAATATAGATAGTGCAGGTACATATTGTCCTTCCTATTTGGCCCTTTTCTCCCCTTCTTAACCCCAACGACGTACTTAGTTTGTCCTCGCTATTTGCAGACGAATTTATTCACTTTAAGATCTCCCTCCCCCCATCTTTTTATTCAGAAGGAGTTAGGGTAATTTCCATATACCTCTTTACCAGAAACTCATTTTCACCCTTTGCTGTATATAATCGTCTAAAGGTATCAAGAATGATGCGAAAGACAATGCCACCGAAATGAAGAGGTTAATCCTTCCATCCTTCCTCTCCTCTCCCTCCCTTTTTTTCTTTTTTCCCTGTTTCCCTCTCTATCTACTTCCTTCCTCCTTTGTTAATCTTGAATGGTAAACTATAGCAAGAGATGCTGGTTACGAAGAAGGGGTATGAAATGGATGCAACGCCGGTAGTACTGTCTTATTCTGCCACTGAGCTACATAAAAATGGCTGCATAAGGAAAAAGAAAAAAACTGCACCTGCCTCATAGAGGTAGTTAGACAATACTCAATGTAGAGAGGTGTTAGATAAAGTGCTGTATCTTAAGTGATTTTTGGAGATTTCGTAGCGCCCGATTTTACGGGGTTGCACGGGGGTGCAGCAAGGTAATGGCGGGGTTGGACGAGGTGTGTCGCGTGGTAATGATGGGGTTGGACGGGGTGTGTAGTGGGGTATTGACAGGCTTGGATAGGGTGCACTGGTGTAATGCCGGCATAGGGACGGGGTGTATTAGGGTACTGTAATGGCGGGGTTAAAACCGACAGAGGTGCAGTGGGGTAATGGAGGCGATTGGAAGGGGTGCAGTGGGGTAGTGACGGGGTTGGATGGGGTGCTATGGGACAAATGGCTGAGTTCCTCGGGGCTCAGTGAGGTAAAGGGAAGGTTGTCGTAACGTGGGTTACAGAGGGGGGAATGGAGGAGTTTGACAGGGTACAGTGGGGAAATGGCGGGGTTTGGAAGGGGTGCAGTGAGGGAATGCTGGGGGTAGGGACTAAAGTGCAGTGGAGTAATGATGGGGTTGGACTTGTTGCAGTACGGTATTGAAGGGGTTAGATGGGATGAAGTTGGGTAATGGAGGGGTTGGAGCAGGGTGCAGTGAGAGAATGTTGGGGTTAGACAAGGTGCGTTGGGATAATGGGTTGGTTAGGAGGGGGTATAGTGGGATCATGGTGGCGCTGGACAGGGTGCAGTGGGTGTAATGTTGGGTTTGGACGGGGTTCAGTGGGCTAATACTGGGGGGTGGAAGGGAGTATAGTGGGATAATGGTGGGGTTGGACGAGGTGCAGTGGGGTGATGGCGGCAATGGATGGAGTGCAGTGGGATAATGGCGGGGATGGACAGGGTGCAATGAACAATGACGTGGGGCTTCTTTATGTGTGGTGACAGTGGGGCAATGGCGGAGTTGAATGGGTGCAGTGGGGGTAATATCTGGTTTCCAAGAGAGGTGGGGTGAAGTGGGTTATTTATGGGGCTGGACGTGGTGCGCTGAGTTAATGTTGGCTTGGAGGGGGGTCTAGCGGGGTAGTGGCGGGGTTGGATGTGGTGGAGAGGGTTAATTGCGGGGATGGATGGGGTGCAGTGGGGTAATGGCGGGGGTGGACCGGGGGCAGTGGGGTAATGGTGGGGTTGGGGTGGGTGTGCAGTGGGGTAATGGCGGGGTTGGACGGGGTGCAGTGAGAGTAATGGCAGTGGTTGGATGGGGTGCAGTGGGGTAATGTTGGGATGGTGGGGGTTTGACGTGGTGAAGTGAGGTAATGGTGGGGTTGGACGGGGGTGCAGTTGGGTAATGGTGGGGTTGGATAGGGTGTGCAGTGTAGGGTAATGGTCGGGGTTGGTTGGGGTACTGTGGGGTAATGGCGGGGTTCGACGTGGTGCAGGGGGGGTAATTGCAGGAGGTTCGATGTGGTGCAGTGGGAGTAATGGTGGGGGTTAGATGGTGTGCAGTGGGATAACAGTGGTGTTAGATGGGATGCACTAATGACGGGGTAGGACAAAGGTGCAGAATCTGGGGGAAAGCTGGGGTTAGACGTGGTGCAGCGGGGTCATGGCGCATTTAGACGGGTTAATGACGGGGGTCGGACGGGGTGTCGTTGTGGTGTAATGGTGTGGGGTAGGCTTAGGTAAATTGGGGGTAACGCTGGGGTTTGATGTGGTACCGTAGGGTAATGATGGGTCCTAGGTGGGGTCCAGAGGGGTCATGGTGAAGTTGGACGGGGTGCACTGAGCTAATGATGAGGTTTGGGGGGAGTGCAGTGGGGCAATGCTGGGGTTGTACGGGGTTCTCTGGGGTAATGGCGTGGTTGGACGGGGTGCAGAAGAATACTGGCTGGGATTGATGGGGCTCAGTGGGGTAATGGCGGTGTTGAAGGGGGCTTAGTGGGGTACTGGCGGGGTCTGACGGGGTGCAGTGAGCAATGGTAGGGTTGGACGAGGTGCAGTTGGGTAAAGATGGGGTTGGACGGAGTACAGAGTAAAGGAAGGAAGTGAGATGGAGTGCAGTGGAGTAATGATAGGGGTGCTGGGTGTCTGTGGGGTAATGGTGGGGTTGGAGGGACTGGACTGGGGAACGGGCGAGGTTGGAAGAGGTGTAATGGGGTAATGGCGGGGTTGGACGAGGTGCAGTGGGGTAGTAGCAAGGTTAGATGGGGTGCAGGGGGAAATAACAGGGCTGGAAGGGGTGCAGTGGGGTACTGGCGGAGTTGGACGGGGTGCAGTGGGGTAATAGCGGGGAGTGAGAAGCGGGATGCAGTGGTAATGGAAAGGTTATATGGGGTGCAGCTGGGTAATGGAAAGGTTCAGGGTGCAGCAGGGATTATGTGGGAATTGGACGGGGTGAGCGAAGAAGTGGGATATAGGTGGGGTTTGGATGATGTGCAATAGGATAAAGGTGGGGTTAGACGGGTGCAGTGAGGTAACATGTTGTAATTGGATCAAGATGGGCTGGGATAATGGCGCAGTTAAAACGGGTTGGAGTGGGGTAATGACGAGGTAGGGACGGAAGGCAGCAGGGTAGTGGTGGGATTGGATGGGGTGTAGAGCGGAAATATCAGGTTTCAGTGGGATGCAGTGGGGGTAATGGTCAGTGATTCGACGCTGCCATGCAGCGGGATGAATGGAGAGGGTGGACGGAGTGCAATAGGGTAATGATGGTGTTGGACGGGCGGCAATGGAATAATGGCGGGGTTGGACAGGGGTGCAGTGAGGTAATAGCGGGTTTACTAGGTGCAGTGGGGTAATGTTGAGGAGTAGGACGGGGTGCACTGGGGTAACAGAGGTGTTGGGAGAGGTGCGAGGTGCACTGGGAAAATGGCATGTTACAGGGACGGGGGTGTAGTGAAGAGGTAATGCTGGGGTTGGACTGGGGTGGAGTTGGGTGATGGCGAGGTTGGATTATGGGTGTAGTGGGGTAATGGCGGAGTTGGATGGGGCGCAGTAGGTGTAATGGCTTTGGCTTGGATTGAGTGCGGTGGGGTAATGGTGGGGTTGGAGGAGGTGCAGTTGGGAAATGATGGGGTAGGACGAGGGGCAGTGGAGAAATGGTTGGGTTGGATGGGGTGCAGTGGGGTAATGATTGGGCTGGATGGGGTGTAATAGATAATGGCGAGGATTAATGGGGTAGAGAGGGGTAATGGTAGGGTTAGCCAAGGTGCAGTGGGATAATGGCATACCAACTACACCTTCAACTGCTAAGAGTGGGAAATGTAGCAGTTGAAGGTGTAGTTGGTATGCATGGTGTGCCTGGAAGAAATGAAAATGGGGAACGAATGATAGCGATGTGTGTTGAGCGAGAGATGGTGATTGGAAATACGCTGTTTGAGAAGAAAGATATTTATAAGTATATATGGGTGAGACAGGAGGGTGGAAGGGTTGTTGGTAGAGCTTTCATGGACTATGTGGTTGTGTCTAGGAATGTAATAGGTAGATTGTTGGATGTAGAGAGTTCTGAGAGGGGAGGGTGGAGGTATGTCTTGGACCACCTACCTGGTGGGAGTGGAAAAAGTTAAGAGTAGGTAAGAGATGGGTGAGAGCTAGGGAGTGGTTAGGTGTGGCAGGGAGGTTTTTGAAAGTGAGTTGGATAAAAGAGAGAAAAAGATAGAGTATCAGGAGAAAATTGAAAGATGAGTAGAACGCAGTGAAAGATCGGGAAAATGGCAGTGTGGAGGAGGAATGGCAGTTGTTTAAGAGTGCTGTGGTGGGGCATGCAGAAGAGGTGTGTGGTGTGAGACGTGTGGGTGGTGGTGTAAGAAAAGGAAGTGAATGGTGGTGCGAGGAAGTAAGTATGGCTGTGGCTGAGAAGAGACGTGCATATGAAGTGTAGGCTGCAGAGGAAGGATGAGATGTCATATGAAAGGTATAAGGAAAAGAGGAATAGGGCGAGAAGGGCTGTGCGTGATGCTAAAGTGGCAGCAGATGAGAGGAGGGGTAGGCGGCTGACAAAGAATTTTCAACAAAATAAGAAAATGTTTTGGAAGGAGGTGAAAAGGGTGCGAAAGGGAGAGTCTGGGAAGGAAGTACGAGTAAAAGCAGAGGATGGAAGGATGTTAATTGAGATGGATGCAGTAAGGAAGAGATGTGGGCAGAGTATTTTCAAAGATTTGTTAAAATGTAGAGGAGGAAAGGGTGGCTGAGATTGCTTGAGCGGATGGAAGGGGTGCAAGGAATAAAATGTAGTTGGGAGAGTTGAATGATTCTTTGATCACGAAGGAGGAAATGGAGGAAGGCAGTAAAGGTGATGAAAACAGGGGAAAGCTGCAGGTATGGATGGGTGTGCTATGGAGATGCCTGAAAGAGAGGGTGGGTGGAGTGACTATTGTTGACTGGTTAGTAAGACTGTTGAATGTGTGCTTTGTGAAAGGTGAATGGTGCCAATTTTGACTGGGCAAGTGCTTGTGTGGTCCCGTTGTATAAAGGCAAGGGTGATAAGCAATGAATGTACTAGCTTTAGGGGTATAAGGCTGTTGAGTGTTGTAGGTAAGGTGTATGGTAGTGTTAATTATGAGAGTTAGAGAGGGTACAGAGGGAGTGATTGGTGATGAGCAGTGTGGCTTTAGGAGAGGGAGGGGATGCGTGGATCAGGTGTTTGCTGTGAGACAAGTGTGTGAAAAGTATTTAGCGAAAGGCAAGGATGTGTTTTGGGTGTTTATGGATTTAGAGAAAGCGTATGATAGAATTGATAGGGAGGCTTTGTGGACTGTTTTAAGATTGTATGGACTTGATGGTAGGTTACTAAAAGGGGTGAAAAGTTTTTATGTAAATAGTAGAGCGTGGTGTAAGAGTGGGGAAATGCTGTGAGTGATTGGTTTCCCATGAGAGTGGGGCTGCGACAGGGATGTGTGATGTCGCCTTGGTTGTTTAATATTTACATGGATGGTGTTGTAAGGGAGGTGAATGCAAAGAGTTTTAGGTGGAGGTCTGAGTCTGGTGAATGTTGATGGTGGAGAGTGGAATCTGAAGCAGCTGCTGTTTGCAGATGATACTGCACTGGTGGCTGATTCAGAGGAGAGATTGAGACAGTTGGTAGAGGAGTTTGGAAGGGTGTGTGAAATGAAATTGAAAGTCAATGAGAATAAGAGTAAAGTGATGAAGTGTACGAGGTGGTAGATGGTAGTGTGAGATGAATATAGCTTTGAATGGCGAGTTGCTTGAGGCAAGGTAGAGTGTTTTAAATATCTCCCTAGGGTCACATAAGTTGCTGTGGATGGAAGAATAGATGCAGAAGAGAAGTTTAAAATA
>NC_137069.1:25361702-25374444 GCF_032717465.1 Coenobita brevimanus
GCAGGAGGATAGGCGGGGAGGAGAGGTAAGAGGAGAAGGAGGAAGTGAAGAGACAAAGTAGAATGGAGAATGATGATCATGATGATAACGATGATGATGGTGGTGATGAACAGATCAACAATACTGTGTTGATAATCATGATGATGATGATGATGATGATGAAGAGAAAGGTGAAGCAGGAGGACGAAGAGAGGAGGAAAATGAAGAGGGCGAAAAGAGCAGAATAAAAGAAAAAAGATCAAGACGAGAAGAAAAGAAGGTGAGGAGGAGGAGGAGAAGGAGGAAGAAGAAAGAATGGGTAAAAGCGAGCCATGCATAAGAATGAAGAAGGGGGAAGACGACTTAATGGAGAAAGAGAGAGAGAGAGAGAGAGAGAGAGAGAGAGAGAATGAAAAAGATGGTAGGGAAATAGAAGCCTGAAAGTGAGAAAGCGAAGACAAATAAAATAGCATTAAAGATAGAGAAGAAACCATTGAAAATAAGCGGACTGAAAAGGAAGAATAAGGAACTGGAAAAGAGGTCAGGAGAGAGAGAGAGAGAGAGAGAGAGAGAGAGAGAGAGAGAGAGAGAGTAAGTACATGAGTGGACTTAGGAGACAGCGGGGGGTCGTTCCTATGACAATATAATACGAGGGTTTGAGAAAATAGGGAGCAGTTGGAGGCGACAACTTAGTGGAAATATCCAGGAGAACTGGAATAAATATCAAAATAAACATCCCACTGGTTCTTATAAAAATTCAATGATGCATCAAAATATAAACACAATAAACATTTTGATCTTGGAGGAGACAGTAGTGGAAATATCGAATAATGGTAATAAATATAAAAATAAACATCCCACAGTTCTTATAATAATCCACTGATGCACGACTGTCTTGAAAAAATAAACATTGTAAACAATGATTTGGGAATGAACAGATAGAGGCTAGACAGAAAGGTATTCCACAAGCTCTCATAAAATCCACTGACGCATCTGTCTTGAAAATATATCTAAACATAATAAACACTGATCTTGGAATAGATAGAGAGCTATCCCACAACCATCTGAAAAATCCATTGTAGCACCACTGTCATGAAAATATATATAAACACAATAAACACTATGAACATTGATTTTGGGATGAATAGATAGATAGATAGGTAAATAGATAGATAGACATCCCACACTCTCTAAAAAAAAACGATGCACCAGTCTTGAAAATTTATCATAATAAAGACAATAAACACACTATTAACATTGATTTTGGAATGAATGAATAGAAAGATAGACAGATAGACAGATAGACAGGTATCCCACACGCTCTTTTAAAAAACTCACCGAGGCAACCACTAGAAAATATTTATAAACACAATAAACATCATAAACATCGAGAAGGGGAGTCGTGGAAATGTCAAAGTTTTGGAATAAAACATATCATCATTAACATCCCACAGGACTCTAATGAAAAAAAATTACAAATGCTCAACCCTGGAAAATATATCTAAATAACAAGACCAAAACAATGATAAAAAAGGGAACAAATGAATAGTAACAATGACAACCTTTTTTTGTTTCTAAATATATGGCAAGCAAATATCCCACTTGCAATGATAAACACTCACTTAAACACATGTCAAGAAAAACACACCTTCTTGTAAAAAGGAGAAAGAAAAAAGACCAAAAAAGCAATATATATATATATATATATATATATATATATATATATATATATATATATATATATATATATATATATATATATATATATACCCTAGCAGTAGCCGGGTGTGTGTGGGGGGGGGTATTTTGAGCAGCCGAAACTACACATTAAAATCGCACGAAAATTGGCAGAGAAATCGCAAAAAATTTGCTGATGTGAAATAAACGCTTGGTCCCATCACGACTGAAAAACTTTTTACTATATCTAATGAGCAATCACATTTTGACCAAAAAACGCTGCTCCCGGAAGCCCGGCGTAGGATCTCCATAGAATTTTTGCCCATAGGTACAACTTAAGTATTTTGGACTTGGCGTTCAGACAACTTGAGTTCCATTCCCAAAGCTGCAAATAACCACGATCAGTTGGTTTGCTGCAAAATCCAAGTGACAACGTTACACTGGAACAGCACATAAACGTGAAAGTCTCCTCTCGCAGGGAGCAAGTCTGCGCGACAGGGGCCTGAAGGGCCCAAGAGCACTTGTAATATACTATAGCACTAGCCGTGTGTGTGTGTGTGTGTGTGTGTGTGTGTGTGTGTGTGTGTGTGTTTTGGGCAGCAGAAACTACACATTCCAAATCGCACCACAAAATTCGACAAAAAAATCGCAAAAAATTCGCTGATGTGAAAAAACTTGGTCCCATCACTATTGAAAATCTTTTACTATATTTAATGAGCAATCACATTATGACCAAAAATCGACGCTCCTGGCGCCCGGCATAGGATCTCCGTAGAATTTTTTGCCCATAGCTACAAGTAAAATATACTGTACTATAGCAGTAGCCGTGTGTCCGTGTGTGTATTTCTGGACTTGCGTTCAGACAACTTGGGTTCCATTCTCGAGGCTGCAAATAACAGGATCAATTGATTAGCTGCAAAATATCCAAGTGACAATGTTAGACTAGAACAGTATATAAACGTGACTCTCGGATTACCTGAAATGACAGCAACGTTGCGTGCGCGAAGCACGAGGAAACGAGTGCAAAGCACGAGAAAACGAGCGCACAGAGCGCCCTCCGCAGGAGAGCAAGTGCGAGGGGCCCCGAAGGGCCCACGAGCACTCTCTCTCTCTCTCTCTCTCTCTCTCTCTCTACTCATACTGTATACCAAATTAACAAAAAAATCAAAACTTATGATTTAGGGAAAAATTGACACATAAAATATTCTTGGGGCAAATAGCATCACATTAAAATTAATATCCTACAGCTTCTCAGACAAATTCACAAATTCGTTTTCTTGCTGGTTGAGGAAGGTACAGTCATGATTACTAATCTCTGACCAGAAATCAGCCAAAGTCGTGGCCGGGCGTAGGCTATACAATTAGACACGTCTCAATCATCGTTGCTGAAAGGTTTAGTGCTTCAATGAATAATTTTCTAAGCACTCACTGAAACACTTTTCGCTTTTACATTTTATATTACTTCTTCAAGTAATATATATACATCTTAAGAAATAGACATGAAAGTTGGTCATAGCTGTTATTTTTAGTGTATAATGAGTGTTCGATGCTATTTGACATTCATCCTGTTTTTTATTAATCTGTTTATTGTTTCATAGAGCTATTTCTCTGGAAAGCGAGCCTTTTAACCGAGCTGTTGATAGGCTCATAGCGGAGAAATATCCACGACTACCACAGGAAGCCGGCACTCCTACAGGACATATATTCTAAGAATGCTTTATAATACTTATATCACTGACAAAAATTTACTCATTACTTGCTACTTTTAGAACTATATGTTTATCGCCCGCCTTTTAGCAAGACGGAGAGATAATGTTTTTGTCCGCCTCTGTGTGTGTGTGTGTGTGTGTGTGTGTGTGTGTGTGTGTGTATTCCCATTATATCTCATGAACGGCTTGAGCTATCAACATAAAACCTTTAGGGTATCAAGATACTGTATGACTTCAAAATCTTGAACCAGTTCGAAAATGGGCACTTCGGGGTCACAGATTGTCAAGCAATAATGGTGCCAAAGGTCAGCTAGTATTTTATCGCCCACCTTTAGCACTATTAACATCACATGTGAATGAAAACTTGAGCTATCAGCGTGAAAACCTTCAGGGAGTATTAAGATAAGGTCAAAATTTTTGACTGAGTTTCGAAAATGGGTAGTCGGGGTCAAGGTCAAGGTCACCAAAATGGCTGCCAAAGGTCAACTAGTTATTATCGCCCGCCTTTATCAGCATTATATCTCATTAACGGCTTAAACTATTGACATGAAATCTTCAGGGTATCAAGATATGGTCAAAATCTTGGACTTGGCCAACAGCATATTCTAGCGGACGAAGCTTTCGTAATGCTTTTCTTTCAGTTTTTCTAGTGGATAATGTCCCGTTACCCTCCAGTGGGAATGGTTGCTCTATTCATACACGACGTCTTTGCTGCATTCCCCTATGGTCAAAATGTGTGCCAGTTAATGCCGTTAATTCATAAATTATTATTATATATGGCGCCAATGTCCACATCTAGTGGCACATGCCTATTTACTTGATGGCAATTGCCCACTTGCAGATTGAAGAAATGTCGGCCTCTGTCAATAAACGCAGATTACAATAATGGAGGAGAAACCATAAAAATATGGTAATATCAGAGGTATGTGGAGTAGAACGCGTCAAATCACCTGGTTACAGTTCTTTGCCCCGTCCAGTAGTGTAGAGGCTGTGTTCGAATGCGTGGCTCGTGTGTGGTCATAACACTGTCCGTCACGCGTCGCTGGTCAGAGATTAGTAATCATGAGTGTACCTAGCACCTCTTCCTTAGCGATTTATTATTGGATATGGCTGGTTAATATCCTTTTCTACATTATTTATGCACAATATGGCGACATCAGAAGGATTTACGTGTATATAACATAGGCGAGGGCAGTAAAGTGGAACAAGCAAATTATATCGCTATGGAAAAGGTGTTATTGGATGGATGAATGGATGGATGAATGGATAGACGGAAGAGATAAAGATAGACAGATAGTCAGGGAGACAGACAGATAGTCAGGTAGACAGACAGACAGATAGATAAAGAGACAGGCAGGACATATATAGGCAGACAAATAGCAACTGACTGAGTAAATGATTGATGAATGAATGGATGGATGGATGGACGGAGAGACAAGACACAGACTAATTAATACACACATAAATACACTAACTGGAATATATACAGTGATAGATACAGATATATAGATTGATGGATATGGATAGACAAATGAGGAAGTAAATGAGCGTTGTGGTATTGAAGTGGATATAATTGGCCATGTATAGATAACGGAGAATATGAGACTGACCAGAGAAGAGTGTATGTCAGTGAGGTGGAGGGAGACGGAGACGAGAGAGACCAAGGGATGAGCTGGAAGGATGGAATGGAAAGAGAATTGAGAGAGAGGGATATGAGTTCGAGGGAGGGCAGCTCGGGAATGGCAGAGGATATGACGACCTGGGGTGATTTGTTTGTGGTCATTCTGCAAGTGATTAAGCCTCCAGTAACATATAGATAGGTAGATAGGTAGATATAGATAGATAGACAGACAGACAGAAAGGTACGTAGTGTAGGTAGGCGTACGTACGTACATAGGTAGTCAGATGGGTAGGTAGGTACAGTAGATAGGTTGGTAGGTGTAGGTAGGTATCGGTAGGTAGGTAGAAAGAAAAATATACTGACAGACACATAGATAGATACAAACAATTTAACCCTCCCACATCCGCCGATAGATAAACATTCAAAACACAATAACACAGATAAAATTTCATGCATTGAGAATTTTAGGTATTGGCTTCAACAACAACAACAAACAAAAAGAGAGAGAAAAATAAATAAAAAAGCTATATGCTTATCACTTGACAATTCATACTTTAATTCAAGGGATCGTGCCAGCAGTGATACTCTCGCGTCCGCAACCGATAATAACAATGGCTTTACTGTTTTTATTTTTTGGTGTTTAATGTCGTTTTTAAAACATTGTATTGATGACATTTCTTTGATGGTCGTAGAAAAATGATGGTTTGCTTAATTCGTGCTTTTATTTATTTTTTAATCCCTCTCTAGCAACGATGACAAAAGTTTATATACTTCACATACAGTTGGAAGTGGTGGTGGTGAGGGTTTTGTGTGTGTGTGTGTGTGTGTGTGTGTGTGTGTGTGTGCAAATGTAGCTTAGGCCGAGGATATGTGTGCCTGAATGTGTTTGTTTGCTTTGTGTGTGTGTTTGTGTGTGTCTGAATGTGTGTGTGGGGGGGGAGGGAGATTTTTGAACACAGTTGAAGAAGCACGGGTCACAGGATCATATTTAAAGGGCATTTGGTGTTTTCCGTAACACCTCTTCTCGGGTGATTTATTTTACATAATCCACCTGAGTATTTCCTTTGCATGCTATTGGTGGAAAAGAAAATGAAATAGATAACATACAATATAACATTTACACCATACATGATAAGCATAAACATACCACTACACCATACTTATATACATCACACACACACACACACACACACACACACACACACACACACACACACACTACACCAGGTCACACTCACCCACTTGAAAGAATGAGTAGGATAAAAAAAAAAGGGGGAGGAATTAAGACTTTCAACTTCTTATGACTCACTCTTATCAAAACTGATTAGTTAAGATGTTAGATGAATTAGAATTAGAAACAGAATTAGCGTTAGAGTTAGAGTTTGGGTCAGGAATTTGAGTAAGAGTTAGAATCAGAGTTAGAGTTAGAATTATATGGTTAGAAGTAGAGTTAGAATTAGATTCAGTTAAAATTAGGATTAATTACAGTTAGAATTAGAATTTGAGTTGGAATTAGAATGAGTTAGAATTATAGGTAGGGCTAGAATTAGAATTTGGTTTAGAATTAGAGTTAAAATCAGGAATAGAGTAAGATTTAGGATTATAATTAATTAGAATTAAGGTGACAGCATTAACACTCTCAGGCCTGTATTCTCGCCAGGTAGAGAAGGCTCTCAAGCACCTCTTCCTTAGCGATTTATTTTTAGATATGGATAGTTAATATCCATTTTGGATGTTATCTATTTAAAGCCAGGGCGATATTAAATGGATTTACATATGAGAACAGGACAGTAGCATGTATCAAGGAAAATAAATCACTATAGAAAATATGTTAGGGAGCTTCCTTAAGTGTAAAGGCCTCCAGACTCCTACACCCACTTTCAGCTTTTTAGAATGGCCTGGGTCCTTGTTGTGGTTGGTTAAGGAAGCTCCCCTTAACACCTCTTCCTTAGTTATTTATTTTTAGATATGGGTGGGTAATGTCCCTTTTGAACGTTATTAAGCCAAGATTGGCAGCGATATTGGAAAGATTTATGTATCACAGAAGATGACGGTAAGGTACAGTATAATAAAAGAACTAGATCACTTAGGAAAAAGTGTTAGGGGAGCTTTTTCCGCTAATACGGGCTCATGTATGATCTACAATATAAGAGGACAGTAAGGTATAAACAAACCAAATCGCTTAGGAAAAAGTATTAGGGACCTTCCTGGCGGTTCCTATGACTCCCTCTCCGGCTGAACATAATCGTCTGGTGTTGGATACGCTAAAAAGAAAAACTAAATAAAATGAAATGCTCTATTGTTTTTTAGGATCAGTCGAAACATAAAGGAAATTTAGCATATGTTCGATTAAGGTGTTGGTATTGAGAGAGAGAGAGAGAGAGAGAGAGAGAGAGAGAGAGAGAGAGAGAGAGAGAGAGAGAACTCAAATTATTTGTGAAAAATAAAAAAACACCGAGAAAAATGTCACAATAGTGAAGAATTTTTTAGAGTAAGCCTCCTTCCTGTAGCGTATTTTTGTTTAATGAAGATCTCCCATCGCTTTTAGCTCAGGTAATGGCCAGGTGTAGTCTGACTGAAGGGTTGATTTAACTATACTCTATTTGCACCAACCTGGCATACAATCACCACCTCTCCACCATGGATGCCGAGATATAACAATACATTAACACACGAATACGATGTCAGTCATTAAAAAGCGCAACGGAGAGGATGTAAAATCGTGGTATTTTCATTCTATCTTATTGACCTACGTGAAATAAGCTGCAAAAGTATGAAAATCTGAGAGATGTTAGAGGAAGAAGAGTATAGCATCAAAGCATACTCCAACCTCATACTATAAGGCTCCTCTGAAAAATAAATCGCTAAAGAAGAAAATGTTAGGAAATCGGCAACGGCACTAAAAATTCAACCTAATCTGAGGGGAAGGACGTGATGTGAAAGCCGAGCGACGTCTGTCATGTCACGGAAGGAAAGAAGATGGAAAAAGGGATTCAGGAATTTACAGTTCAATATGCCTAAAGGCCTGTGAACATGACGGAAGAGGAAGAGAAGGAGGAAAAGAAAGGAGGGAGGAGGAGAAGGAGGAAAGGGGGAAAGAAGGAAGAGAGGAAGAAAATGGGAGAAATGGAGTTCCCTCGAGCTAAGCCCTGTACTGGACTCTATAGCCCTGCTAGGGTTACAAGAGGGAGCTACCCCTCCCGGTGCGGCAGCCCGGGCGAGGCTCCAACTTGCAATCCCCCGATTACAAGTCCAGCGCGCTACCACTGTGCTACCGCGCCCCCCAGGAGGAGAGGAAGAGGAGGAAGCAAAAATTTCTCTTCATTTCTGCATCCATTAATCTCTTTACATTGATGATAAATTTTCCGTGTGGCTTCTTGCTGCTCTCTCTCTCTCTCTCTCTCTCTCTCTCTCTCTCTCTCTCTCTCTCTCAACATTCTACACACACACACACACACACACACACACACACACACACACACACACACACACACGTTAAGCTTTATCATTAATCCTTCTGAAATCTCTGGTCACACACACACACACACACACACACACACACACACACACGTTAAGCTTTATCATTAATCCTTCTGAAATCTCTGGTCACACACACACACACACACACACACACACACACACACACACACACACACGAACGCAGGAGGATCCATTAATTTAGTGCTTCTGAATCAGTCTCTCTCTCTCTCTCTCTCTCTCAACACAACGACTGAGACCTTCATTAATCCACCGCTCCTGAACTACTGCTTTCAGGCCTTCCCCATTACGGCGGGCATAAAGCCTCTCTCTCTCTCTCTCTCTCTCTCTCTCTCTCTCTCTCTCTCTAAACTGACATTCTGAGATAACATTTTTAGAACAGAATAAAATCGTCATGAAGTAGCATAAAAATCTAATCAGGAGAATAATTTCTTCTTTATAATCACGAAATTATATTGTTCATTACATTCTTGTTATTTTTTTAAATGCAAGAAAGAAGGAACAAAAGGCCAGAATCCAGCAACATTGTTCCCTCCAAGAAATAACAAAAGCAAGATAACAGGGAGCCAAATTTAAGGCTCGTTCATTTCGAGATTCCTGGATTCACTGCGTTTGAAAGACTGGGCATCATAGGCAATACAGACAGAAAGAGAGACAGTTCCAGGGTTGACCTGTTGCATACATGATGGGAGTATTATATTTAGATATTCAGATGTTTATCACAGGAGCAGTCAGATACAATGCCAAATGTGTGTCTTTTTTAAGCTTAATTCTTCTTCAGACGGTTTTCTTCAGCTTAGGAAGATTTCGAAATGGAGCGATTGGAGAGAGCATTAATAAACCCCTCCAGAACGACAGTCCTTACCTGAGCTGAATGAAATCGTCTGGAACAAGTATTAATAGGAGGAATATTACGCTACCCAGAGTCTAAGGAAGGTAATCCCATCAGTTAAGGACGCTCCTTAACACCTCCTCGCCGATTTGTTTTTAGATATGGCTGGTTAGTATCCGTTTGCACCTTATGTACTAGTATGAAAAGTGACGCAATATTAGAAGTTACGGTATACATAGGAGAACAGTAAGGTGTAATAAGCAAAATAAATAGCTTAGGAAAAGGTGTTAGGGAAAATAAGGGTCCAGAAGTTAAAGCCGCCTCAGTGTTAGCTGGGAGGAGTAATATCGCTGGCTGCCATAATGTATAATATTAGGACGGACAGGCCAGGGCAAACTGAATATTTTGACACCACGACTGTCTGTGTCGCCCGTATGACACCGTGCCACTTGGGTAATACCGGCTCTTGCTCTCTCCTAATTCCGGGTATTGGTCTACGCCATTCCAGCTGCTGTCTACTGTCATTCCAGCTTATCTACCGACATTCCAGGTTTTATCATTCCAGATGTTTTCTACTCATCCCATCTGTTATCATCATTCCAGCTGGCATCATCGTTCCAGCTGGTATCATCATTCCAGCTGTTATCATCACTCCAATCTGTTATCGAAATTCCAGCTGTTATCGTCATTCCAGCCTTTATTATCACTCACAGTTGGTATCATCATTCCAGCTGGTACATCATGCCAGCTATTATCATCATACCAGCTATTATTATCACTCCAGCTATTATCATCCATACCAGCTATTATTATCACTCCAGCTGTTATTAAGTAATTCCAGCTATTATTATCATTCCAGCTGGTGTCACCATTCCAATTTGTACTATCATTCCAGCTGGTATCATCATTCCAGCTGGTATTATTATTTCCAGCTGGTATAATCATTCCAGCTGGGAAATCATTCCAGCTGGTATCATCATTCCAGATGATATTATCATTCCAGCTGTTATCATCATTCCATGAGGTATCATCATTCCAGCTGCTACAATCTTTCCATCCGGTATTATCATTCCAGATGGAGACATCATTCCAGCAGGTATCATCATTCCAGCTGGTATTATTATTCCAGCTGGTATTATCATTCCAGGCATTATCAGCATTCCAGCTGGTATCATCATTTCAGCCTACATCGTTCCAGCTGGTGTCATCATTCCAGCTGGTGTCGTTATTCCAGCAGGTATTATAGTTCCAGTTGATATCCTACCGTGTTGATAAGAACGACCCAAGAAATGCATTCTCAGACTGAAGGGGTTAACAATATCATTTGGAGACAGCCAGAAAATATATATATATATATATATATATATATATATTTATATATATATATATATATCTTTATATATATATATATATATATATATATTTTATTTATAAAAGGTTGTAGCGAAGATAAAAATAAATTGAATCTAAGCCCTCAAGTTATCAAAGTTTCTCTATATATCTAAATATAAATCTGATACCAGCAAAGATAAATAAATAGATAAATAAAAAAATCTAAATCTAAATAATAAGAAAAGTAAAACTGTGTGTGTGTGTGTGTGTGTGTGTGTGTGTGTGTGTGTGTGTGTGTGTGTGTGTGTGTGTGTGTGTGTGTGCGTGTGTGTGTGTGTGTGTGTGTGTGTGTGTGTGTGTGTGTGTGTGTGTGTGTGTGTGTGTGTGTGTGTGTGTGTGTGTGTTCATCATCCTAGCTTCAGCGGATTAGGGAAGAAGATGAGGGACCTCTGTACAACCGAACAGCTCCACAACCCAGTCCTATCTGTGCCACCACGTGAAGGCGTCCCTCTCCAGTCTCAGCCTAACCCGTGAAATCAACAATCATCCATCCTAACCCTGATATTATAGGACAGATTTTCTCTTTTTTTTTTCTTTTTTTTTTACGGGGGAGGGGGGAAGGTGGTGCCATAAATGAATAAACTAAATGAAACTTAATCTTGGTCTTAAACTCTTCGAAATCCGTAAATGGCTACTCTTCCGATTGTTCTTTTTAGTCCAGTGGTTACGTGGCAGACTTAAATCCATAGCGTCCCGGATTCACTTCTTTCATATGATCGTGGCCGAGAGCGTAATTTTCACCTTCTTGCTGTCTCTGGTTTCAGCTTTACTGAGACTATGGATAGGAGATGTTCGGTCAAGACTTTATTAACTCGCTTACCGCCACAGTGTCTTATGTGCTAAATAAGGGCGACTGGTAAAGCAAGAATCGACAAAAAAATAAATAAAAAAACTATACCATTGTGGTGAAGGGTAAATTGTCATGTTATATATTGGTCATCACAAATAGAACCTCCACCAGTTTTTGTCCCTACTTAATATCGACCCCCTCTTCCTACGACACCACATTCCCTCATCTCGCACCTTGTATCTCCATCTCGATCTCCCTCTCTTTGTTATCACACACTCATACACTCTCCTAGTTAGTCTCTCACTCTCGTGTATACTCTCTCATTCCTTCATCGTTATCTCCGTGATCCTTTCGTCCTCCCAGCCATCTCACACTTACACCCTCCTAGTCAGTCTCTCTCTCTCTCTACTTTATCTCATACAGTACATCCCCACATACTTCTCGCTGTCTCTCTCCTCCTCCCAGACATCTCACACTCATACTCTCCTAGTCAGTCTCTCACCCCATCTCATACTCTTGTCTTATCTCTCTTCCTTCTGTCTCCCTCATATCTCTTTCCAACCATCTCCCTTACACTCTCTCCTAGTCAGTCTCTCATTCATGTTTTTTCCAATTCATATTCTACATATTACACATTACTTCATGTGTTATGTACCGTATGTCATTTCAATATTGACTTAACTTGAACAAATATATATTGTGTGAGTTTTACTGTGACATATGCGGAAATAAAACATAGGCTACAGGTAATGACTCTCTCTCTCTCTCTCTCTCTCTCTCTCTCTCTCTCTCTTTCTCTTTTTCTCTCTCAGCATCACACTAGCTCACAGTATCACAGCATGGTATTCAGCAGCTCACTTCATAATTAAATCGTCCATATTTGCTCTCACGATGTAATCTCCCGTTGCAGAAATGAAAAAGATTAAGGTCCTTTGTATCACGACGGTGATGATGATGATGATGATGATGATGATAATGACTTAAGAATGAAGGGATCGTCACGTGGATCCAAGAATGTAATGCTTCACATCTGTCCATCAGGTGTGGTTGTAGATGAAGGAGGAAATAGTCTGAGCATAATATTATTTAGATTCAAGCCTCTAGGAATTCCACACAAGGGCTTACAGTCTCTCTCTACCTCGGTGCTGGCCAGGGACGCCATCACGTGGTAGCACTGACGTAACTGGTCGACTCCACTGTCCCGAAAAGAAAGTGTGGTGTACTGCAGGAGGGCAACTTCAGCC
>NC_137069.1:25374544-25392044 GCF_032717465.1 Coenobita brevimanus
TCATCGAATGGATTTTAGTGCATTGCAAGAAAAGGGAAGCTTCAGTCTGCAGTCCACCGGGTTCTGGTGCAAGTGAGACTTGGACAACAACACCAAACAAATAGCAGTAACAAGACGATGTGACAGCAACGCAACTACTACCACCACCAACAACAAACAAGAATAACAAATACTCGGAACAACTAGAATTTCAA
Organism: Coenobita brevimanus; assembly: GCF_032717465.1. NCBI lineage: Eukaryota > Metazoa > Arthropoda > Malacostraca > Decapoda > Coenobitidae > Coenobita > Coenobita brevimanus. The sequence continues at coordinate 25,374,739 of NC_137069.1, forward strand.
ATAACTCCACATTCCAGATGAAAATAGTTATCACTGTAGACCTATTATTAAGGGACTTTCGGTATGACTTAAAATTATTATGGATTTTGACCTGTGACCTTGAGATTGAGATCAAGGTCCTTCATACTACGCAAATCATTTTCACTCATGACCCACTGCATTTCCACCGAGTTCGGTCAAAATCGGCCAAATACTTTCCAATTTAGCAGTTTCAGGCATGAGGCGGCCATTTTGATTTTCCTCAGTATATCAAAAGGTATGGATCCCAGTATCGGTACGCAGGTGCATACTGCAACAATACCCAGGTGCATTAGTATACAGTATGTTGACGACTGCATACTGCAACAATACCCAGGTGCACTAGTATATGTTGACGACTGCATACTGCAACAATACTCAGGTGCACTAGTATATGTTGACTGCATACTGCAACAATACCCAGGTGCACTAGTATAAGTTGACCACTACATACTGCAACAATACCCAGGTGCACTAGTATATGTTGACCACTACATACTGCAACAATACCCAGGTGCACTAAAGCTATATGTATTACTCACCTTACATGCACATGCTAACAATACCCAGGTGCACTAGTATATGTTGACCACTACATACTGCAACAATACCCAGATGCACTAGTATATGTTGAAGCCACTACATACTGCCAACAATACCCAAGGAATGCACTAGTATATGTTGCGACCACTACATACTGCAACAATACCCAGGTGCACCTAGTATATATTGTAATGACCACTACATACTGCAACAGCCTACCCAGGTGTACTAATTTATATGTTGACTCAATACATGGTGCAACATTTGCAAAGCTAATCCTTTCAGTGGTTTTTGCTGCGCAAGGAGCAAAAATAAAAATAAAAAATAATAGAGGACGCTAGTGCAGGTGCTAGTGCTAGGGAAAAAATTAGTGCCATAAAAAGCCTGCAACCAAGATACGTCACTCCTGAAAATTTCAAGTCACTATCTCGAAGGATCTTGGAATGCCAGCCTTCTAGAGCTTCCCCCCTTCCCCCCCCCCGAAAAAAAAAATCTACAGTATCAATAAGAAGTCCATAGAATGTGGAGGTCTTAATAAAAAGACAAAGTACCAAGAATAACTCAACAAAGACGTTAGCACAGACAACTGGTGAAAGCATTACCAGAGCGACAGAAAATGATCAAACACAAACACCCTTCACGGAGGAGACGAAAAATAGGAAATATTTCGAGTCGCTCTCTCTCTTTCTCTCTTTTTCTCTTTTCCTGGGGGGGCAGCGGTAATCTTAAGTGAGAGAATGAGAGCCGTGTTATCTCTCTCAACAGTGGACAGACGAAGGTTCACACACACACACACACACACACACACACACACAGATGGACACAAACATACACGTACACACCCGATTCTATCCATCACACACACACACACATACACACACACACACACAGATGGAAGCAAACATACACGTACATACCCGATTCTATCCATCACACACACACACACACACACACACACACACACACACACATGCAATACTTTTCTTTATTTTCGGGCTAACACTTTCTTTCCAGGCGTAGGTTATTGATCATTAATTTTTCACAATTCATCACACATTTCTACCCCAACAAACACACTTTTTTTTTTTTTTCAATTTCATACGCACATTTATGCTCGCTGGTCAATAATTTTCGTCTATTTTTTTCTCACTCATATTTCTGCCTATATTTTTTTTTTTCGTTTCTAGTATTTTTGGATTTCCTATTTTTTTTCTTTCAAACTCTAGTAAGCATACATTTTTTTTTTTTTTTTGTCACACTTGCTATGATATTATTATTTCAATTTCTAGTAATAATTTTTTGCTTTGGGGGGTTCCATATGTAATCGTATTTCCACAGTCTCAAACATTCTCTCTCTCTCTCTCTCTCTCTGCACATTCGACAAAACTCCAACTCGCCTCTTTCGCCCCTACGGACCCGATAATGGGCCACAGCTGTACCGGGGCAGACAGCAGGTGGCCGCCGAGACCTCCACACACACACACACACACACACACAAAGCTTTTTTCCGTATCCCCCTCTTTTACACATTTCCTTAACTCATTTTTATCCTGTTAAACCCTTTCTCTCTTTCTCTCTCTCTCTCTCTCTCTCTCTCTCTCTGATGATTTAACAGGTTATTTTATTCATCTGAGCAAGTAAACATCATAGACATTTTGCGTTAATCATTTCTTCAGTAATACTCAGTTCATGAAGGCAAAGGAATATATATATATATATATATATATATATATATATATATATATATATATATATATATATATTGAACTGAAGGCAAAGGAATATATATATATATATATATATATATATATATATATATATATATATATATATATATATATATATATATATATAGATACGGAACAGAGAGAGATAATGTACACTTTAAGTGAGAATACGAAGAGTTACTACTGTCCCGTAAAGTTCCAGGTTCAAAACAAAAGAGTTAGGTAAAATTACAAGTTAAAGTTTAATGCTTAAATTAACAACAAAACATTCAGGACTCATAAGGATAATGTAATGGCAAATAAACAGGTTAAATATATGGTTAACTGCAATAGCCTCTATTAACACGAAATTAGCAAGAGTAAATTTATCTAAGTCAGCCCTGATAAAATGAGATACCAGATAATACTCAGTGAATGCCAGATAAATAATTACAGATACAAACTATCATCAAAAATGACTGACATAAAGAACCCCACACGAATTACAAAAACTTCACTAGGCCTACAAATTAAACTTATGCTATACCGTACAAGAAAAAATGCAACAACAGTTATACTCAAATTACACACAGCTGCTAGATGGTTGGAGACTTCTTGAGCACTCACAATAATAATATCTGTACAGGGGAGGACAGAGATGTGAACAAAATGAGGAGCAGATCTAAGTGGCAATGATGCAGAGACTGAGCTCATTATATAGGGGCCGGCAGAGCCTGATACAACTTGTAAGAAGGACGCGCAAATGAAGCGATGGGGACAAACGGTCGACAATCCCGCACTGAATAACAGAAAGGACGACTTACTCTACTATAACGGTAGAAGGGGGGGACTGAGGCAGAACACGCTCGTGATCAAACATGCAGCAACTGTGCGTTAAAATTACACAAAGGATATATATATATATATATATATATATATATATATATATATATATATATATATATATATATATATATATTAACTGGGGTTTTGTCACCAAACCCGATTCTAACTCAGTAAATATAAAAATAAAAAAATGTATTATCCTCATATTTAACAAGCACTGTCTGATTATTTTCCCAGTATATCTTCTGCAATATACTTAAATAATTTTATGATAGTCTAACAGCACACGGTTCTGTATAAATAGTATATATAAATTTCTCCAATGAAAGCACAAGATCAAGCTGTAAAAGTCAAAACAAAGGCTTATAATAGAAGTGAAGGGAAATATTAGCATCACTGTCATCAAAGTTACAGCCGTATGCTCAGTCGATCTAAAATATGTTGGGAAGTGCGACATCGAATGAAGAATGAGGAACTGAACGCTAACTTACGAGAACACATGACTGAGAGAGTAACTTCTATCTGATTAGGAAACATTTTCGTTCCATTTCGTCCACTAAAATTGCGAATCCCATAAATTTTCGCGTACGCATCCGACCATCAGCACTTTCATGGTCCTGCGTTCCCTCTTGTAGCATCGTAGGTACATCAGATTGTTTCCTTCAGCTGAGTGCGTTATAGGAGCTTCAGCTGCAATGACTGGTTGACTGATATAGACAGATAGGCAGACAGACAGGCAGGTAGACAGACAGGCATAGACAGACCGGTAAACAGGCAGACAGGTAGATGGGGATGTAAGACGCCTGTTGATCGAGGAATAGTCCAGTTGCTTTTTCAGGCTCCTTTGGCTTCTCGCGTGAAGAGAGGAAGAGAAGATTGAGGATTATATACACGAGGAAGAGAAGATTGAGGATTACATTCACGAGGAAGAGAAGATTGAGGATTATATTCAAGAGGAAGAGAAGATTGAGGATTACATACAAGAGGAAGAGAAGATTGAGAAGTATATGCAAGAGGAAGAGAAGATTGAGGAGTATATGCAAGAGGAAGAGAAGATTGAGAATTATATGCAAAAGGAAGAGAAGATTGAGGAGTATATGCAAAAGGAAGACAAGACTGAGAATTATATGCAAGAGGAAGAGAAGATTGAGGATTGTATGCAAGAAGAAGAGAAGATTGCGGATTATATGCAAGAGGAAGAGAAGACTGAGGATTATGAGGAAGTGAAGCTTGAGGAGTATATGCAAGAGGAAGAGAAGATTGAAGATTTTATGCAAGCGGAAGAGAAGACTGAGGATTGTATGCAAGAGGAAGAGAAGATTGAGGGGAATATGAAAGAGGAAGAGAAGATTGAGGATTATATGCAAGAGGAGAGAAGGTTGAGGATTATATGCAAGAGGAAGAGAAGACTGAGGATTACATGCAAGAGGAAGAGAAGATTGAGGACTATATGCAAGAGGAAGAGAAGAATAAGGATTATATGCAAAAGGAAGAGAAGATTGAGGATTATGTGCAAGAGGAAGAGAAGATTGAAGATTATATGCAAGAGGAGTAGACTGAGGATTAGGCTATATGCAAGAGGAAGAGAAGAGTGAGGATTATATGCATGAGGAAGAGAAGATTGAGGATTGTATGCAAGAGGAAGAGAAGATTGAGGATTATATGCAAGAGCAAGAGAAGAATGAGGTTTGTGTGCAAAAGGTTGCAATATAACTATAGTAACACATCACAGTCGGCCACCAGTGTTATCACCATAATTATCACCATCACCACGACAGTCACCACCACCACCACCACCATCATCATTTCCATCCCAACCACCCCAATCACCACCACCACCACCATCCCAACCACAACAATCACCACCACCACCACCACCACCACCACCACAACACCACATCCCACACAACACACTAAATTAAATCACTGTTGGCTATTGAATATTTTTTTTTTTTTTTTTTCGATGGGACGTGACTATTTACCCATTTTTTTGAGAATGTAAAGAGAGAGAGAGAGAGAGAGAGAGAGAGAGAGAGAGAGGTTAAACAATGAAAACGAATGTTATGGAAAAGTGAAAGAGGAGATGGAGAAAAAGCAGTGTGTGTGTGTGTGTGTGTGTGTGTGTGTGTGTGTGTGTGTGTGTGTGTGTGTGTGTTAATTCCGCAGCACCTCTCCCTGACCTATTTATTTCACATCAAAATATTCCATTATATTACACCTTGATATTTCCTGTCGATATTAAAGAGAAAATATTGGCAAAAAAATACTGCTCAGATTTAATATGAAAATAAATCGCTGAGGAAGAAGTGCTACGGAGGCTCTTACTGTCACCTAGAATACGGCTCATCATCATCATCATCATCATCATCATCATCATCCTTTGCTTCCCATCCATCCCCCTTCTTCATCATCATTACCTAGTCCTCCTCCACCTCCCCCTCCACCTCAACCTCCACCACCACCCCAAACCACCCTCCCCCATGCCTCATCATCATCATCATCATCATCATCATCTGCTTCCCATCCTACGCCCTTCTTCTTCATCATTACCTAGTCCTCCTCCTCCTCCCCCTCCACCTCAACCTCCTCCATCACTCCAAACCACCATCCCCCATGCCTCATCATCATCATCATCATCATCATCACCTACTCCTCGTCCTCCACCTCCACCTCCACCTTCACCTCCCACATCTTCCTGCTCCACCTTGTATATTTCTCAAGGGTGGTCTTAAGTCCTCCTCAGTTAATCATTCAAGGAGCCTCCAAGGCATCACCTCCAGTCACCCATTACTCACTGCCCTTAGAAAAAATAAAAATCATAAAGAGACGTGAGTGGGCAATTCTGGAGCTGGATTTTCAGTCTGTCTGTCTGTCTGTCTGTCTGTCTGTCTCACACACACACACACACACACACACACACACACACACTTTCTCACCACCACACTCACACACACTCTCCTATTCAGCCTCTCTCCATTCTCTCCATGTGGCCAATCCATCTCAGGGTACTTTACTCTTTCCACGTGATTATATAATATCTACTTCACCTGCAGAAAAAAAGTTAATTTCCCCGTAAGAGTATTAATATTAGAATATTACTTTTTAAAAACCATTCCGAATCTCTCTCTCTCTCTCTCTCTCTCTCTCTCTCTCTCTCTCTCTCTCTCTCTCTCTCCACACCTGCCTATCTACACCTGGGATGCACCTTTTCTCAACAAAAGGTCTTTGTTTACCTTTGCTCCCTCACGCTTCTGCTCTTTAATTTGCTGTGTGTGTGTGTGTGTGTGTGTGTGTGTGTGTGTGTGTGTGTGTGTGTGTGTGTTTAAACCTCCCTCTCTCTCTCTCTCTCTCTCTCTCTCTTTCTTCATTGTTTGCTTCTGTCTGTCTCTCCGCTTGTCTCTATATCCATTTGTTTACATTTGTTTATTTGTTTGCTTGTGTGTTTCTGCTCATCTGCCTTTCAATATCTATGTCTGCTTGTGCCTCTGTCTGTCTACCTCTACCCCCTCCTGTGTCTGTGTCTGTTTTCCCATTTCTCTTTCAGACTCTCTTTGCCAATCTGTCTATCAATAATTTGTCTGTCTGTATATGTCTAGGTCTCTCAGTCATTTTACTTCTATGATTTTGTCTGTCTGCCTGTCTACTTATCTGTCTGTCTGTGTGTTTGTGTCTGTCTGTGTCCCGAGTTTGCTTTAATCCGTCGTTCTGTCTGTATCTGTCCACTTGTCTGTCTCTGTTCTATTTTTTTTTTTTTTTTAATGCGAGGAAGAAGGAACCAAAGGCCATGAGCCCGCAATAAGAGTTCCCTCCAAGAGAAAAACAAAATACAAGAGAGAGCCAAATTCAAGATCCATTCATTTCGAGATGCCTGGACACACTGCGTTTGAAAGACTGGAGATCATAGGCAGCAGGAAATACAGACAGAGGGAGACAGTTCCAGAGTTGACCTGTTGCATAAATGAAGGACTGGGAGTAACGGTTAACTCTTGCATTAGAGAGTTGGACAGAAAAGGGATGAGAGTTTGCTGCTAGACGGGTGCTACGCGCCCGTCGTAGAGGTGGAGGAATGCATGCAGACAGTTCAGAAGAGCAGTGACCATTAAAGTAGCGATAGAAGAGAGATAAAGATGCAACAGTGCGGCGAAGAGACAGAGGTTGAAGGGAGTCAGTAAGAGGAGGAGAGTTAATGAGACGAAAAGCCATTGACTCCACCCTATTGAGAAGAGCTGTATGTGGTGAGCTTCCCCACACATGAGAGTTGTACTCCACAAAGGGGCGGATACAACCCCTGTATAGAGTCAACAATTGTGCACGGGTAAAGAAAGAACGGACTCGGCTTAGCACACCCAATCTCTTGGAAGCAGATTTTACAAGAGATGTAATATGATCTTTCCAAGATAAGTCCCGAGTAAATGAAACCCCAAGCATGTTCAAGGATGATGCAGGATTAAGCTGAATATTATTAAACATTAGTGGGTATACCTGTGGAAGATTTTGACGGGTTGATAGGTGTAAGAACTGAGTCTTAGATGCATTAAAAACAACAAGATTATTTTTACCCCAGTCAGAGATACGAGCCATGTCAGACATTAGGTGTGCCATAGCCTCATCCCTTGTTTGTTGAAGTAACTGCTGAGATGGGCGTTGCGGGAACCGAATGGAAAGGTGAAGGATGGAGTCATCAGCGTATGAGTGGATAGGGTTAGATATACAGCTTAGAAGGTCATTGATGAATAAAAGGAAGAGAGTTGGTGATAGGACAGAGCCCTGAGGAACACCACTGTTGATAGATCAAGGAGAAGAACGATGGCCATCTACAACAGCGGCTATAGAACGACCAGAAAGAAAGCTAGCGATGAAGGCACAGATAGAAGGATAGAAACCGTAAAAGGGCAGTTTGGAAATTAAAGATTTATGCCAGCCTCGATCGAAAGCCTTTGAGATGTCAAGTGCAATGGCAAAGCTTTCGCCAAAGTCCCGAAAGGAGGATGACCAGGAGTCTGAAAGGTAGGTGAGAAGATCGCCGGTGAAGCGTCCCTGACGGAACCCATACTGACGATCAGAAAGAAGGTTGTGATAGGAAAGATGCTTTAAAATTTTTCTATTGAGAATGGACTCGAAAACTTTTGAAATACAGGACGTTAAAGCAACTGGACGATAGTTGGAGGGTTGGGAGTGGTCACCCTTCTTTGGGACTGGCTGAATGAGAGCAAACTTCCAGCAAGAAGGAAAGGTACAAGTTGACTGGCAAAGGCGAAAGAGTTTGCCTAGGCAGGGTGTAAGCACAGAAGCACAGTTCTTGAGAACAACAGGAGGGACTCCATCAGGCCCATATGCCTTGTTAGTATTGAGGCCAGTGATGGCAGAAAATATATCAGCTGAAGAAATTTTAATATCAGCCATGAGGAAGTTAGAGGCGGGAAGTGATGGAGGAACAGCACCGGAGTCATCTAAGGTGGAATTGGAGGAGAAAGTCTGTGCGAAGAGATCTGCTTTATCAGTAGAAGAAATAGCTACAGAACCATCAGAGTAGAAAAGAGGAGGGAAGGACGATGAAGTAAAGTTGCTAGAAAGGTTTTTGGCAAGGTGCCAGAAGGAGCAGGAAGAATTCGAGTTGGAGAGTTGAGAGCATTTAGTACGGATGAAATTATTTTTAGCAGAGCGAAGATCAGACTTAGAATGATTCCGGGCAGAAACGTAAAGATGATGTGATTCAGGGGTGGGTTGGCTCTGGTACCTTTCGTAGGCATACTCCTTGTTGCGGACAGCATTAGAACAAGCGTGATTAAACCAAGGCTTTCTTGCATTTGTCAAAGGATATGAGAAAGGAATGTATGCTTCCATGCCCGAGAGAATAACTTCTGTACTGCGCAAGGCACACTCAGATGAATCCCGGCCATGGAAGCAATAATCATTCCAGGGAAAATCAAAGACGTACTGCCTGAGGGCCTCCCAATCCGCAGCTCCAAAATGCCGCAGGCGACGTTTCCCTGGAGGGTCCACAGGCTGTACCGGAGTGATAGGACAGGTTAAGGTAATAAGGTTGTGATCGGAGGAGCCCAACGGAGAGAAAAGATTAACAGTGTAAGCAGAAGGATTAGTTGTAAGGAAGAGGTCAAGTATGTTGGAGCTCTCTCCAAGGCGGTCTGGGATACGGGTAGGGTGCTGTACAAGCTGCTCTAGGTCATTAAGGATAGAAAAGATGTACGGTATGTAATATGTTCTTTTCCTTCTGTCTGTCTGTCTGTCTGTCTGTCTCTCACCAACACCCCCTACCACAGTGCACACACAAAAATCGCCACTACTACCAACTTTTATCTTGCTTTAGTCTGTTGGCAAATGGGAGGTTGGCAGTGTGTGTGTGGGGGGGGTGCCAACACTCACACACACACACACACACACACACACACACACACACACACACTAACGGTAATTGCCAGGTTCCTATGTCCTCTGTGCCTCTCCCGTACTAGTAATTTTAAGGCAAGAAATATTACCCTACCTCTAATAACATTTTCATTGGTGTCACGAGAGAGAGAGAGAGAGAGAGAGAGAGAGAGAGAGAGAGAGTCCCCAGTGAAGAATGTTGCTTGTGGGACGGCATCAGAGGTGCGACGAAGCCAACACGACCAAGCCGATGACGTCGTTAGCCCTGTGAACACTGCTGCCTCCCCCACCACAGCCACCACCACCACCTGCTACCCTCCGAACACCACCACCACAGTTACCCCCACCACCACCACTACCACAACCACAGATAAGGCGCCACCACCACATCCACTACAGCTACCAGTACGCATTCTCCCTCTCCATCACCACCACCACAGCTACACATTCCCCCACTACCACCACCACACACACCCCCTCCTCCACCTCCACAGCTACCCCCCCCCCTCATCACCAACACACTCAACTCTCTGGCCCAGGGAACACACTCTTTCTCGATCCCTTCACGCACTCCATTTTTGATTTTTTAATAATATTTGCTCTTCTGGTTTTCTGGTTTTATATTATTTTCTCTAATTACATCACACCGACACACACATATCAAAATAATTTTTTTTTTTCTTCCTGGTAACACACACTATTTCTACTCTTATGTATTCGTTAATCTGGTCTTCCTTTTCTGTTCCAACATTCCTTATAAATTTCCTTTCCATTTCTTCCTTCTCACACCGCCTCCACCACACACTCCCCAATACACTCAATAATCTGGCACAAGGAACACTATCTTCTGGTATGCAGAAACACACTCCATTTTCGGTCACCCTTCTATTTTCGACTGGGTAATTTTTCCTTCTTTTCCTGTTCCTATATTCTTTTTCTTCCCTCACGCCACACACTCTACACCAACACACTTGAATTTTGGGCACAAGGAACACTGTTTTTTTTAGGCACATTCCCCACGAACACACTCCATTTCCTGTCACTCTTCTATTTTCGATAGGGCCATTTCTTTTTGTTTTTCCTGTTTTTATATTCTTCTCTTCCCTCACCCACACTCTCTCCATCAACACATTCAGGAATCTGGCACTTTTCTCACTTACAATCTTAGTTATTCTCTCTCCAGTTTCTCCATCTGCTAAAACATCTTAAGGTGCTTCTTGACATACCTTCCAGCGCCTTCACATCACCACCACAACGCTCCTTAACTTCCTCATTTCACTGTTCATTTTTCCACGTCATGCCACAAACTTATCTCATATCTCATTTCCACTCCTCTCACTCTTGATGTGCATCCTTCCAACCACGTCCAAGAATGAAAAAAGAAAAGAAGGGAGGGAAGGAAGGAAAGAAGGAAGGTAGGAAGGAAGGAAGGACAGACGGTCGGACGGAGAGGAGGAAGAGGAGGAGGAGGAGGAGGAGGAGGAGGAGAAGGAGGATAAGAAACCAAACAAACACTTCAGGTTCCAATCATATACAAACCATCTTAGTACTATTCCTTGCTACAGTCTTAACCTTCTCTTATCTTACATTTATCTACAGTTCTTGGTCAGGTCAGAAGCAGGCGCCTTTAATTTCCTTCGGCCATCTTATCTCTTCCTTCCGATATCTTCAGGTTATTTTCGCTCACCGCCACCGACCACTCTTAACTCCGTCTGCCTCTTCTTCTTCTCTTCCTCCGACATCCACTTCTGCTCCCCCTCCCTCCCCCCTTCCCCTCCCCACGACTCCCTCCCCCTCGCCCTCCCCCTCCCCGACCCTCTCTCCCTCTCCTCCCTCCCCCTCCTCCCCCTCCCCTCCCCCCATCTAGCTTTCACCCCCCCAATCTCATTTTTCGTTTCTTGCCTCTCTACGCTCTCGCTCGCTCTCTTTCTTCGCGTACTCTCTCTCTCTCTCTCTCTCTCCAAACTCCTCAGAGAATTCCAACAAAGTTATCTCTCAAATTTTACTGACGATCCTTTTATTTTACTGTTACTATCCACTCTGCTGTGGGTGAAGGCGCCACCATCCACTCACTTGATGAAATGAATGATTCTAAAAGGAGGGATATGCCGCAAGATTTCCTGTACTAGAGAAAACGTGTACTACGTTGGGTGGCAACCATATCACCAAGATCATTTGAACCCATTACAACCAGGCAGCGAGAGAGAGAGAGAGAGAGAGAGAGAGAGAGAGAGAGAGAGAGAGAGAGACCTGCAAACATCAACACCCTTCATAACGATAAACAACCACACACTGAACAATACCTTTCAGAATCCACTAATGCCACCTTCGGAATTCAATAGCCTTTTCAAAATATTGCGTAAGCGTTTCAGAACTGTTCGACCCGCCAAAACAAAGGCATTTTAATTGTCCTCCCACATTTAAAAAATGTGCCTATAAAATTCTTAACTCTAGCCATCAAAAAGAATGTTAATGAAAAGGAAGTTGAACGCATTATTCTTCCATTCTGAATTTTAAAACGAGGCTACTCAGACGATTGACTTACAAAACTATTCCCCAGTTTATGCATCAAAGGGAATGTTGAGGAGGAGGAGGAGGAGGAGGAGGAGGAGGAGGAGGAGGAGGAGGACGACGACGACGACGACGACGACGACGACGACGACGAAGGTGAGAAGGAGGACGACGACGAAGATGAGGAGGAGGAGGACGACGAAGGTGAGAAGGAGGAGGACAAAAGGATGAAAAAGAGAACCAGGACAAGGACGAGGGCTACGACGAGGACAAGAAAGACGAGGACGACGAGGAAGAGGAAGAAGAGAGCGAGGACAAGGATGAGGACGACGAAGAGAGAGAGAGAGAGAGAGAGAGAATCACCCACTGTTAAAGATTCAAGCAAACACAGCCTAACACAATTGCCAGAGAGAGAGAGAGAGAGAGAGAGAGACCCACTGTTAAAGATTCAAGCAAATACAGCCTAACACAATTGCCAGAGAGAGAGAGAGAGAGAGAGAGAGGAAAAAAAAAAATCTGACCTTGTTCTTAGAGGTCCCTGTTGTTGCTCTTGAAGGAGTCGGGGTATGTTCGTGGGCAATTGTTCGCGGGAATTTTTCGCAGCAAATTTTCGTGGCAATGTTTCGTAGCATTTTTTCGCGGCAATTTCTCGTGGCAATTTTTCGTGGCAATATTCCGTTGCAATTTATCGCGGCAATTTTTTAAAGCAAATTTTCGTGTCAATTTTTCGGAGCAAAATTTCGTGGCAATTTCTCGCAGCACTTTTTCGTGGCATTTTTTCGTGGCAACTTTACGTAGCAATTTTCCGTAGCAATTTATCGCAGTAATTTTTTGAAACAAATTTTCGTGGCAATTTTTCGGAGCAATTTTTCGCGGCATTTTTTCGCTGAAAATTTTCGTAGCAATATTTCGTGGCAATTTTTCGCTGTAATTTTTCGCGGCAATTTTTCGGAGCATTTTTTGCGGCAATTTTTCGTAGTAATTTCTCGTGACAATTTTTCGTAGCATTTTCACGTAGCAATAAATTTTTCGTGGCATTTTTTAGTCCGAGACCTTGAGTAGAAGAGTTTGCGACAAGAACATTGCTCTTTTTTTTTTTTTTTGCACTGTCTCTCTCTCTCTCTCTCTCTGTCTCTGTCTGTCTGTCTGTCTGTCTGTCTGTCTGTCTCTTTCTCTAAAGAAAAGCAACAATCCCACAGTAAAGTCACATTTAGTTTTCATCTTTTTTTTTTTTTCTCCATGATGATGATGATGATAACGATGATGATGTCAGGTGTACGAATGAAAGACAGACATATACACAAATAATCTTAAAAGCAACTTAGGCTTGAGAAAGTTTATAAGTGGGGCAACGTAGGACTGGATGACGGAAGGACGGACTCTTGGTGGGATGAGGAGAGAGGCAAAGTTAAAACGGCCTTGTTGTAGCCTACCTGAGATGCTAATTTACCTATCTTGTACTTAATTCAGTTCAGACAGGTAACAGGATCACTTTTTTATTCGTCAAACCGATAATATTAAACCATCTTGGGGGACGCTGATACAAAATTCTGAATGTTAGTCCATATCCACATTTTTTTTTCTCAGCCTTAACATGGTGAAGTAGTTTTGCCACCTGTGATCAGCATCGTTTTAGGGGGCAGAGAGAGGTACCAGCTGAACCCTGCCTCTAAATCATTATAACCAGCTGAACCCTGTCTCTAAACAGCTGAACCCTGCCTCTAACCAGCTGAACCCTGCCTCTAAATAATTATAACCAGCTGATTCCTGCCACTAAATCATTATAACCAGCTGATCCCTCCCTCTAACCAGCTGATCCCTCCCTCTAACCAGCTGAACCCTCCCTATAACCAGCTGGACTCTCCCTCTAACAAGCTGAACTCACACTCTAACCAGCTGAATCCTCCCTCTAAATCATTACAACCAGCTGAATGAAAAGACGGAACTTGGCGTGAAAATTTTTAGTTAAGTGGCAGTGCTAAAGAATTGTTTAGAATATACGAAAGGCTAAGAGACCTAAAAAAAATGAATAAAAGATGCAAGACAATGATAATCCAAACTTACGAGGAAGAAGAAAGAGAAAGTTGTAAGAAAGTCGTAAGAAATTCGTAAGAAGGCTGTAAAAAAAATTGTAAGAAAAAGAAAAATTGTAAGAAAATTGTAAGAACGTAAAGTTGTAAGAAAAAATAGTAAGAAAATTGTAAGAAAGTTGTAAGAAAGTTGTAAGCCGTAAGAAAGTTGTATGAAAATTGTAAGAATTTTATAAGAAAGCTGGAAGAAAGCTGTAGGGAAGTTGTAAGAAAGTTGCAAAAAAAGTTGTAAGGAAATGAAAAATTGTAAGAAACTTTGAAGAAAGTTGTAAGCGGTAAGAAGATTTTAAAAAATTGTAGGAAAGTTGTAAGAAAGTTGTACGAAAATTGTATGAAAATTATATGAAAATTGTGCAAAAGAGAAGAGTTGACAGACAATGTACAGGAAACTAAAGACTAAAACCTTGTACCAGTTTGTCAAGGGAGCTATTATAAATATTAATGGATAATAATAAAACCTCATTCATTTTTTAAATTCTGTTCTTTCAACCTTCAGACGATTTTGCACAGGTAAGGGACAGCTTCTACACCTGGAGGGGTTTAGAGACAGCAAGAAATTTTTTTTCCTTCACAGCTGCGGATGCATAAAATCGATGAATAAACGAGTCTGCTGCTAAATAAATGAATAACTGAAGACGTGCCTAGTAATGATGAAATTAACATCACAGAAAAAAAAAAAATCGCTTTAAAAAATGGACATGATGATGTGTTTATATTAATGATCTCGCCTCAAACTTACTCGCTTGTTGGAAAGTGTTAAAGGATAGGAGGGTTAAGCTTCGGCTAGTATTTCCTCCCTCTCTTTTCCTTGATCTTTTTTTTTTTTTTAATGTGTCCGACTCTGGGCATAGGCTTCACAGCCTGCTTCCAAGGCCCAGTAGTCCTCCTTCATGCTATACACCTCTACATGTCACCACTTCGGCGCTAACACCCACCGTCCATATTGAATACATCCTAGGGGTGTCTCATACAGGACTGGTGTATTGGTATTAGCTGGGGTATTTTTACGACATGTCGGCGGGTCTTCTGGTAGATCAGTAAAGTCTGTTTTTATTAAATTCAAATCCTTGAACTGCTCCCTGCCCCAGCGAGGATTTGAACCTGGGTCCTGTAGGACCGCAGGCCACCTTTCTACCGATGGAATTTAACCGATCATCGGATCGACATCATCATCATCATCATCATCATCCTTTCTCTGTCACTTGTCCTCCTTTCCATATTCTTCCTATTCATTTATTCTTGCCTATGTTTGTGTCTCTCACTCCCTTCTATACTTTTCCTCTCTCTCTCTCTCTCCCTCTCTCTCTCTCTCTGCTTAGATATCCACTCCTTTTCCTCTCCCCTTCCCTCCTTCTCCCTTTTCCTTTTCCTTTCTCTGTCTTCCCTTCTCCCTCACCCTCTCTCCCCCCCTCCCTCCCTCTGCGTAGATATCCACACTTCCTCTCTCCTTCATTCCCTCCCTCCCTCCCCCCCTCCCACCTTATCTACCCCTCTTAATATAAATCTTCTCTCCCCTCCCCCCTCCCTGGCCATCTTATATATATGTCTCTCTTTCTCTCCCTCTCTCATTTTCCATCCTCCTCCTCCTCCTCTTTTCTTTCCCTCTCGAATTTTCTCCCTATCTTTCCTTTCTTTCACTTCTCTCTCTCTCTCTCTCTCTCTCTCTCTCTCTCTCTCTCTCTCTCTCTCTCTCCTTCCTTTCTTTCACTTTTCTCTCCTATCTTCTCTCCATTCCTACACAGATTCTCTCCCAGTTTTTTCTCCCTTCTTTCACTCCCATTTCTAGATTTCCCTCCTCCTTCCTCCCTACCCTACCTACCTACCTATCTATCTACCTACCTACCTACCTACCTATCTATCTACCCACCAAACTACCTCTGACTACAAAGAAGCATGAAACACTACACATTAATAAATGTGTGTGTGTGTGTGTGTGTGTGTGTGTGTGTGTGTGTGTCTTTTTTCCTGTATCATCCGACGCATTACTCTCGAATTTTTCCATGTACTTTTGTCTATTTCATTCTTATTATTATTATGATTATTATCATTATTATTATTATTATTATTTGTATCTTATTATCTTTTTATTTATTTGTCAATTTTATCATTTTCTTTAATACCACACCAGAATTGGACACTGTATTCTAAGTTGGGTCTAACCAGTGATTAATAAAAGGTGAAGATGATACTTTCTGCCTCCCTCTCGCCAACTCTTATCCTCCCTCTTCTCTTTTCTCCCTCTATCATTCTCTCTCCCTCCCTCCCTCCATTTCTCTCTCTCTCTCTCTCTCCTCCTTCCCTTCTTTCTTGGCGATTCTTTCTCTCTCTCCTCCATTCTTTCCTCCTTGGCAATTCTCTCTCTCTCTCTCTCTCTCTCATCTATCAGTCAGAGATAACACTAACTGTATTTAAAATTTCGCTGGCTATGAAAATTCTGAGCGGACTCCATTTTTTTCTCTTTTTCAATTTTTTTGGGAAGGAAAATTTGTACAAGTTTTCAGCATTTTTCTTTTCTTTATACACACAAAAATATTTCCTCTTTTTCCTCTTGTCTCTCTTCCTTCGTTCACCTTCCCTTGCATTATTTTCATCAGCTCTTTTCATGCGCTGTCACTCTTCTCTCTCTTTCTCTCTCTCTCTCTCTCTCTCTCTCTCTCTCTCTCTCTCGCTCGCTCGCTCGCTCGTTCCATATTATACAAATCCAGTCAGCCCTCCCATGCAATCCCATTCTCTCCTCCACCTCTCCTTCCCTTCGTTTCTCTCTCTCTCTCTCTTTCTCTCTCTAATAATGAATCAATCTATCTGTCTATCTATCTACCTATATGCCTGTTTGTTTTTACAAATCAATCTATATTATGTGTATCTGTCTGAATCTGTCTGTCTATTTATCTATTTATCCAGTTTCTCACCCTCCTTTTCCCTCTCTCTCTCTCTCCTCCTATCCCCCCTCACTCTCTCTCCCCTCTCCCTTCCCCCATAGCTTCCCTTGGCAGTTACAACTCCATTTATTGCACACAAGAGGGAAATACATTGTCATAAATCCACCCCCACCCCACCCACCCCCATCCTCCTCACACCCTCCCCACCACCCATCCCCACCCTCCCCACCCACACCTCCCCACCCCAACCCATCCCCACCCTCCCCACCCCCACCCCCACCCCCATCCATCCCCACCCTACACGTCACCGATCCCACCCCGACCCC
>NC_137069.1:25397044-25399544 GCF_032717465.1 Coenobita brevimanus
TCCTTTGCTGGGATTGGATGGAACAGGCTAAGAGCAAATTGGTCAGTGTGGAAAATGATGGAGAGAGGCCTTTGTCTTGCAGTGGAATGATGATGATGATAATGATGATGATGATGATGATGATGAGGAGGAGGAGGAGGAGGAGGATAGTGATGATGATGATGATGATGAGGAGGAGGAGGATAGTGATGATGATTATGAGGAAGAGGAGATGGTGGTGGTGGTGGTGGTGTGGTGGTGGTGGTGGTGGTGGTGGTGGTGGTGGTGGTGGTGGTGATGATGATGATGATGATGATGATGATCATGATGATGATCATGATGATGACGATAATGACTGGAATAATAAAACAATATAGTAAAACGCGAAAATATTAAAATACCATACGAATAGCATTTTAAGTAGGTTTCGATATCCCATAACATCTTTCCATAAGCGACATATTCTGACCATTCCACCTCCATAATCCTTTTTCATTTTTCTGATCCAGCAATGTCCATATTAAGAGAAGGATCGTACAAGAGGATGTTACGGAACAAGCAAAATAAATCGCTTAGGCAGACTCGTTACGAAGGCCTTTAATGCCACTTTTTTTTTTTTTTTCTGGGGAAGTGACCCTCTCCCACCCACAAGCAAGAGTGAGAGGCAGTGAAGAGGGGGCGGTGGACAAAGAAACAAATAACCAAGACACACAGGATGAATACATAAAGGAACAGAAAGATTGGATTAAAGAGAATGACAAACAGGAAGAGAAGATGAAGAATAGCGAGAAAGAAAGAAGAGAGAGAGAAAGAAGTGAAGATGAGGAAAGAAGAGGAGAAATGAAGCGATTGGAAAGCGAAAAAGTGAAGAGAAAATTTAAATGGTGGAAGCTGGAGAGGGTCTCATCAAAATATACAAACTTTACTCTCTCTCTCTCTCTCTCTCTCTCTCTCTAGCGCCTTACTTCATGATCGTTTGATTTTCTTTCCTAACTTCCTCATATTTCTCACTGACCTCGCTGACATATGGTTCCCCCTCTCACCTTATTGATCTATCTATCTTTATAACTGTCTTCGTGTCTGTCTGTCTGTCTTTCAGCCTTGTTTTTTCTCTCATTATCATATAATCTCTCTCTCTCTCTCTCTCTCACTCTTTCATGACTTTTTCCCACTTTATTTTTCCTTATTAATCTTCTTACCATTTTTTTCTTATTCCATTTCCTCTCTCACATTTTAAAACAAATCCTAAATATCCTGTTTCTAATTTTGTCTCATTTTTCCTTAATCTTTTCAATCCGGGAACATGAACTTTTTTTTTTTTTTAGTTTCTTGCCGCTGACAGACAATATTTAATCAATTTTATAACGTTCTCCTGTACTGAAGATGTATTAATGTTGTATCTTACTCCTGACGCTTCAAAATACCTTCATGAGCTAAAAAAAAAAAAATATCAGCGAGTAAAAAAAATCAGCGAGTGAAAAAAATTAGGAATGAAAAATAATTAAGTGAGAAAAAAAATTATCAGGGGTGAAAAAAAATCAGGCGTGAAAAAAAAATCAGGAGTTAAAAAAAATCGGCAGGAGTGAAAACAATCGGAAGTGAAATAAAAACAGGAGTTAAAAAAACCAGGAGTTAAAAAGATCAGGAGTGAAAAAATCAGGAGTGAAAAAAAAAAAAATCAGGAATGAAAAAAAAAAATCAGCAGAAGTGAAAAAATCAGCAGGAGTGAATAAGAGCATGAGGAAAAAGACGCCACCCGGAGGCCAAGGGATAAAAATCCTCGTTGTCTCGGACTGACGTTTCTCTCTCTCTCTCTCTCTCTCTCTCTCTCTCTCTCTCTCTCTCTCCATTATTCCCATTTTTAACTAATTCTTTATTCTCCCTTCCTATATTCTTCTTCGTCTTTCCCTTACTTGATTTCTCCTTCATTTCTCTCTCTCTCTCTCTCTCTCTCTCTCTCCTTTTTTATCTGCCTCTGTCTGTCTCTATCTTTTCATGTCTAACCATTTCTGTCTCTGTGTCCGTCGCTCTTTCTATTAGCATCTATTTCTGTATGTCTCCATCTAATATCTGTCTGTCCCACTTCCTCAGCCTCTGCTTCTGTCTGTCAGTGAGCCTGTCTGTCTGTGTCTCTGCCTCTGTTTCTGCCTGTCCATCCCCCCCCCCTCTCTCTCTCTCTCATTTTCCCTATATGTCTTTTTACTCACATCACAATTTTTTTCTTGAATAATCGAACCTGACTCAAGCAAAATATTTCAATGTCCGCAAATGACATTTAAAACAGCCAATTCTTTCCCCTCATTTCCGTCCCCCCCCTCTGTCTGTCTGTCTGTCTGTCTCTGTCTGTCTGTCTCTCTGTCTCTCTCTCTCTCTCTCTCTCTCCCTTCCCCTGTTTACAATCTTACTTCTTAAATTCTCCATTTTTGTATTTTCATTTTCCTGCCAGTCACTTCCTTTTCCTCCCCTCCTATCTATCTATCTATCCATCAAACTATCTAGTTATCTAGCTATCTACCTATCC
>NC_137069.1:25407044-25494544 GCF_032717465.1 Coenobita brevimanus
CATCATCTTTACCAACATCTTCTTCATCATTATCATCATCATCATCTCTAACAACATCTTCTTCATCATTATCATCATCGTCATCATCATCTTTACCAACATCTTCTTCATCATTATCATCATCATCATCTCTAACAACATCTTCTTCATCATTATCATCATCGTCATCATCATCTTTACCAACATCTTCTTCATCATTATCATCATCATCATCTCTAACAACATCTTCTTCATCATTATCATCATCGTCATCATCATCTTTACCAACATCTTCTTCATCATTATCATCATCATCATCTCTAACAACATCTTCTTCATCATTATCATCATCGTCATCATCATCTTTACCAACATCTTCTTCATCATTATCATCATCATCATCTCTAACAACATCTTCTTCATCATTATCATCATCGTCATCATCATCTTTACCAACATCTTCTTCATCATTATCATCATCATCATCTCTAACAACATCTTCTTCATCATTATCATCATCGTCATCATCATCTTTACCAACATCTTCTTCATCATCATCATCATCACATACAAGCTAAGTCATACTAGTGCAACACGAAGGCCTCTCCCACCTTTCTCCACTCTGACCTATTGGATGTTAGACTGTTCCACCCATATATCAGAATAAGTCAAAAAAGATAATGTGTTAGGGACTCCAAGGCCCACAAGGACACGCGAACCCAGGTAAGCAGATTCTGGCCTGATATAGGACGCACCTTTGACTCTTATGCCCCCAGTCATTTATTATACACGGGGGATATATACAGTATTTTTATTCATGTTCTTATTGAGTGACGCCCCATCCGACAATGAGAGGCAACACCGATATGAAAATATGTGTGTGTGTGTGTGTGTGTGTGTGTGTGTGTGTGTGTGTGTCATCTATTGTTCAAAGCTTATCCATTTTATTTCCTTATTTATGTATTTATTCATTTATTTATATCCAGAGGCCGCATTCGACCTCCAGTGACACACATATGAAAGGAGTCTGATCGCGTTTGTCCCTAATCATTAACGATGGACTCTCTCTCTCTCTCTCTCTCTCTCTCTCTCTCTCTCTATCTATCTATCTATCTATCTATCTCTCTCTCTCTCTCTCTCTCTCTCTCTCTCTCTCTCTCTCTCACGTATATGAAAGGAATCTGATCGTGTTTCTGTAAATAGTCATTAATTCTCTCTCTCTCTCTCTCTCTCTCTCTCTCTCTCTCTCTCTCTCTCTCTCTCTCACGTATATGAAAGGAATCTGATCGTGTTTCTGTCCCTAATCATTAATCTCTCTCTCTCTCTCTCTCTCTCATGCTGTCCTTTACTGCAGTACACTGACAAAAACAGCAAGGGAGTGAGAGACCGTAAGGAGATGGCAACCTGGTCTATTGATGAGGAAGTAGGAAGTAAATTAACCCTAGTACTGGACGTCTAGCTAATTTATCTATTTATTCTATCTGTCACCCAGTCTTTTTATGCAATAAACATAAAAATAGACAGACTGCATGGAGTGAGAGGCCCTAGGGAGACGGCAACAGAGAACAGAAAGCAGAGATGAATTTTAGTCTGGGCGTCTACTATTGCAATATTATCTTTACTGCTGCAATTTGATCTCTACTGTTCCAGTATTATCTATCTCTTCTATCTATCACCTAGACCTGTCCTGCAACATACTAATATAAACAGTCAAAAAGAACAAGCCCCTCCCCCCCCAGAGAGAAAACAACAGAGAAGAGAAAAGATAAAGTGGAGAGTGAATCAACTTTGGTATTGGCTGTCTAGCAATTTATCTATCTCCTGTATCTATCATGCTGTCCTTTCCTGCAACTCACTGATAAAAACAGTGTTGGCAAAGGAGAAGAAGACCCCAGAGACACGCCAAACCGAGGAAGTAGGGGAAATTTTTAAAAGCCCGCAGAGAAACTATTAATTGTCTCCCATTTCTCTCCTTTCGCCTGGG
Source organism: Coenobita brevimanus (assembly GCF_032717465.1). Lineage (NCBI taxonomy): Eukaryota > Metazoa > Arthropoda > Malacostraca > Decapoda > Coenobitidae > Coenobita > Coenobita brevimanus. The sequence continues at coordinate 25,409,008 of NC_137069.1, forward strand.
GATGCTAGTGAGAAGCGAGGGAAGGGTGGAGCACTATTTTCAACACAGTAATGGATCTGGTGATGGCGGAGATTGGCGGTGTTTTGGCGTGTTTGTTAGAGCTGGATAAAGATAGCTAACTCAGTTCTAAGCTTACCTAACTTCTGATGGCCAAGTGTAGTCAGGCAGGAGGGCATGGCAAAGATAACTAACTCCTTTCTAACCCCATCTAACTTCCATGTTTAGCTGAGGGCCTGGTGTTAGTTAGACTAGAGGGTTGATTTAAGATTGGTGCATTTTTTCTAACCTGACAAAGACTGCTATCCATTCTCGACTAACCTGAAAATATAGCTGACTATTTTCTGCTAACCTGGTAAAGATAGCTAACTTTTTCTGCTAACCTGACAAAGATAGCTACTTTTTCTGTTAATCTGACAAAGATAGCTACTTTTTCTGCTGACCTGACAAAACTAGCTAACTTTCTTCTGCTAACCTTAAGAAAAGAGCTAACTCTGTAGATGGTCCCTACCTATCTCGACCTGGTTTGTGTGTCATAGTCTCAGTTATGTTTAAAATCTAAACCATAAAACCATACCGATATTAAAACAACACAAACAATATACGAGAAAATGTCAGTGTGTAATCAGCAAAAAATAAATCGCTCAGGAAACGGCGCTAAGGAGCCTCCCATGCCAGATTACGGCCCCCAGAAGCGGAAATATCTACAGACAGTCTCCATCTTTTCTTCAGTGGGTTTAAAGCTAATTTCAGGGGAACAAAAGAAATCCATATTACGAAGGGAATTAGTTTTGTGAGGAGGCAGCTGGCGGTAATATCGGGATTAAGGAATATAGTGCTCTCTCTCTCTCTCTCTCTCTCTCTCTCTCTCTCTCTCTCTCTCTCGCGTGCGCGCTTTTTATGGCTATAGATATTGTCACTCTAAGGTAAAGAATACGATAATCATCATGATGATGATGATGATCATCATCATCATCATGATCTAAATTTGTACCTTAATTTCTCTTATTTCTAAATACTTCCCACCCCACAGTATGATGATGACAATGATGGTAACGACGATGATGATGATGATAAACATAATGGCGATGCTGATCACACACACACACACACACACACACACACACACACACACACACACACACACACACTATCACATCCTTTCCCTGAGGACCTATTGTTCATATGCGAAACCCGCCATCCAGAGAGAGAGAGAGAGAGAGAGAGAGAGAGAGAGAGAGTATATGCATATACCGAGAAATGATGTGATGTGGTGAATGTGATGAAATGTGGTGAATGTGGTGAACGTATTATCAAGTGAGAGAGAGTAAAGGCACAGGACTGACTATGCATGGCTTGTGTGTGTGTGTGCGTGTGTGTGTGTGTGTGTGTGTGTGTGTGTGTGTGTGTGGGTGGGTGGAATCTGAAGGGAAATTTCGTTGTGTAGTCCTCCGCTTGTTCGGTCTGTCTGTCTGTCTGTCTGTCTGTCTCTCTGTCTCTCTGTCTGTCTCTCTTTCTCTCTCATTGAATTTCAGTGGGACTAACCAGCTGTCACATCTAAATAGCTTAATCTCTCTCCTCTCTGTTTCCTTGCTTAGTTTCCCTCCTGCTCTGTCTGTCTGTCACACACACACACACACACACACACACACACACACACACACACACACACACACACACACACACACACACACACACACACACACACACACACACACAAAATCTCTATATCCCAACCCAGTCCCTTCATAAATTTATATCTATCTATCTATCTATTGCCAGACGCCTCAATCCCGTTTGGGGTGGCCACAAACAAATCGCCTCCAAGTCGCCCTGTCCCCCGCCATTTCACTGCCCTGCTCCCAACTCACACCCCCCTCTCTCATATATACCTCTCCACCCCATCCCTCCATCTCATCCTCGGCCTCCCCCTCTCTCTTCCCCCCTCCACCTCACTCACATACACTCTCTTCGTCAGTCTTTCACCCTCCATCCTCTCCACATGGCCAAACCACCTCAGTGTGTTCCTCATAACGCTTCCTATCACATCGACATCCACACCACAACGCTCCTTTATATCCTCATTCGTCAGCCTGTCTCTCCACGTGACCACAGGCTCCTCTTAAATAACTCATTTCCACTTCTCTCACTCTTGACTTGTGTCCTTCCAACAATGTCTTCACCTCCGTACGTTAGAGTTGGTATCACAATACTGTCATGTAGTAACTTTTTCACTTCCATGCTCACTTCCCTGTTTCTTATCACTGCTTTCAAAGAACCAGCAAGCTTTCTTCCCTGCTGTACCCTTTCATGCACTTCACCCTCCAAACCTCCATCCTTACGCATCACACTACCCAAGTACTTAAACGTACTCACATTTTCCAATTCCTCACCATCCAACCTCGCTGTACATTCACTAACTTCACCTCTCTCAAAGACCATCACTTTACTCTTCCCTATATTCACCTTTAGAATCCGTTTCTTACACACTCTCTCAAACTCATCCACCAAGCCTTGCAGCTCCCCTTCATCTTCACTCAACAACACATATATGCTTGAAGAATATCCTTAATAATACTGAGAAAATAAGACGCTCCACTAACGACTTAAGGAAAATGCCTTGAGGTAAGTAAGGAATATTTCTGCGATGTATACGTTAGCCCTTCAGATCGAGGACGTACTTTTGGGTTTATTAGTAGTATTAGTAGTATCTCTCGGCTTTATTACGATCAGGTGAAGAATTTTTGATATGAGGGGGTGAGGTACTGTCTTTATTGGCTCCTTCAAGAAAGATAGCTCGTAAGCTGAAGAGGAATGAAGGTGTGATGGATGAGTTAAGACGTCATTATACTGAAGGCATACATACTACTAGACGCCTTGACTTTACGAAGGATCTTGGTTTCTCTTCTAGAACTGAGAGAATGTAATCTAAGATATCGCAGGTTTTAGCGAGGTCAGAAAAACAAATGAGGCATACACAGAAATAGCCAAAGAGGTGACCATGAAAAGGAGGAACATGGTACAAGATTTTTAATCTGCCAACACCTAGCTGATTCGAAAGATTTTGTCCTTGTATTGCATAAATGAGTGACAGGCCTGATCATTACACTGAATTCATGAGATACAACAAAGAAAATCCAAGTAAATGCTCCAACTTCACCTTATTAATATTTATCTATCTACAGCCAGACGCCCCAATCCCGTAAGGGATGGCCGTTTGACTTTGAGTTACTTGTATTACGGGGAGGGGCACCAACCCTACGCCAACCCACTTGTTGACATGTAGGGAACATGTATGGGTTGGTTATATGGTTACCACCCAGCGTTGTTAATGGTTTCCTGGCTTAAAGGAAACCATTAAGCTTGTCACTCAATGTAAAGTCACCTGAAAATGTAAGAATAAAAATAAAAAGTGACAGGAAAGATGGGAGAAATAGGAAGGAGGAGGGCAGACAGACACACACACACAAAGAATGATAAAAATGAAAGAAGAAGTAGGTTAGCACTACATGAAGTGAGTGGATGATGGTCGCCACCACCAAACACCAATAAGAAGAAACAGAAAAATATTTATGTAGATATAAAGAAAGCAATGATGATGCACCAAACCCACCAACAGGAAGGGTATGCAAGCACAGGCAACATTTTTTGGACTGAAAATTTGGCTTCAGAAATCTACGGATATTTCTCAAAATCACTTCGTTGTATATAATTATATCAGCGTATCTACAGATATTTTACTCTTATACTTACACCCTTTGCAGTACATTAAGATGTAATGTCTTACCTGTAATGAAAAAAAAAGGTGAAAATAAAAAAAAATATTACGAAAATAAATTTTGGGAAGGAAAGTGTGTGCTGCCTTCATGGACTTGGAGAAAGCTTATGACAGAATAGATAGGCAAGGTATGTGGAAGGTATTAAGAATATATGGAGTGGAGGGAAAATTGTTGAGTGCTGTGAAGAGTATGTACGAGGGAGCTAGGGTTACGGTGCGAGTGGATGGTGAGCTGAGTGAGTTCTTTGATCTCAGTGTGGGACTGAAACAGGGTTGTGTGATGTCTCCATGGCTGTTTAACATATATATGGATGGGTTTGTAAAGGAGGTGCAAGGTAGGGCAGTGGATGTGGGGGTGGCTCTAATGAATGAGGGTGAGATTTGGAAGCTTCCGGTGTTGCTGTTTGCTGATGATACAGTACTTTTGAGTGAAGATGAATGGGAGTTGCAAGGTTTGGTGAATGAATTTGGGACAGTGTGTAGGAGGAGGAAGCTGAAAGTTAATGTAAACAAAAGTAAAGTTATGGTGTTTAAGAGGAATGAAATCACAGAGTGTGCAGTGAGGTTGGATGGCGAGGATATGGAGAATGTGAGTGCATTCAAGTACTTGGGTAGTGTGATGAGTAAGGATGGAACTTTGGGGGATGAAGTGCGTGAAAGGGTACAGCAGGGAAGGAAGGTCGTTGGTACACTGAAAGCAGTGATGAGAAATAGGGAGGTGAGTATGGAAGTTAAGAAGTCACTCATGATAGTATTGTGATCCCTACCCTGACGCATGGAAGCGAGGCATGGACCTTGCAAGAGGGGAACAAGTCAAGAGTGAGAGCAGTGGAAATGAGTTACTTGAGAGGAGCATGTGGAGTGACGTGGAGGGACAGGTTGACGAATGAAGAAGTGAAGGAACGTTGTGGGGTGGATGTGGATGTGGTTGAGAAGATTAGGAGAAATACACTGAGGTGGTTTGGACATGTGAAGAGAATGGAGAATGAAAGACTGACTAAGAGGGTGTATGTAGGTGAGGTGGAGGGAGGGAGAGGGAGAGGTAGACCGAGGATGAGGTGGAGGGATGGAGTTGAGAGGTATATGAGGGAGGGGGGGGTAAGTTGGGGGGAGGGTAGTCAAATGGTGGATGACAGAGCGACTTGGAGGCGTTTTGTCTGCGGCCACCCTTTGCGGGATTAGGGCGTCGGGCTATAGAATAGATAGAAATAGAACTTGGTACCTTGTTTATCTATCTATATATCTATCTATCTTTCTATCTATCAATGTATCCATCTATCTGTCTATCTATCTGGCTATCAATCTATCTATCCATCTATCTATAAATTAATAATTACAGTTACAGAAAAGCCTGAAAAAGCATATGCAATAATGTTTGTCAACTTATCCAAGCAGGAAAAAATATTCCAATTCACCATATCATAGTAAGCTTTTAACCACCTAAAGAATCTGAGTGCTCTCTCTCTCTCTCTCTCTCTCTCTCTCTCTCATTGAATTTCACTGGAACCACCTTTCATATCAGTATAGCATGATTTTCCTCCAGTCTGTGTGTCTGCCTGTCTCCTCTCACTCTCTCTCTCTCTCTCTCTCTTGAAAAAATTAACACTGACCTCTGAACTCATTAGTATACACACAGTGATTGATCCCTTCAGTCTGATGACCTGTTTTTCATTTTACACTTACACTCTTCACAAGATTTTATACAACAGTTTCATACACCTCTGGAAGAAATTGAAGTTATTTTTTTGTTGAAAGGAAGAAGAACCAAAGGCCACAGCCAATTTTATTCACCTCTGATATGGAAGAAGTTAACCATATTTTTTTTATAGGAAGAAGAACCTACGGCCAGAAGACCGCAAGATTGTTCCCTCCAAGAACATAATTAAAATAACAGAGTATAGGAACATCTACCACATCCAAATCTAATAATTTCTTCTAACATGGGGGGAGAGAGAGAGAGAGAGAGAGAGAGAGAGAGAGAGAGTGTTTGTGTGTGCAGGTGTAGACGTAACCAGGTAATATATTATGTACTGTACCTGCCTCTCTTGCTGCCTCATCTTGCCTGCCTGCCTCCCCCCTCCTCTCTCCCTCTCTCTCTTCCCTTGTCTTGATCTGTGTCTTTCCGCTTCTTTCTTACCTATCTCCCTTCCTGTGTTTCTTTCTCTCCTCCTTCCTCTCCTCCATCTCTCTCTCTCTCTCTCTTCCCTTGTCTTGATCCGTGTCTTTCTGCTTCTTTCTTACCTTTCACACTTCCTATCGTTCTTTCTCTCCTCCTTCCACTCCTCCATCTCCCTTCCTCCCCTCTCTCTCTCTCTCTCTCTCTCTCTCTCTCTCTCTCTCTCTCACTCTCTGTCGCATCTCATGTAAATACTTTCCTACTTCCTCCTTGACTCGGCTGCCCTCCCACTCTGACCTTCCTCTTTTTTACTCTCTCTCTCTCTCTCTCCCGTCCACTTCCTCTATCAGGACTCCATATTATAAATACAAATCATAATAGATAGCATGATGGATAGATAGATAGTTAGATAGATAGATAGATAGACAGACAGATAGAAGCAGCAAGATAGGTAGTGTGTCAGCGAGAATCGAGCAATGCTAAACATGCTTACACACTCTAACTCAAGGAATGCTTGATAGGCACACGACAGCACCTCGTGACCATACACACACATACATACATACTCACACACAGGCTTCTAGAACATTTCAACAATAGTGTAACACACGTGACACGACCCCTGCTACACCAGAATTTAGGAAGAAGAGCTCAGAAGGAGGTTAGCCATAGAACCGACAGGTAGTGGAGAGAGTGAACAAGAAGAGGGATCCAACTAGACTTACTTAGTATATTAAGTCTCTGTAATACATACACTGCTCAACTTAAGACTTTCTCTGAAGATAATAAATCAAGATCAACTCCCTGTATTCATCTTTAACTCCTACTGCTATTCAGTTATCAAAATAATAATAACAACTCAAGATTCACCTATTACAGGAACAGAGAGTCACACCACATCTCTCCTTTTCTCTCCCTTCTCATCCCTCACCTTTCTTTTCCTCTCCTTACCTCAGTCTCTCCTCCCCTCCTTGTTCTACTTCTCTATCTCTCCATATCAGTCTCTAACATCTTCTCTTCCCTTCTTCTCTACATATGTTTTTGTCTCTCCTTGCCTCTGTCTCTCACTACCTCTACCCTTCCTGTCGCTCCCTATCACTCCACTTCTCCGTTTCACCCTCCTCTTCCAGCACCCTTTCCTCATCCTACTTCACCCTGCTTCACCTTGCCCCTCCCTATCTGTACCAGCCCTCTGCACTTCACCCTATCCCACCCTCCCATGCCCCACCCTATCTCACAGTGCCTCTTCTAGTCTGTGCCTGCTTCACCCTGCCTTTCCCCAATTTTCTTTGCCCTCTGTCTCTCAGCCTGCCTCTCCCTGCCCCTCCCTACCTCTCCCAGCCCTCTGCACTTCATCCTATCCCACCAGCCCCTGCCTTGTTCTACCTCACAATGCCTATTCTGGGCTGTACCTGCTTCACCCTGCCTCTCCACAAATTTCCTTGCCCTCTGCACCTCAACCTGCCTCTCACTACCTTTCCCATCCCTCTGCACCTCAACCTGCCTCTCACTACCTTTCCCTTCTCTCTGCACCTCAACCTGCCTTTCACTACCTTTCCCTTCCCTCTGCACCTCAACTCGCCTCTCACTACCTTTCCCTTCCCTCTGCTCTTCAACCTGCCTCTCCCTGCCTCACCCAATCTCTCCCTGCCCCTTTGCCTCACCTCATCTAAACACCCTCTTACTTCCTGCCTCACTCGACTCTCCTTCCGCTGCCTGACTTATTTTTCTCGACCCTGGCTTTTATACTCTTTTTAGTGCCCCTTACTGCTAGTTTTATTTTATCTATGCTACTTCTCAGCCTTTTTCACTGGCTTAAGAATTAGAGATGGCGGAACATTTAACATTTAATATTTTCTGCTACATCTACACGATTATTATTATTATTATTATTATTATTATTATTATTATTATCATTATTATCATCATCGTCATCATCATCATCATCATTCCCACTATTATTCCATATGGTGGGGGGGGTATAGGAATCGCCCCTGTCCCTCCGGGCCTGTATCTCTGAAACTACCAGGTGGCTTGGCTTCATATCACACAGAAAGATAGAGTATGTGTGGTAGTTGATGCCCGTATATGTACAATTGCCATATTGTCTGTACTTTACCAGCTATGACCATATAAGGAAACTAATGTCAATAGCTGTATCTTTGAAACTACTTGCTGGATCATCTTCACTTCTTAAAGATAGTGTACGAGTCCTAGTTTATGTCCCCATATATGAAACTACCATACTTAGTAGTGCATATCTATATATTCTTTACCACATGGTGGGGATACGTCTTTGCTAAAGGCTTCTTCTTTTTCTTCTTCTTCTTCTTATTATTATTATTATTATTATTATTATTATTATTATAAGTTTACGAACGATGCATAAACCTGTATTCTCGTCGGTTAAGGCAGTTCCCTAACACCTCTTCCTAAGCGATTTATTTTGCTTATTAGTCAACTGAATGTGAACCCAGTTGATTGTAGACTAACGCTGACCTTATGCAGTCCATCCTCCTCCTTTCGGGATCCCCAACCTTTTCTCCTCCCGACCTGACCCCTGACCTCTTCTTCCTGCTCTGACCTCTGACCTCTTCTCCTCCCTGACCTTCTCTCCTCCCTGACCTGACCCTTGACATTTTTTCCTCCCTGACCTAACCCATGACCTTTTCTTCTCCATGACCTGACCCCTGACCTCTTCTCCCTGACATGATCTGCCCTCACCTGCCATAAGTCATGCCAGGTGTGTGAGTTACCTGAAGAAAGGCGGAAGACACTGACAAAAGTAACAGTATAAATTTTCCTGAGTGTAAGAAAACTGTAGTGAGGTGAGGGAAGAAAATGGGAAGATTGGTGGAGGAAGGAAGAGGAAGAGGATGGAAAGGAGAAGGAGGAGGAAGGGGGAGAGGACGGGGTGGAGGAAGAGGGAGGAAGAGGAAGGGGAAGAGGATGGGGTGAAGGAAGAGGGAGGAAGGGGGAGAGGATGAGGTGGAGGAAGAGGAAGTGGAAGAGGATGGGGGAGAGGAAGTGGAGAGAAAGAGAAGAATAGGGGGGAGGAGATAAAGAGATGGAAGAGGATGAGAAGTGAAGAAGGAAGGTGACAGGGAGAGAAAGAGGAGGCGGAAGAGGGAGGAAAATGAAAGAGGAGAAGGAAGAAGAAGTGGAAAGAAAAGGAAGACGGAGGAGGATAGGATGAGAATTACAATGAAAAGGGAGGAGGAAGAGGGAGGGGATGAAGAGGGGAAGGACCAGGAAGGAAGAGATGAGGAAGAGGAGAGGATGAGAAGGAGAAAGAGAGAGGAGAAGGATGAGAGCGAAGAGGGACAGGGTGAGGAAGAGGAAGAGAGAGAGGACGAAGATGGGAAGAGGAGGAATACAAAGGCGTACAAGGAAAGCACAAAGCAAGAGACTGTTTCCCCTCAAGACTGTTAGAGATAAGATTACGACTATGATACCTAATTTAAGAGATGAACATAAGATTAACAAAAGACTGAAGGAGAGAAAAAAGGAAAGAAGGAACAGAAGAAAACACAGGAAGAAAAGGAAGAAGGAAGCAGGGGAAGGCAGAGAGAGAGAGAGAGAGAGAGAGAGAGAGAGAGAGAGCAGGAAAGGAGGAACAGAAGGGAAGAGGGGAATGAAAGGAAAGGAGAGTGGAAAGGAAAAGATAAAAGAGAGAAAAGGAAGGAAAAAGAAAGTAGAGAGAAGGAAAAGAGGAATAGGAAAAGAGAGAGGAGAGTAAGGATGAGAGAGAGTGAGAGAAATGGAGTAAGAGGAAGGATAGAGAGAGGAGAATAAAGAAAAGAAAAGGAAAAAATATTAACAGAACGAGAGAGAAACGCGATGGAAGTGAGGGAAAAGAATGAAAGGAAGAGAAAAACAAAGGACACGAAAGAGTGAGGGAAACAGAACAAGAAAGAAAAATAAATAAAGAGTAATAAAGCCAGACCGGGAAGAGAACGACACGGAACTAAAAAAAAAAAATGTTCTGAAGATGTGTTGCCGGAAACAGACAGAAAAGAGAGAGAGAGAAGATAAAGCGATGGAGAATGAGAGAAAGAATGAGGAGGTGGGTCGTGGAGGAAGAGAAGTGAGACAGTAGAGGAGGAGAAAAACGAAAGAGAGAGAGAGAGAGAGAGAAAGAAGCGAAGAGGACAGGAATAGAGAGGAAGGGGATGATCAGAAGATTAAAAAATAAAAAAAAGCGAGAAGAGAGGATGGAAGAGGAGTAGGAGGGGAGAGGAGCAGAAGAGGAGAGGAAAGAAAGAAAGCTAGCGGAATGGAAGGAGGAGAGAGGAGGGAGAGAAGGAATGAAGTAGGCAAGAAGTGAGGAAGGAGAGGAGGAGAGAGGAAAGAGAGGAAGGGAAGGAGAGAAGGAGAGAGGAGGAATGGGGGGAGATGAAATGAAGGAGAGAGAGAGAGAGAGAGAGAGAGAGAGAAGGAAATAATGTATGGAAAGTAAAAGAGAAGAAATAAGAGGAAGGAGGAAAGAAGAAGAAGGAAAAAAAGAAGAAACAAAGGCTGACAGTGGATGCAGAGAAGACAGTCAAGCATGCACAAGAAAACCCAAGACGCTGTGCACTTCCCGGAGCTTAATAAATATACTTAGAAGACACTGTGGGTAGATTTGATGTTGAGTGCTTCCGAGTCTATCTACCCACCTATCTATCTATCTGTATTTTAACTTATCTAAGCCTGTCTATCTATCTACTTATCTACATCTGTCTATCTATGTATACTTCTATCTCTCGTCAGACACCTAAATACCATAAGGTGTGGCCACTAACCCATCGCCTCCATGTCACCCTGTCCACTGCCATCACACTGCCTTCTCCCCATCTCTCACCCCATTCTCACAAACAGTATCCCACTTCACCCCACCCCTCTATCTCATCCTCGGTCTCCCCCTCCCCCTCCTCTCACATACAGTATACTTCTCCTCCCCACCCCTCCAACGCATCCTCGGTCTCCCCCTCCCCCCTTCACCTCATTCACACACTCTCCTAGTCAGTCTCTGAGTCTCCTCTCCACATGCTCTTGTACAGTGATTAAAAAAATATATATATTCTGAACCAGGTGATGGTTGGGTAAGGAAACTCCCTACCACCTTTTCCTAAACGATTTATTTTGCTTATTACACCACACTGCCATCTTCCGTGTTATAAAAAGCCTTCCAATATGGCCAAATTCTGCATAAGTAACGTACACCAGGATATTAACTGGCCATATCCAAAAATAAATCACTAAGGAAGCGGTGTTAGGGGGCTTCCTGAACCGACGAGAGCTGAGCCAAGATGAACACTGTTGTTTTTCTTTATATTTTCCTAAGACATATTTTTAACGAGCACTGTATTCGCATATTATAAAAAAAGTTATAAAATTATTACTAGAAACGGAAGGCCTTTGGTTCCTTCTTCCTTGAGAAAAAATGTGAAAAAAAAAGACTTTAAAATTTCGCGTACTGTTTCTAAAGGATATTATTTTTGGCGATTTTTTTTCACTTTTTCGAAATTATTAAAATTCAAAAATGAATTTAGATAAAATGCTAATTGCTTGGCTTGGGATAATTTTGACTTTTGAGGAGGTTAATGGAGGTAGGGGAATAGGGATATTTCTTGTACTTTGTTAACATTATCTTACTTGAGTTAAAGGTGTTCAGTTACTCAAGGTGATGATGATGATGATGATGATGATGATGATGATGATGATGAAATGGTGGTGGTGGAGATTGCGCTGTGTGTAGGGAGAGGGGGATAGAAGGAATAAACCAGAGAGAGAGATAGATAGATAGATAGATAGATAGATAGATAGATAGATAGAGAGAGAGAGAGAGAGAGAGAGAGAGAGAGAGAGAGAGAGAGAGAGGAAAGATGGGAAACAGATCAAGAAGAGAGCCGAAGGAAAGTAAAAGAGGGACAGAAATGGACGGAGAAACAAATGGTAAGGGAGGGAGAGAGGGTTGAGATGAGGTAGAGAGGGAGGGGGGGAGGGATGGAGAAACCAGCAAACAACAAAAAACAACAACAAGAAACTTACACTATATACCTAGACTCTAACACTATTTCTTTTTCTCCCAGTCTCTAATTGACCAACCCTTTTCTCTTCTCACTAACCATCCTATGAAGAAAAAGAGAGAAAAAAGAGAGGAAAGACAAATGAAAGGAAGGGCGAGAGGTTAGGAGGGAGAGAGAGGGTGGGTGATGGAATGAGAAAGGACGGAGGGAGATGGAGGGACAGAAGGAGGGTGACCGAGGGAGGGAGAGGAAAGGTGGATGAGAGAAGCAGCGAGAGGAGAGTGATGGAGCGAGGGTGGGAGGGAGAGAAGGAAGGGGAGGGAGGGAGGGAGAGAGAGAGAAGGAAAGTGAAGGAGGGATGGTAGAGTGTGTGGGGGAAGGGAGAGGCGATGTAGTGGGGGAGGGGGAGGGCAGAAACAAGCAAGGGCTGTTCCTAGCATCTCACATCCTCCCCCACCAGGTTATCCCGCTTCTTTCACCCCTTCAGCCCGAGAACGTATTTTCCACTTTACTCTTGCTCTCTACAGACGATTTCATTCAGTTCAGATTTTTCGACGGGGGGGGGTAATATAGTTTTCTTAAACCCCCCAAGCTCATCAATCTTCAGTAATCTGAATAAAATCATCTGAAAGTAACAATAAGATGCAAAAATACCCGGTGCGTCATTGAGCTGAAAGGGTTAATAACACTGACATCATATGTATCGTTCACACAAATATACGCTAAAAAACGCACATCAATAATCAACACACCTAAATATCCTGTCTTTCCTGCATGCATATTTACGGCACTAAAAACGGGGGCAAAATTTCATGACTTTCTAAAGTATCATTCTACATCAATATTAAGCATAATCATACCTACCTTCAAACATCACCATCCTCCTAATACACTGCCCATACATCGTTTTCCTTTATATAAGAAAAAAAAAAAAAACGGCATATTTCTGGCCAGATAAGCATTTAGACGTGGCAATATAATCCACAGGCGGCCAGCAACTACCCCCTAACTGAGAGGTGACTGACCTCGGAACTGCGGTCTTGACTGAGAAGGAGGCTGTTCCCATGACATCACAGCCTCCCTAATATAAAGCATTATTCCACATCTTAATCAAAATCAAACGACTACAGTGCTGAAGTCGAATTAACAAGAATAAACACAAATATATCTTTCCCTGACTGCCGGACAACACAAGAAAACATTAAGCAATAGACAAAGTATAAAACAAGTGAAGATGTTCCATGAGAAGAAATACATATAAACTACCACCTTCAGCCGCCTTTAAACTCTCAGTGTTAGCCACAAAATTAAGTTCAATCAAGAAATCAACTGCAGTGTCTTAACTTCGACGGGGGAAGAATTTAAACGACTAGGAAATTAAAGAGGAATTAAAAGTACCAAAGAATTAAATGTCACCGTGACAACAAACCGACAGCCAATCAGAGCGGAGGTGGGCGGGTCTTTAGAGGAGGCGAGGACAGTTGAGGGCGTGTGGCTCAGTTTGGTGGCCCACCCCTTCACTCCCATGACGTATATTTTATTTCCCAGCTCATGCTGCCGTTATTGTTAGTTGCGTTTTCTTGCTGGGTTTCTTGTTGATTTATTTTTCACTGCCGCACCCATGATAATGCAGGGGTGTAATGTTTTCTACAGTGTGTGTGTGTGTGTGTGTGTGTGTGTGTGTGTGTGTGTGTGTGTAGTTTTGTCCACCTGTCTGTTTATGTGACCATAACACAATAAGCTATTACTCAATTATCACCAAATTTAGTGGAAGGGTCCAGGAACAATTATTATATTTTTATTAGAACAATTAAAGGTCACCGTCACACGGCAAGGTCAATTTGAATAGTTTTGACCCGAGTTCAACCAAACTTGGTGGAGAGATTCAGGGTATGGCCAGGCTGAGGTGGTTCAATATTGATAACAACTAGTCAAGCGTCATGGTTATAGGTCAAGGTCAAAGATATCATTCTATGACTCAAGCAGTTTTTATTCGATTTGGACCAAACCTGGAACTGCTAAAGATAAAAAAATTACAGATTCAATTTTGAGAGTGAAAGACTGACTAGAAGAGTGTAAGCGAGTGAAGTGAAAGGGAGAAAGTGGAAGGGGAGACCTACGATGAGATGGAAGTACGGAGTGGAGAGATATATGAGAGGGGGTTGTGAGCTGGAGAAAAGGTAGCCAAATGGCAGAGGACATGGCGACAAGGAAGCGATTTGTCTGTAGGAGATTAAAACGTCTGGGCGGATGGCTGGATGCATGAAGAGATAGACAGGTAAAAAGATAGACAGACAGGTAAACAGGTAAGTAGGAAGGTAAGTAGACAGATAAATGGACAGATAGATGGATAGACGGATGGATGGATAGATGGATGGGTGGACAGATGGACAAAAAGACAGCCAAACAGATAGAGAGTCAGATAGACGGATAGATAGTGTGTATTGCCAGACGGTTGACGAATTAACCTACTCAAGAAAGCCGAAGTTATCACCATGTTCTTGCCATCTCCAGACAATATCCTTCATCTTAGGGCAAACTTTCAAGACGGAGGGATTATATACAGCCTTCATAAACCCCTTCAGTACGAGAGGCCCTTCCCAAGCTGAACAAAATCGTCTGGAAGAAGGAAAAATGAAGTAAAAAAAAAAGTGTTAATGAGTTGGAGTGAAAAACTCTGAGAGCGAAAAAGTGAAGAGATTAGAAACAGTCTTTTAGTATGACTTTTTTTTTTTTTTTTCTGATGGTATAGTTTTAAGTGGGCGTAGATTCTCTCTGTCTCTGTCTCTGTCTCTCTGTCTCTGTCTGTCTGTCTGTCTGTCTCTCTCTCTCTCTCTCTCTCCGACACCCGAATATATACAAATAAATCGCTAAATGACGTTTTTCGGCAGAGTCATCAGTCAATAATCATAGTGCAGGTATGAGAGAGAGAGAGAGAGCGTACGTAATAGGATGTCAGAGTAAGCTGCATCTCACCTGTCAAAGAGAAGGGCTTCCGGTCTGCTGGCGCCCAGGTGAAAAATAATTCTTTTTGCTAATAAATATCTTTGATCGCGTGAAGGCTTGGAGCTATTGGTGTTCTTGGAATTTCTACTTACTTGCTAAAACTTTATAAGTGTATTTCATGATATAGTCATCATTGTCATGATCATCATCATCGTCTTCATCATCATTATCATCATCATCATCACCATCATCATCATCAGCAGCAGCAGCATCCTCATCCTCATATCATCATCATTAATATTGGCTTTGATATAGTTAGCATCGTCATCATCATCAGCATCAACATAGCCATCATCATCATCTCAGCCGTATTACTGTACCACACACACGCAGCCCATGCAACACTTCAACCCTCCATAACAGAGTACCGAGACTACATAAGGACTGCAAGAGGGAGTGTGTTACTATGAATACTGATGAAAGGACTGATGATACTGAACATTAGATTGAAAACAGTGAGAACAGAAATTGAGGGAATACTGCTCAGTTTGTGTATACTGGAGAGGATAGGTATAGTACTCCTCATTATAATACTAGAACACGCCCCAGCAGGCTACTCTAGGCTACACAACATTACCGAGGAACTACTTTAGGTTACAAAACACTACAGGAGACTACTCGAGGCTACACAACATTATAGGGGACTACTCTAGGGTACACAACACTAGAGGGGACTACTCTAGGCAACACAACACTACAGGGGACTACTCTAGGCAACACAACGCTACAGGGGACTACTCTAGGCTACACAACACTACAGGGGACTACTCTAGGCTATACAACACTACAGAGGACTACTCTGGGTTACACAACACTACAGGGACTGCTCTAGGCTACACAGCACTACAAGGGACTACTCTGGGCTACACAACACTTCAAGGGGTAGCTAGGCTACGCAACACTACAGGGGACTACTAGGCTACAAGGGACTACTCTAGGCTACTCTTTTCTCAGGCTAGACCAACACTGCAACCATCTTTGGTATGTTAGAGAGACAAGTGTTAAATACGGAGAGTAGCCCCACATTTCTACCACTTTCCTACCACACCAATTCTACCACATTCATACCACATCGAGTCCTGCCACATTCATATCAAACTGCTGCCACATCACATTCCGACCATCCTGCCACACCAAAGTCCTACCACATTCCTACTGTACCCCCTCCACAATATGTCTACCCCCGATGTATATATGTCCCCCCCCCAATGCATACATGCCCCCACTAACTTTGCTAGGTCAGCATGCTCTCCCACGCCTGAAGACGGCGTTATTGCATCAGTTCTTAGCAGACAGCCTAGCCGGGCAGACTATTTTACTGTGAGCTTGTAATAAACTCCTTATCTAGCTGTTTGTACACGGAGTTTCTATCACCAAAGTATTGCAAGTTACATTTGGTAGCAGCGGTGTTTCGAACCATCACATTCTGACCGCCTCCTTGGATTTTTAGTGATACAACAAGATACACGACGTCTCGCATCTGCCAGCCTCGCCCCTTTCTCCGTGCCTCTATACCTTGGCTGTGCTTTTCGAGTGTACCATTTTTCTCGCCAGTGCTCACCTCTCAAACAACCGCACCTATACGCCTTCTTCCTGACCGCAAGTGTCACCGTCGCCGACCTACGCACCTGTTGCACCTGTTCCCAGCACCTGTTCCGGACTCATCATAGCTCCTGCCCCCACGGTGCCACTTATCACTGTCTGCCCGCTGTCTGCCCACCACCATTCTCTGCATTTGCAACTCCCCAGCTCTACACCTGCCTTGCGCCGACATCTGCCTCACCACCCGCCGCCGGCCTCCGCCGTCGCCCGCATCTGGTCTGCATTACGGAGCCTCCTCAGACCGCCACTCCCTGCCGGTGATTCATCGCGGCGTCTCCTCTTCTCTCCGCCCAGCTGTCTCTACCCCCGCAGCCCAGCCCCGCCCCGCCCCGCCCCGCCCCAGCCCAGCTACGCCCAGCCACCCTGCACGTCATACCTCTCGACACTCCCGTTTCTACTGTGTAACTATAGTATATCTTTCCTTTCTATAGAGATTATCCTCGATTTTCTCTACAGATTGGTTATTGTAAATATTCCATCTCATTTCCATTGCCCCGTTTTCATCTTCACCTACGTTATTTATTATCCATCTCATCCTTCGCATTTTATTTAAACCATCCATGCCCGCACCTTCATTCATTTTCACACCTAGTGTATTCCATTCTCTCATTGTTATTTATACATTTTCACCTACGTATCCATCTTCATCCTTTCATCTTCCATTGCCGCATTAAATGTCATACTTTCCACGTCAGCCGCTTACAACCAGCCCTCTCGACCCGGAAACATCACCTGCTCATACCCCGTCTGCCGACTCTAACACAATCACTCATTTACGTAGTGGCAAAGAGTACCGCCGCCCTGTACCTGAGACTCCCGTTTCACTTCCCGCAGAATCACTTACTACCCGTCCTACCCTCGTAAATCCAGATACTTCTTCCTCTACTCCTTCCACTGTCGTTACTTCTCCTGCCTCCCTTCATACCCCGTCTTCCTCGCCCTTAACTGCCACTGCCTTCTCTCTCTCCCACACCTCTCCTCCCGCCACTTCTGCACTTCCAGCCATGGCCAACCCTCCACAGTCTATCTATCTCGACGATGCCAATCGTCCCAAATTTACCGGCCAGGACCCAACTTGGTCTGTCTATGATTTCCTCAGAGAAGTCGACACTGAAATAAACAATAGACAAATTACCGAGGAATCGCTCAAAGTAGCTTACCTCCTCGGTCGCTTGCATCACGGTAAATCAGACATCGGATCCGCGATCCGTGCAGGACATTTCGATAGCATTCGTACCTTTGCTGATTTTCGTACGGAACTCATCAGCCTTTGTTGCCAGCATTCAAATTCCGCGTCTCTCATGGGATTCATTAATCTCCTAAACCAACTAGATGAGGACTTGCACGTCCCAGCGCAATATGCCAAGCTCCGCGAAGCTGCCGCCGCCATGAAAGCAATTAGTAGCGAGATGCTCCAATTACTGGTAGGCACGAAATGGTTAGAAGACAAGAATGGCGTTCCAATGCTTTCACTCACCAACTTTGCTGACTTAATTGGTTACCTGAGATTCCTTCACTGGCTTACTCCTAAACAGCGAGAGCTAGCCTTGGAAATCGGTTTCAATCCAGGAGATAAAATTATTCAGGTCACTAAAGCCATTCATGAAAGAACAGGTTCGAACTACACGCGTCAGGGCACCACCCAACCCTTGGCCTCCTCAGTCTGTCACACCTCCACTACCCCAAACCAATCTCGCTCCCGTCCCACCACACGCGGCAGACCTGCCACACATCGCTCTCCTACAGCAGGCCGTGATCAGTCTAGCGCCCGACGGAACAGACGATCTTCGATTCTTTGCTGGTATTGTGGTCATCCTGGACATCGAGCATCCAGTTGCGACCGTACATACAGACGTCCTCACTCCCAAACCAGACAGCGTACGCCTTCCCGCTCACGTTGTCCACACTGCAAATACCACAAATCAAGCACGACTCACACCACTGAGGAATGTCGTTACCTCAACCGCCCACAGTTGGGGGAAGCGCCGTGCCCGTATCGGACCAATATCACGTAGAACCAGAAACCCAACTCCCCATCCGCCATGTAGGTCCCATAACATCCTCGGGTTTAGTCATTCTCGGAAGCAGTCATGACATACCAACGTCATTCTTCTTGGACACAGGATCTATAGTAAATCTCATCTCCGAAAATTCCTTACAAATTATTCATCGCCATCACAGCCACGTCAGTTTCCTAGAACCACCAGACATTCGCCTATGTGGTGTTAACGGCTCAGAGTTTAAGGTTAAGGGAAGAGTCACCCTTGAAGTCAACCTCCACAGAGCTTTGCCCCCTATCCTCATTGAATTTCATGTCACTAATGACTTGCAGTATCCCGCAGATGCCCTTATTGGTTTCTCCACCATGGCACAACATTCCATTGCATTATTACCTGCTTGTGGTAGTATAGACATTTCTGGATTCCCGGTTTACACTATGGAATGTCCCCGTCCTGTTCTTACGATCAAATCAGTCCTTCATTTACCTCTGTCCCTATCACTACCAAAAAGTCCAACCCAGCCCAAACCACCACTCTCATCATCTGAGAATACAGAGATCATTCCTTTACTGACTGCGAGCAAGGACATAAATTCCTCAATGTCTCCTGATACATCATCTCAGCCCTCGAACATGGCTCTTACATCCTCTCCCGACAACACTATCGCTGACTCAGACATGTCTCAGTTACCTACCTCACACAGTCTGAATGATCTTCTCCAACACGCAGAGACGAAACGTGCAGTAACGAATACGTGCACAATTTTGTTACCGCATGAGTTCACCAAAGTCTCTGTTTGTGTTGCCGGTGCGAAAGAAGGAGTGGATGTACTAACCCTACCTGAGACGTGTTGTGTGAATGGCTTGACTTATGAGTCAGCGTGGTGTACAGTCTTAGAGGACAGTTTATGCTACCTGTACTTGCTCAATGTCACAAATGCTCCACTAAAACTTAAAAGTGGTGTAAAGATTGGAGACTTCCTAGTATACCCAGCGGCCTTAAAGGTGTGCCAGGATTCCTCAATTCCTACTATTCAGACTGATGATACGCCAATCGGTGTATGTACTATTAACTCTACGGGATCTGCGCCGACGCATTCACCCGATATGCTCTCACATCTCACTTGCACAGATTTCCCAGAACATACGCCTCAACTCCTCGACCTTCTGACCTCGTACAGAAACGTGGTTGCCTTACCCGGTGAACCGATGGGTAGAACAGACCTTGTCAAACATACGATTGAACTACTCCCAGGAACTCAGCCGATTTACATACCAGCCTATCGATTGCCTCACAGCCAGAGAAAGCAAACAGATCAAATGGTACAGAACATGTTAGACCAGGACATTATTGAACCCTCCGTCAGTCCATGGAATAGCCCACTTTTCTTAGTACCAAAGAAGGACGGCAACCTTAGACCAGTAGTCGACTATCGTAAGGTCAATTCTGTCACCGTTCCAGACCGTTTCCCGCTACCTGTCCTCACTGATTTGCTAGAATCCCTTGGTGAAAATAACGTAGTCTTTTCATCTTTAGACCTCCTCAGCGGGTACTGGCAGGTCGAAATGGAAGAGTCCTCTCGCCCAGTTACAGCCTTTAGCACCCCTTCCGGACATTTTCAGTTTAAGAGACTCCCTTTTGGTCTGAGAAATGCTCCTTCCGTGTTCATGCGACTTATCCATTCAGTCTTCAGCGGTATGATGGGACACTCTCTTTTTGCTTACCTAGATGATATCATTGTTGTGAGTAAATCCATCCCTGATCATTTTACCAAACTCCAGCAAGTCTTTGAACGCCTCCAGCTCGCAGGCCTGAAAATCAATCTCAGTAAATGTGACTTCCTGTGAAAGAAAATCAAATTCCTAGGCCATGTCGTAGATGCACAAGGCATTCATACTAATGAGGATAAAACTAAGGCGATCATTAACTTCCCAGAACCTACCACTACCGACGCTGTACGAAGTTTCCTGGGCCTCAGTGGCTATTATCGTCGCTTTATCCGCGATTACGCGAAGATCGCCACTCCTCTGACCCACTTACTCAAGCAGAATGTGCCCTTTGTTTGGACTAACGACCAGTCACAGGCTTTCCAAAAGCTAAAGACAGCTCTTGTAAATGCCCCTATTCTAGCGTTCCCTGATTATGCCACACCATTCCTTCTCTGCACAGACGCCTCAGGCACTGGACTTGATGCCGTTTTGATGCAACTCGATGAAGCATCAAGGAAGCGCGTAATAGCGTATGCTAGTTGCACCCTTACAACCACTGAACGTAAATACAGTGTCACAGATCTCGAACCACTAGCAGTAATCTGGTCCTTGAAACATTTCAGAGATATCGTCTATGGTTATCCAGTGCATATCCAAACAGACCACCTTCCACTATGTGATTTGTTCAAAAATCGCAACCTAACAGGTAGGTTAGCTAGATGGTCTGTCATCATCCAGGACTTTAATCCCACTTTTCAATATGTACCAGGCAAGTTGAATGTAGTCGCATACGCACTCTCACGTCATGTAGCAGCAGCTATAACATCACTGCAGCCTGAAGTAACTGAAAACACTACACTAACGTCAGACGTTGTTCGAAACTTTCAACGCCAAGACCCCATGTGGTCCAAAGTCATTTATTTCCTAGAATCTGGCGATGCCTCGACCTTACCTACTCTGCCAGTATCACTAGATGAGTTCATGCTAGATGATGATCTCTTGTACAGGAAAACACTGCTAACAGGCAAAGATATGCCCAATCGCGAAGTACGACAACTTGTTGTCCCCACTGCCCTGATACCAAAGGTTCTTCATATTGTTCATAATACTCCTCAAGCTTCCCATCCAGGTAAAGACCGATGCTTGCGCCAAGCACGTCTCAAATACTATTGGCCAACCATGCGCCACGATATCACTGCCCACTGTGACTCTTGCCTCTCCTGCCACCGCCACAAAGGATCAACCGGCTTACCAGCACCTCTCTTACAATACCCAATCCCATCACGGCCATGGGAAACTGTCTCAATCGATCTCTTAAAACTACCTCTGACAGAATCTGGCGCTGAGTACTTGTTCGTAGCGGTCGACCACTTCTCCCGCTACTGTGTCCTCGTCCCCCTCTCCGACAAGACCGTGAAGAGCGTTGCCCGTGCCTTTGTTGATCACGTAATTTGCCCATTCAGTACCCCTCATACCATTCTTACTGACAACGGTACAGAATTCAACAATAGCCTTCTCGATGAGATCTGTCGCCACTTTCATATCAGTAAGTGCGATGTCGTGCCTAACCATCCGGCTTCCAATGGCCTTGTAGAACGCCACAACCGTAAAATCTTAGAGTGCCTCAGACATCTCGGCTCCCATATTTCGTCCTGGGATGACTGGATTCCCCAAGTGGCATCCTCCATCAATAGTTCCATCAATGCATCCATTGCTGAATCTCCCTTCTTCTTCCTCTTTGGTTTTGACAAGGACCTCCCATACTCTCTCTTATCCTCAAAGCCAGAACCCATCTACAACATGGATGATTATGTTAAACTAAAATTGGCCAACTTCCAGACAATCCACCAGTATGTCCAATCCACTTTGGCTTCCTCTCAGGAGGACATGCTGCAGCGCCAACATAAGTCCGCCTCTCCTATCACTATCAGTGTAGGCGATCTTGTCTTTGCTCATTCCCATACGTGTTCCTCTAAGTTGGATGACAAATTTACAGGGCCCTACCGCGTCCTCACTCAACAAGGCAACAAATTTCACCTCCAGGACCTGTCCACTAGGGACACCAGATGGGTCCACGTCGATGACTTAAAGCGAGCACCCCGTGGCCTCGTGTTGGAAGAGTCACTTACACAACCTCCTGCCCCCTCTTCCCCTCCTCCCATCCCTCAGTCTACCTTGTCTCCACCTATCCCTCAGTCTACCTTGTCTCCACCTATCCCTCAGTCTCCTTCCTCTCCATCTCCACCTGCTCATTCGTCAGTCAATCAATATCGGTCCAAACTGCGCTCTGCCCATCAACCTCTTCACGACCTCCCCCATTAACTCTACCCTGATTTTCTAGGTACGATGTTAGCGATCTCCCTGCTGGCAGTGCTGACCCTCCTGGGGTCTGGGTCAGGTCAGGACGATGGTGGAGTACGTCCCGGGGCCTTGGTCGGCTCAGGAGGCGAGGTCTCCTTGCGCTACGATCTTGCGCCCCTGGCCGACATAGCCATTGCCCTACCTGCCTACGCGCACCAGCTCCACGGAATCAGGAACCATCTCACGGCCCTCATGGGGACACACAACCCGAATGAGTGTCTCTATAACCTTTTCCTCCCACTCTCCTGGCAGTTGCAATGCATAAGTAACAGATTCACTGAGCTCATTGACACATTTTCTTCTACCTCAAACTCAACATGGATAATCTCCAACTGGCCGTTGACTCTCTCCTGTCTCAAGTCTCTACCTTGGTTCGTATCCTGGTCGATGCTATCAATGGACGTGTCACTGCCGACTTAGTACCTGTCTCAGCTATCCGTTCTGTCCTGGAATGGGCTCACTCCACCTTCGGACTCTCCCCAGTCCTCCCTTACTCCTCCCTTGAATATTATTATCCTGTTCTCGAAGCCACTCTTCTCACTACATACGTCGTCGTCCATATTCCTCTCTGTTCTGCCATAACCTTTAACCTTTTCCACATCATTCCCTTCTCTTTCCGCCTCAACAACTCCTTGTTACAGGTATCTGTTCCTTCAGAATATTTCCTCCTCTCCCATGATCATCTTTCCGTTGCCTTCCTTTCTTCCACAGACCTCCAGCAATGTTCCTCCCTTACTCCGACCTCTCGTCTCTGTGCTGCCCACCTTTTCGCTATCTTCCCTAGCAGTGCTACACCCTGTGAGTCTGCTTTAGTTCGCAACCATTCCATCTACTCGGCCTGTTCTTTTGTCCCAGCTCCTGACCTCCCGGTCCACCATGCTCACCTCAACCATGTCCAGTATTTCTTCTTTGCTGTTCCCATCTCTGTCACAATCATGTGTCCTGGTTCTTCCGTTCGCTCCGTCCTAGTGGTCTCTACAAAGCACCTGACTATTGTACCGTCAAATCAGAGTCCGTCATCACTTACGCCACTCGCTATCACCAAGCTGTTCGTAAACACTCCTATGACATCTTTCAACCAATCGACATGCCTTCAACCCTACCATCTGCCAACATTACCATCACCTCCCCTCACTTGCGCATGCTCACCTTCCTCAATGACAGTGATTTCATTATGGATCAATTTTTTCTGGCCTTCAGCCGTTCATGGGTTCATCCAACAGTTGTGTTTCCCCCTGTGGTTATCACTTTCATAGGTTTTCTACTCGTCATCTGTGCAGTGCATTGTTGTGTCAGAAAAATGGAACGTCAACTCCAGGAAATCAGAGTCGCTACCGGCATAGTACGCCCTACCCACGACGTAGAAACTCCCCGTACTTAGTGCCCTCACATTCCGTGACTACCATTGCCATCTACCATTTAACCAAACTGTGAACAGCACTCTGCCTACTAGAAAATGATGGTATTTCTTTCATGCATTACTGAGTGACAGTGTATCCTACAGAATATACAAATGACCAAAAACAACAAGAAAGATAAAAAAAAAGACAAAAAAAATGAAGGAAGAACAACATTAGAACTCTCATATCTACTCCTTGTTTATCATGTATCAAACTATTATTGTGTAATTCCCATTATGTTTATCTATACCTTCGACCCTTACTGGATTTGTACCTATTATTCCTTATATATCTTATATGTATATATCCTTCTAATTCCCTCCCCTCAACATGGCCATGTCTCCCCTACTGCCCCTGTATCATACTTATCCCTTGTACAAACCTCCCCGGTCCTGCCTTACTACTATAATCACCCACCATTTAACTCCTGGTGTCAGGAGACACCATCTCAGCTACCCGGGGGAGTAGTGTACCCCCTCCACAATATGTCTACCCCCGATGTATATATGTCCCCCCCCAATGCATACATGCCCCCACTAACTTTGCTAGGTCAGCATGCTCTCCCACGCCTGAAGACGGCGTTATTGCATCAGTTGATAGCAGACATCCTAGCCGGGCAGACTGTTTTACTGTGAGCTTGTAATAAACTCCTTATCTAGCTGTTTGTACACGGAGTTTCTATCACCAAAGTATTGCAAGTTACACTACCGCATTTCTGCTAAATCAGTCCTACCACATTCCTACTGCATTTCTGCTAGATCAGGCCTACCACATTCCTACTACATTTCTGCTAGATCATTCCAACCACATTCCTACCACACTTCTGCTACATCAATATTCTACCACATTCCTGTCACATCAAAGTCCTACCACATTCCTGTCACATCAAAGTCCTACCACATTCCTGTCACATCAGTGTCCTACAACATTCCTTCCACATTTTTGCCACATTCCTGCTACACCACATTCCTTCAGCATAAAGGTCCTACCGCATTCCTGTCACACCCAAGTCCTACCAAACTCCTGCGACATCAAAGTTTTAATTCTTACGACATTTATATCTCCTTTCCACCATAATTTAGGTTTACCACATTCCTGCCACACCCGTGACCCACCACATTCCTACTACAAGAAAGTCCTACCACATTCCTGCCACACCTAAGTCGGACGACATTCCTACCACATCAAAGTTCTACCACTTTCCTGCCACATCAAAGTCCTGCCAACATTCCTAACACATTCCAACCACATCTAAGTCCTACCACATTCCTGCCACACCAGTCCCATCACAGTCCTACCACATTTATATCGCGTTCCTACCACAATCTAGGTCTACGTGTTGCGACTCTCCCAGAATCACCTTAAACCAGAATCAGTGCAAACCCGTTCCTACCAAAGAAGGAGGTGGCCGAGTCAGTAGAACGGTGGTCTGCTGTCTCAATGGACGCAGGTTCGAATCCTGGCTGGGGCAGGGAATAATTTAAAGGATTTGAATTTCGTTAGAGCAGACTTCACTGATTTACCAGAAGACCCTACCGCATTCCTACCACAATTTTTCTCACAATCCTACCACACCTCTCTCACATTCATACCACAGCCGCAGCTACTGATCTACATCTGCTACTACCAATGCGCCAGCCCTATATAAGGCAGCCCTAGCATGTATTCAGAATGGGCGGTGGGTGTTAATGTTGAAGTGGTGACATGTGGAGGGACAGGGCTGTGAAACCTATGTCCAGAGTCGGAAACATTAGAAACAAATCATAGTTCTCTCCAAATTTCTGCCACAAAATTCTGATCTATTCCTATCACATTCCTACCACAATAATCTGATCTCTTCCTACCACATTCCTACCACGATGATCTGATCTATCTCTACCACATTCCTACCAGAATAATTTGATCTATTCCAACAACATTCCCACAACAGTCAGTTAGTCTTTGTTCCTATCACATTTATTTGATTCCAATCCCACCACATTCCTACCACTATTTCATCAATCCCGGCACAGTGGTACTACATTTCCTTCCAGTTCCTACCACATTCCTACCACACCTCTACCACAGTCTTACCACAGTGCTACCACATTCTAAGCACAATTCCTACCATAACTCCAACAACATTCCCACCACATTCCTACCACAGTTCCAACCACATTCCTACCACACTCATCACATTCCAGTCTGATTCGCACTAACTATGCCATACATCCACCACAGTTAGTACCACAGTTCCTACCACAGTTCCTACCACAGTTCCTATCACAGATCTTACCACAG
The DNA here is from genome assembly GCF_032717465.1 of Coenobita brevimanus. NCBI lineage: Eukaryota > Metazoa > Arthropoda > Malacostraca > Decapoda > Coenobitidae > Coenobita > Coenobita brevimanus. The sequence goes on from NC_137069.1 coordinate 25,435,268, forward strand.
TTCCTACCAAACTTGTCACTGGTATTACGTGTAGCGACTCGCCCCAACAACCAGTCTAGCCTACTGTAATTGAGGAATCGTGACGTGGTAAGTTCTCACTGTGATTTTTTTTTTTTTTTTTAAAGCAAGGAACAAGGAACCAAAGGCTAGAAGCCCGCATAACAGTTCCTTCCAAGAAAAAAACAAACACAATACAAAACAGAGCCAAATTCAAGATCCGTTCATTTCGAGATGCCTGACATACTGCGTTTGAAAGGCTGAAGATCATAGGAGGTAGGAATACAGACAGAGGAAGACAGTTCCAGAGCTGACCTTTTGCATAAATGAAGGACTGGTAGTGACGGTTAACTCTTGCATTAGAAAGCTGGACAGAAAAGGGATGAGAGTTTGTTGCTAGACGGGTGCTATGCACCCACTGTAGAGGTAGAGGGATGCAAGCAGACAGTTCAGAGTAGTGACCATGGAAGTAACAACAGAAAAGAGATAAAGATGCAACAGTGCGGCGAAGAGACAGAGTTTGAAGGAAGCCAGTAAGAGGAGGAGAGTTAATGAGACGAAAAGCCTTTGATTCCATCCTATTACGAAAAGCTGTATGTGGGGAGCTCCCCACACATGAGAGTTCTACTCTACACAGGGGTGAATAAAACTAGTGCATAAAGTCAACAACTGTGCAGGGGTAAAGAAGGTACGGAGTTGGCTTAGCAGACTCAATCTATTAGAAGCAGATTTTACAATAGATGTAATATGATCTTTCCAAGATAAATCCCGAGTGAATGAAACCCCAAGCATGTTAGCAGGATTGAGCTGGATGTTGTTAAACATTAGTGGGTACTCCTGTGGAAGATTTTGTCGGGTTGATAAGTTTAAGAACTGAGACTTTGATGCATTAAAACAACAAGATTATTTTTACCCCAGCCAAAGATACGAGCCAAGTCAAACATTAGGTATGCCATAGCCTCATCCCTTGTTTGTTGAAGTAACTGCTGAGATGGACGTTGCGGGAACCGAATGGAAAAGTGAAGGGTGGAATCGTCAGCCTACGAGTGGATAGGGTTAGATGTACAGCTGAGAAGATCATTAATGAATAAAAGGAAGAAAGTTGGTGATAGGAAAGAGCCCTGAGGAAGACCACTGTTGTTAGATCAAGGAGAAGAACGATGGCCGTCTACAACAGCGGCTATAGAACGACCAGAAAGGAAGCTGTAGATGAAGGCACAGATAGAAGGATAGAAACCGTAAGAGGACAGTTTTGAAGTTAAAGATTTATGCCAGACTCGATCGAAAGCCTTTGAGATGCCAAGTGCAATGGCAAAGCTTTCGCCAAAGTCCCGAAAACAGGATGACCAGGAGTCTGAAAGGTAGGTGAGAAGATCGCCAGTGAAGCGTCCCTGACGAAACCCATACTGACGATCAGAAAGAAGGTTGTAATAGGAAAGATGCTTTAAAATTTTTCTGTTAAGAATAGACTCGAAAACTTTTGAGACACAGGATGTTAAAGCACTTGGACGATAGTTAGTGGGTTGGGAATGGTCACCCTTCTTAGGGACTGGCTGAATGAGAGCAAACTTCCAGCAAGAAGGAAAGGTACAAGTTGATAGACAGAGGTGAAAGAGTTTACTTAGGTAGGGTGTAAGCACTGAAGCACAGTTCTTGAGGACAACAGGAGGGACTCCATCAGGTCCATATGCCTTGTTACTGAGGCCAGTGACGGCAGAAAATACATCAGCTGAAGAAATTTTAATGTCAGCCATGAGGAAGTCAGAGGGGGTAAGTGATATAGGAACAGCACCAGAATCGTCTGAGGTGGAATTGGAGGAGAAAATCTGAGTGAAGAGATCTTCTTTATCAGTAGAAGAAAGAGCTACAGAGCCATCAGAGTAGAAAAGAGGAGGGAAGGATGATGAGGTAAAGTTGTAAGAAAGGTTTTTGGTAAGATGCCAGAAGGAGCAGGAAGACTTCGAGCTGAAGAGTTGAGAGCATTTAGTACGGATGAAATAATTCTTAGCAGAGCAACGAACAGACTTAGCACGATTCCGGGCAGAAACATGAAAAAGGTGTGATTCAGCGGTGGGTTGGCTCCGGTACCATTTAGGGCCCTCTCCTTGTTATGGACAGCATTAGAACAAGCGTGATTAAACCAAGGCTTTCTGGCATTAGTCAAAGGATATGAAAAAGGAATGTATGCTTCCATGCACGAGAGAATAACACTCAGATGGCTCCCGGCCATGGAACCAATAATCATTCCATGGAAAATCAAAGCAGTACTGCTTGAGGGCCTCCCAATCCGCAGCTCTAAAAGTGCCACAGACGACGTTTCTTTGGAGGGTCCACAGGCCGTACCGGAGCGATAGGACAGATTAAGGTAATAAGGTTATGATCAGAGGAGCCCAACGAAGAGAAAAGAATAACAGTTTAAGCAGAAGGATTAGTTGTAAGGAAGAGGTCAAGTATGTTGGAGCTCTCTCCAAGGCTGTCAGGGATACAGGTAGGGTGCTGTACAAGCTGCTCTAGGTCATTAAGGATAGAAAAGATATAGGCTTGTTCACTAGGTGGATCAGTGAAATTGTTCTTACCACATTCCTACCACAGTTGACCTCAGTTCCACCACATTCCTACCAGACTCCTACCACAATCCTCTTCCTACTATTTTACCACAGTTTCTACCACAATTCCTACTATATTCCTGCCACATTCCTACCAAACTCGTACCACAGTCTTATTCCTGCTATTTCAGCCACATTACTACCACACTTCTACCACAGTTCCTGTTGCACTCCCCTATTTTTGCCGCCAAAGTTCCAGCCAAATTCCTACCACAGTTCCTACCGCATTCATACTACCTACCACACTTTTACTAGGTCTACCTCATTCCTACCACACTAATCCTACCATCTTCCCTACCACAAATACTACCATTAAGGAAACTTTTACAAAGTCTACTGCATTCCAAGTCCTACCACATTCGTACCACAGTAATCCTACCACATTCACTACCACAAAGCACAATAATACTACATTTCTACAAGTGCTACCACAGTTCCTGCCACGATTCCTATCACAGTTGGTACCAAACTTGCCACGCGTATTACATGTAGCAATTCTGCCCCAACAACGGGTCTAAATCGGGAATCGGGATGTGTGAAGGGCGCAGCGCTAATTCCACTTCAACTGTTGAGACCAAGGCAACTTTATCTATCCATCTATCTATCTTTCATTCATCCTTTCATCCCTCCACCCATCCATCCATCTGTCTATCTACCTTTGTATGTATGTATGCAGGTATGTATGTATGTATATACCGTATGTAAACCTTTCACCTATCTATCTACCCGTGTCTGCATGTCTATCTATCTGTCTACCTATCTATCCATCTATGTATCCATCTATCTGCCTACCCGTCAGTCTATTCGTCTATCCACCCATCCGTTCATCCATCTACTTTACTATCTGTCTATCTATCTATCTATCTATCTATCACTGGAAGTAGTCAGTCAAAATACCATTTTAATGCTTTAGGACGATGGCTGTGGGACATGCCTTTGTCCATCTCTCTTTCTCTCCATCTATCTGTGTCTCTGTGTCTCTATCTGTGTAACCGATAGGCAAAATTTTAACTTCCTTCCCTCTCCCCTTCTCTTCCTCCTCCTCCTCCTCCTCCTTCTTCCTCCTCCAAGACAGTATGATGTCCACCTGTCTAACATATGATGATGATGATAATGATGGTAAGGGAAATGTTTAAGGAAGGTGTGTGTGTGTGTGTGTGTGTGTGTGTGTGTGTGTGTGTGTGTGTGTGTGTGTGTGTGTGTGTGTGTGTGTGTGTGTGTGTGTGTGTTTAAACAAAGCATGACTACCATCAACCATTAATGCCCATGGTACGCACTGGCCAGAGCTGCTTTTTATTCCTAATAGCCCTAAGTAATGGCGCGCTTACACACACACACACACACACACACACACACACACACACACACACACACACACACACACACACACACACACAGAACCAGAGATACAGGGAAGATGCAGGCATACACACACACACACACACACACACACACACACACACACACACAACCAGAGATACAGGGAAGATGCAGGCGCATACACACACACACACACACACACACACACAACCAGAGATACAGGGAAGATGCAGGCGCACACACACACACACACACACACACACACACACACACACACAACCAGAGATACAGGGAAGATGCAGGCGCGCGCGCGCACACACACACACACACACACACACACACACACACACACACACACACACACACACACACACACACACACACACACACAAAACGTATGCGTGCGAAAATGAACGCATACTGTACACTAAACGCACACAGTGTCTAATAAATACATACATACATACATACATACATACAGAAAGGCAGGCAGACATTACACACATACATACATACACAGATACAGAAAGACAGACCGACATTACATACGGTACATACGTACATACATATATCCATACATACTCACATATAGAGACATGCACACATAACATACATACATACATACAGTACATACAAAAAGACAATCAGACATAACATACATACATACGGTACTCGTACATATATACACATGCCAGCCCAATAGTCTCCTCTTTTTACATTAATAAAAATGATCCTTTGTTATTACGAAATATATTGTGAGAACAGCCCAGAAGCATCAAATAAAATAAATAAATAAAAATAATGAAAAATAAATAAAGAAGACCGACAAATAATTAAAGCAGAGGAATAAAGTAAATAAAAATAAATATTCCATGAAATGAAAAATAAGAAAAGTATAATTAAGACAAATAAATAAAAAATAAAAAACTAATAAATCACTTAATAATTAAATAAAACTAATAAATAAATGAAAATAAGAACATACGAATAAAATAAAATTAATAAAGGTGGCAAAATAACCCACAACACTGCTTACTGAACAACCTTCAACAAAAATCCTTATCAAAGTGAAAAATTAAATATTATAACACTGCAACACAGCCTGCAACATAAAATATATATTGCAGTGTTTATTATGTTGATGAGCATGTGTTAGAAAGTATTAGGAAAGAGAGAGAGAGAGAGAGAGAGAGAGAGAGATTTACTCCCAAGAGTTTGCAGTAATTTTAAAGGCCTATTCCTACCCCCACCCTTATCACCAGACCACGGCAATTACCACAGCCTCTATGTAACCTCATTAAACCCCTTCACTACGACGACGGGGGACGGGGTTGTCTGTCAGCTGTGTTCATTTCTCCTCCTACTCTGCCGCGTCTTCCTCTTCTTTTCCTCCTCTTCCTCCTCCTCCTCCTCTCAACCACACAACTCAGATACCCACTGCACGAATGCCATCTTCATTAAGTCTTCTGTTTGCCTCCTCCTCGTCCTCCTTCTCCTCTACTTCCCCTCCTCCTCCTCCATAAATCCCACTACTAATAATAATCCCATATTTACGATTCAGAAGCCTACTTGCCCAAACTACCTGTATATAATTGGATTAGTGTGGCCTCAGTTTTATTATCAACCCCAATTTTCTCTACAGTTACTCTGTGTGGAATTGCCTATATTCATTCTCAGTCTCTGGGACTCCCTAACTATTCTCTCTGCACTATGGCCCGTATTCTCGTCAGGTAAGGAAGTTCTCTAACACCTTTTCCTAAGCGATTTAGTTGCTTCTTACACTTTACTTTCCTGATCTACGTTATATACATTTTTTTTTTAAATAGATAATGAATGAAGGAAAAACAAAGGAAAAAAATAAATCCATGTGCCTAAAGGCATCCTCCATTCATAAAATATTTATAACAACTGGATTTGAAGTGAAGTGGATTAATTGTTTGTGGGAAACAACTCCCAGGAAGTGAATTCCAGAGAGTAGTAGTTCTGGGGATAAATAAATTATGATTAGCAGAGGTTCTGCATTGCGGGGGAGAGAGTGTGAGTTCCTGGGCGCTCCCAGCTGCCCAAGTGTTTCGGGAGAAAATGTGAAGGGGAGGAACAATTGAAGCCAGTCCGTCAGAGCACTTACGGTAAAAATATCTGTAAAATAATGCTAAAGAAGCAACAGCTCTACGTACTGATAATGGAGGAAGGTCTTATGTGATGGCAGGATTATTGATTAATCTAATGGCTTTATTTTGAATTTTGTCCAACTGCCTCAATGCAACCGCTCCACATCCACTCCACAGTGGTGAACAGTATTCGATCTGAGAACGAACATGACTTTTGTATATTGTGGATATCTGCTCGTCAGTGAAGAACTCACGAACTCTGTACATAAGTCCCAATTTTTTGGAAGCATTTTTAGCAAGGGATTTAACATAAGCTGTCCAGCTTAGGTTGGGGTTTAGGGTAACACCTAGGATATCAATTGTAGTGGATATGGGAATATTGACATAATTTAAAATTATGTGAGAGTCTGAGGGATTCTTTCTGTTGGAGAAATTAATGTATTTAGTTTTCTGAGCATTAAATGAGGCCAGATTTGTTAGTCCTCATTTATTAATTTTAGAAAGGTCCTGGTTCAGAGAAATTACTGTGTTTATTTGGGAATTTATAATACCAAATTGTGTAAAGGAGGTACTAAATGTGAAAGAACTATGAAGGGTCGAGTCATCAGCATAAGAGTGTATTGGGTTGTGAGTGACAGATAGGAGGTCATTTATATGAATGAGAAAGAGGGTTGGCGCCAAACCTGATCCCTGGGGCACGCCAGCGTTTATGGAATGAAACTGAGAATAAACACCATCTACCATGACCCGTATCCCTCTATTCTGAAGGTAAGAAGAAATTAGAGGAACCTGTGATGCAAGGCCATAGTGTGACATCTTAGACAATAAGGCCCGGTGCCATACTCTGTCAAATGCTTTTGATATATCCTACAAACATCGCCATACTCTGCATAAATGACGCACAGTAAGATATTAACCAGCCATATCCAAAATTAAATCACTAAGGAAGACGTGCTAGGGGGCATCCTTAACTGACGAGAATACGGGCCTAGGTCACATGGGATATAAAGGTCAACAGGCAGAGTAAGTCGTCAATGCCCTTATTACATAAGACTATTTCCCTTATTTCCTCTTTGCTTCCCTCAGAGTCCAAAGTTACGGACAAGCAGCCATTTAGTCTATATTTATTTATCTATAGCCAGAATGCATAATCCCGTAAAGGGGTGGCCACAAACATATAACCTCCATGTCGCCCTGTTCCCTGCCATTTCGCTTCCCTCCTCCCATCTTACACCCTCGTCTCTCATACCAGTGTATCTCTGTACTCCATCCCATTCTCGGTCTCCCCCTCCCATCTCTTCCCTCCCCATCATTTGTTCTGTTTATATATACGAAACAATCATTTTCTCTGAATTATTTTACGAATTTAACACCGTCTATTATTTTGATACTAAAGAAAGAGTAATGGGCAGCACCCCATTTTAATTTACTTCTTGTTACCTCCAGGGTATCCCCCACCCTCTTGCCCAAGAACCCCCCCCCCCATCACATTTCTCTCCACCTGCAAATCATCACCAAGCACCATCTTTTAAGCAAATGAACAATTAATTTGTTGTCCTTCTTACTTCCATATGAAACTATGACAGTGTGTGTGTGTGTGTGTGTGTGTGTGTGTGTGTGTGTAAGTGGAGGTCTAGCTACAATTTCGGACGTTCCTGCATCACGGTTACCTGGTCATGTCAGCTAATATTTAACACCTCACGTCGTTCATGTCAGTGCCACCAACAAACATGTGATTATATCAGGGTTGTCAAGTGTAGCAAATGCAACACCTCTGCTACACACTGATGCTGTACCAGGTGGATGTGTTGCCAGCTGTACATCTCCCTCACCACTGGACATTTGACCCACTGTTAAGACAGTTTTTGAGGATAAATATTATGACCTGATGATGTAGCCCAAGAAGGTGTGGTGGTTACATGACGCCCTGTATACCTGTCTATCTATCTATCTACCTATTTATCTGTTCATCAATCTGTCTACCTACCTTCCTATCTATCTATCCATCCATTCATCCGATCCATCCATCAATCTACCAATCAATCTACCTATATCTATATCTATCTATCTATCAATCTATCTGTCAAAAGATATATAGGCTATAACATGGCGGATGAGGCAGTGTATTTGGATTCCCATATCATTCACCACACAGTCACATGTCACTTCATCTGTCTATCCATATAATTGATTTATCCATCTATCAAAATATATAGCCTATACATGTAGCACGGCGGGTAAGGCAGTGAACCCTACTGTATATCTGGTTATCTATATCATTCACCACACAGCCACATGTCAGTTCATTTATCTATCTATACATATATCTTTCAATAAGCTATCTATTTATCCATCTATCTATTCCTATATCTCTGAACGCTATAACTGGCTTCCTATATCATTCACCACGCAAGCACACGTCATTTCATCTATCTATATATTTTTCAATAATCTATCTATCTATCTATCTACCTACCTCTGAACCCTATATCTGGCTTCCTATATCATTCACCACACAACCACACGCTAGTTCACACCACGGGCAGGTTGGGTGAGGTATGGTATGTGTCTGGGAGCGGTGACATTTATTAAACAAGTTTGTAAGTTATCCCCGACCCTGCCCACCACAGCACAGCACAGCACAATAAAAACACAACGCAACGCAATAGCACAATACATAACACGATGTAACACAGCAGCACAATACAATACACGACACAACGCAACATAACAGCACACGCAATGAATCGTAACACAGCACAACGTAACGCAACACAGCATAACACAGCATATCACAGCATACCACACTAGCATTTTTCTCACTTCGCCCATTACAAGTTTGTAAAGCAACGTGGAATAACTCTTTACTGCCTATTTGTATTTCTACCTACCTACCTACCTACCTACCTACCTGCCTATCTATCAATCAATCTCTGTGTATCAACCTATCTACATATCTACCTACCTACCTGTCTATCTATCTGTCTATATCTGTCCTTGTGGCCCTTGGTTAAACTAGAATTTAACCAGATGGACTGCACAAATCCGACCACTTCAACCGGCCGCTCCCATAGACCTTTTGCCGATGTATTGAAGGACTGCCTGTTGTAAAAACGAGATGACTGAGATGAGGTGATGCGAGTGTGGTGAGTGGGATGAGGTGAGATGAGTGAGATGTGTGAGGTGAGTGAGATGAGTTGAGTGTGTTAGTGGTGTGAGGGGCTGGATCAGAGAGAGAGTGAAGTGTATTGCTTGTGAGTTGTATTTTTGCTATACTGAAGGATTGTATGTTTAGAGATGAGTGAAGTGTGTTGTAGTGTGAGTTAGGGCAGAGTGAAGTGTGTGTGAATGAAGTGCATGAAGTGAAGTGTGTGTGAGTGAAGAGCATGAAGTGAAGTGTGTGTGAGTGAAGTGCATGAAGTGAAGTGTGTGTGAGTGAAGTGCATGAAGTGAAGTGTGTGTGAGTGAAGTGCATGAAGTGAAGTGTGTGTGAGTGAAGTGCATGAAGTGAAGTGTGTGTGAGTGAAGTGCATGAAGTGAAGTGTGTGTGAGTGAAGTGCATGAAGTGAAGTGTGTGTGAGTGAAGTGCATGAAGTGAAGTGTGTGTGAGTGAAGTGCATGAAGTGAAGTGTGTGTGAGTGAAGTGCATGAAGTGAAGTGTGGTGTGGCGTGAAGGACAATAGAGCAGGATTTTCAATAGTTATCCATGGTTTTACTGGATGACTGTTTCTAAGGTCGTCTGCTCAAACCTTAAATCGTACAGTGGAATGCAAACCCCTAATTATTTAAGGTCATTTACGGATTGCCTGTGGTTATTACGTACAGTTAGCCTGCATCCCATATCACAGAACGCAGTCAGCAGCCATATAGGAAGGCCAAATACGTTCCATCATTTTTTTTTTTTTTTAATAACAGAACGGAGGAAGGAAAAACAACTGAATAAAAAAAATAATCCATACATCAGATTACTGGTGTCCTCTGTTCATAAAATATCTGTAACAGTTAGACTTGAACAGCTGTGTGTTGAAATTTGGAGGAAAACAACTCTGGGGAAGCGAGTTCCAGAGAGATGCAGTTCGGGGAATGAAAGAATTCTGATAGGCAGAAGTTCTGCAATATGGCTGAGTGACATTCCAGTCATGAGCGCTACCAGATGCCCGTGTAGCACGAGGGAAGGCATGGAGAGGTGGCACCATGGACGCAACTTCGTCTGAGCATTTGCCAAAAAAATATCTGTAAAATAATGCAAGGGAGGCAACATTCCTTCTTACTTGCAGGGGAGGTAGTTTATTTGTAATGGTAGGGTTGTTAATAATTCTAACAGTTTTGTTCTGAATTTTGTCTAGTTGTTAAGTGCTTCAAAAATTATCGTCAAAATTTTGGGTCTACCTTCCACTTCTCGATTTCGGGTTCAAGTATACCAGTCTTAGAGTGAGGTGAGTAAGGAGGCTCCCTAGCACCTCTTCCTTAGCGATTTATAATGGCAGGTTAATATCCTTCTGTACGTTATTTATGCAGGGTATGGCAACATAAGAAGGATTTATATAAAGCACAGACTTGGACACTAAGGCGTAATATGCAAACTAAATCGCTTATGAAAAGGTCTTAGGGAGCTTCCTTATCAACGAGAATACTGGCCTTTGTGCAGATAGAATACTGGTAATAAATATAGGCAATTCCACACAGAGTAACTGTAGAAAAAACTAAGGCTAAGAATAAAACTGAGGCCACACTAAGCCAATTATATGCAGGTAATCTGGCCAGGTAGGCTTCTGAATCGTAAATACAGGATGTAATAGTGGGATTTATGGAGGAGGAGGAGGAGGAGGAGGAAGAGAAGACAGACAGCCAGGCAGACGATTAACACACACACACACACACACACAAATACACCCTCCCCCCCACACACACACTGAAGTAGTTCGGTTATATAAAACGAATGATGAGTGAAAGACTGATTAGGAGAGTGTATGAGAGGTGGGCTGAAGGAGGAGAAGAGGGAGATCTCGAGAGAGAGAGAGAGAGAGAGAGAGAGAGAGAGAGAGAGAGAGAGAGAGAGAGAGAGAGAGAGAGAGAGAGAGAGAGACCAGTTTGGCTAAAAGAGAATAAGCAAGCAGGAAGATTTGCCTCTGAGCCACTAGCTACAGGGGAAGAGAGAGAGCAGGACGACAGATAGATAGATAGATAGATAGATAGATAGAGAGAGAGAGAGAGAGAGAGAGAGAGAGAGAGAGAGACAGACAGACAGACAGAGACAGAGACAGAGACAGACAGACAGAGAGATAGACAGAGAGACAGACAGACAGACAAACAGACAGAGACAGAGAGAGAGAGTGAGAGAGAGAGAGAGAGCGAGAGAGAGAGAGAGAGAGAGAGAGAGGGAGGAGGGGATGAAACAAAGCTAAAGAGAGGCGAGGGACATGGCCGGGTGGACAAGAAAGGGAGAAGGCAGGACAGAGGGAACCAAGCATGAGGGTGAGTCAGGGTGAGACAGGGTGAGGCAGGGAAAGGCAGGGTGAGGTATGAGGAAGGCAGGGTGAGGCAAATGAAACAGGAGAGAGGTAGGAAGGACGCAAGAGAAACTAGGTAGGGCCAACTGAGGTAAGAGAGGCAGGGGAGAAACTGGGTGAGGCAGGGTGAGGCAAACTGAGGCAGGAAAATGAGGCAGACTCTTGTCTTGAGGAGAAAGAGCCTGCTCGGCGACCCGATACTCACTACACACTTTCCTAATTCCTTCCTTGTTCCCTCTTTCTTCCTTGTTCCCTCCTTCCTTCCCTCCCTCCTTCGTTCCCTGTTGTCTTTCTTTTCTCTTTTTTTCCCTTTCACTTTCTTCTTTCTATCTTTTCCTTCCTTCCTTTCCTCCTTCCATCTCTCCCTCTTTCCCTCCTTCCTTTCTTTCTTTCTTTCCTTCCTTCCTTCCTTCCTTCCTTCCCTCTCTCCCTCCCTTCTTCCTTCTTTCCATCCTTTCTTCCCTCCTTTCTTCTTTCCTTCTTGTCCTTTTTGCCACTTACTTTTCTCTCGTTTTCTTCCTTCCTGGTCTTTCTTTCCTTATAGTTTTCATAGACGCTCTTCCTTCATTTATTCATTCCTTTCTTCCATCTTTCCTTCTTTCCTTTTTACCCACTTTCCTTCCTTCCTTCCTTCCTTTGTCTTTTTCTTCTTCCATCCTTCCTTCCTTCCTTTCACCTTCTTTCCTCCAACATCTTTTTTATTTTCCTTCCTTCCTTCCTTCCTCCCTTTTCTCTTTTCCAATTCTTCAAAGTATCTTTCTCACCTCTCCTTCTTCCCTTCCTCCTGCTCTTCCTCATCATTTTCTTTTCTTCCTTCTTCAGTCATTTTCCTTCCTTCTTCCCTTTCGTTCATATTTCTTCTCATGCTTCCTTCTTCCCTTCAGTCCTTCTAGCCTTCCTTCTTTCTTTGCCCCTTCTCTTCCTCTGTTCTTCATCTTTTCCTTCCTTATTCAGTCATCCTCCTTCCTTCTTCCCTTTCCTTCACATTTCCTCTCATCCTTCCTTCCTTCCTTCTTCGCTCCAACTCTTCCTCTGTTTTTCATCTTTTTTTTTCTCTTTCTAATTTAATCACTTTCTTCCTTCTTCCCTTTCCTTCATACTTTTTCCTTCATCTCGGAGACTTAACATTCACCACACGTTTTCCTATCCTCTTTTCCTTCTTTCTTTCCTTCCTTTTAACGCAATTATTGTTTTGCTCTTTAACCTCTTTTCTTCCTTCCTTTCTTCTTTTCTTCCTTCCTTCCCCCTGTATTTTTTACCATTCTATTTCTCCTAGTTTTCCAATTCTCCACTACTCTCCTTCCTTCCTCTTACTCTACTTACTTTCTTCCTTCTTCTTCACTCGCATCGGTGACCTGACCTAAAACTATAGAATTCTCATAACATTCTACCTTCCTTCATTCTTTCACTTTCTCTCCCTCTCTCTCTCCCCCCCCTCCTCTCTCCCTATCTCTCTGTCTGTCACTGTTTGTGTGTGTGTGTGTGTGTGTGTGTGTGTGTGTGTGTGTCTGTCTTTGTCTCTGTCTCTGTCTCTGTCTCTCTCTCAGACACACACACACACACACACACACACACACACACGTATGTTAGAGTGGGGATCACAATACTGTCATGCATCGACTTTTTTACTTCTATGCTCACTTCCCTATTTCTTATCACGCCTTGCAATGAACCAGCCACCTTCCTGCTCCTTTGCCTGGTCCTGTAGTGCAATATTCAAAAGCTTGATTGCACTGACGATTTTTGGACAAGGAAGAAAATAGAAATGTTACAAGTTGAGATTAAATTTTGCTTCTGTTGGTGCAAGATGAAACATGCAATCATGTCTTGCAATCTCAGAAAAATCTGGAGGAATAAAAGAAATGTATTTTTTTGAGAGAGGCAAATGAAACAGAGGGAAAAGACAATCTGCTTAAAATTATGTCTATGTCATCTCTTCTCTGTATCTCCATTCACTGTTTAAATCTTTTCTTGTTTTCCTCTCCCTTCACCTCTCCTCCTTTCCTTCCCACGGCTTTACTCTGCTCCTCTTCCTCCTTATCCTCTCTCCATTATCTTTCTTTCCTTCCCATTCCTTATCTCTTCTCTTATTTATTCTACTCTGCTTTCTCTTCTCTTCTTTTCGCATCCATTCCTTTCTCTTCTCTTCCATTCCATTTTCTTTTCTTCTCCTTGTCCCTTTTCTGCGCCTTCTTGTTCTCACCATCTTCAGAAAGAAAAGAAAATGAAGAAATTTAGTTCTTAGTAATATCTTTCTAAGATTTAACAGTATCTAATAACTGAATAATAATAATAATAATAATAATAATAATAATAATAATAATAATTATTATTATTATTATTATTATTATTATTATAACAATAATAATAATAATAATAATTATAACAATAATGATAACATTAACAAGCCATTAGCAAAGACGTATCCCAACCATGTGGTAAAGAAGACAGATTTTTTTCCTTATATGGTCATAGCTGGTAAAGTACAGACAATATGGCAATTGTACATATACGGGCATCAACTACCACACATACTCTATCTTTCTGTGTGATATGAAGCCAAGCCACCTGGTAGTTTACGAAATACAGGCCCGGACGGACAGACAGACAGACAGGGGCGATTCCTATACCCCCACCATGTGGAATAATGGTGGGTATATTGATAATAATAATAATAATAATAATAACAATAACATAGACTGTACGATAGTGTCCGTTTTCTGTTAGCTCAGGGAAGGATACCCTAAAATAATTTCGACAAACTTTGGCCACTTCCAGTATACTGTATATAATAATTTCGTCTTCATTCACCTGTCGCCACATTACTTACAAGATTTTATAAGTGACACTAATATTCTGTCCTTGCTTCTCTCTCTCTTCCTGTCTTTATCATCTGTGTCTTTCTCCTCTCTTCCATCGTCTTGTTTCGCATTTTTGACGTTTTCTGTTTCCTGTCTTTCCATGTATATTCTTCGTTTTCCTTCTGCTGTGTTCTCTGTCTCTGTCTGTCTGTCTGTCTATCTGTCTGTCTGTCTAAGGTCTTTTTAGTTCTTATCATTCATTTCCTTCCGCTTAATTCCTTTGACTCTCTCTCTCTCTCTCTCTCTCTCTCTCTCTCTCTCTCTCCACCATGTTTCCTCCCATCATTTGTCATCTTTCCTCTCTCATCTCTCCTCCCCCATCCTCATTCTTCATCTCTCTTCTCCTCTTCCTTCCTTTTCTTTCCTACTGTCAGAATTTCTCGTTTGTTTTTCTCTCTTCTTTCTCTTATCACTCCTTTTTCTCTTTCTCCCTTTCAATTTTCCTCCCCATCTTCCTTCATTCTCTTCTCCCTTGCTCTCCCTTTTCTGTCGTTCCCTCCCTCCATTTTCTCTACTTCCTTCTTCCCCTTCCCCTCTCTTCCTCCTTCCTGTCTTCTTTCCCATCCTCCTTATTCCTCCTATCTCATAAATTTCCTCTTCCTTCTTCTCTCATCTTTACTTCATTTGCTCCTTCTCTCTCTCTCTCTCTCTCTTTCTCTCTCGTCCCTTTACCCTTTCCTCCATTTCTCTCTCCTTTTCTCTTCTTTCCCATTCTCCTTTCTTTCGTTGTCTTCTCTTCCATTCCATCTTCTTCCTTCCTCTTTTCCTTTCTCTCCATCTCCTCAAGCCATTCTTTGATTTCTCTCTCCTTCCTTTCCTTTCTCCTCTCCCTCCTTCCCTTCTCTTCTCTTCCCTCTTTCCCCTCACCCCTTTGCTCTTCCTTCTTCACCCCATCCATCCTCGTTCCTCTTCTTTCCCTCTCCTTTTCTTTCTCTGTTTCCCACCCGCCTTTCCTTCCTTCCTTCCTTCCTTCCCCTCATTCTGTTATTTCCTCTCCTTCCTTGTTACCCTTTCTCCTCTCAACTTTGTTCTCTCTTCCTGTTCTTTCTTTCCTTCATCTCTCATCTCATTTTTCCCTCTCCCTTTTTCTCCGTCTCTTCCATTACTCCTTTCTTCCCCTTTCTCCCTCCTTCCCTTCTCTCCTCTTCCCCTCCTCCCTCCCTTTCCCTCTTTTCCATCTCTCTTTGTTTTTCTTGTTTTCCCCATTCTTCCCCTTTCCTCTTACCCTTTCTTCCCTAATCTCTTCTCTCCCACAAATTTTCTTCCTCTACTCTCTCTCTCTCTCTCTCTCTCTCTCTCCTCTTTCTTTGATTTCTTCCTCATTCCCTTCCTCATTTCTCCATCCCACCATCTTCCTTTTCATTCACAATATTCCAACCTTTCCTGTCCCCTTTCCCCCTCCCCCTCTTCCAATTCTCCCTTCCTTTCTCTCCCCCATCCACTCATCCCTGCTCTCCTCTCCCTTGCTTCCCGTCCTCCCTCCTTCTCTTATTTCCCTCTCCCATCTTTTTCCCTCCTTCCCCTCCTCCTCCCTCTCACTCCCAAATTCTCTCTTCCATCCACGCTTTCCTCCCTTCTCCCCCTCTTCTCCCTTCCTCCCCCGTCCCCCTCCTTCCATTATATCCCTTTCCCATCTTTTTCCCTCCTTCCTCTCTCTCTCTCTCTCTCTCTCCTCCACACAAGGAAATATTGGTAGCCTGCCAGGAAGTAGTCATAATAACACGAAGCGAGTTATAACAGCACCACGACCGACTCCCGCTGATCCTTCTCTTAGTCCCCGCTCCTAGGCGATTTGTTTTGCTTTTTACACCGTATGGTCTTCTCTTCAATGCTGTCTAAATCCTTCCAATATCGCCATCCTCTGCGTAAGTACAAAAGAATAGTAACCAAACAATCTATCTATCTATCTATATACCTAGGCTGCTTCCCCCAAGGAAAGGGAGGTAGCCGAGACAGGACGACACACTCTCCATTTACTCACCCATTCAAACACATTCATTCGCATCTTAGCCCCAAAGGGAAGAACGGACAGATCCTCTCCGCACCACACCGCACAAGGGTCAGCTGCGCAATGCAATCAGTGACATCCGCAGCAGGGCCCGACAGCAGAACTGGTTTACCCCTGCCACATCATAACAGACCCATCCCCTTACCCGCACCTGACCTGACTAGCTGATCAGACCAATTGCGGGAGAATATCCCCTCAGGGCTGCGTCATCACTTATTCATTCACAATTTCTCTCCATTTATTTCTGTCACGTACAGCCACTCTTCCTTGCTCAACAGACATCCCTCTCGCATCCAGCGCTCTCTTCACACTGTCCATCCATCCTATTCGTGGTCTTCCTCTCAGCCTTACACCTCTCACATCAGATCTAGTTATCTTTTTCACCAATCGCTCATTATCCATTCTCTCCATATGCCCAAACCATCACAACACCCTCTGCTCAACTCTACCAGCCATCTCCCGAACAACTCCAGTTCTCCTTCGCACTTCATCATTTCGCACTCGATCCATATGCGTCACTCCACACATACTCCTCAGACACCTCATCTCCATTACATTCAAACTTTTCCTCTCTGCTACACCCATATTCCATGTTTCAGCCCCATATAACGCAGTCGGTACCACAACACCCTCATACAGCCTTCTCTTTACATCCATTCTAAACGAACGACATCTAAACACTTTTTTCATTCCTCCCAGCACCTTTCCTACTTCATTTATTCTAAACTTCACTTCTGCATCTATTTTTCCATCCACAGCAACATGTGACCCTAGATATTTAAAACACTCTACCTCCTCAAGCAACTCACCATTCAAAACTATATTCATCCCCCTACCATCTACCAACCTCGTACACTTCATCACTTTACTCTTATTCTCATTTACTTTCAATTTCCTCCTCTCACACACCCTTCCAAACTCTCTCTCAGGAAGAGGTATTAGGGAGCTTCCTTACGCGACCGGACCTTTGTCTTGGTCCCTCAATTCTCTTATTTTATCGTCCTGTGCCTTTTGATATCGTTATTTATCTTATTTAATCGTCCTAAAGCTTCAGATAATCTAAAATAGCAAGCCTAACCTAACATGACCTAACCTAACCTAACGACCTAACCTGACCTAACCAGACCTGACCTAACCTGACCTAACCTAACCTGACCTAACTAACCTGACCTAACCCGACCTGACCTGACTTGACCTAACCTAACGACCTAACCTGACCTAACCTGACCAAACATGACCTGACCTAACCTAACCTAACCAGTGGCTCAGTCGGTAGAGAGGTGGCCTGAGGTCCTACCGGACCGAGGTTCAAATCCCCGCTGGGGCAGGGAACAGTTCAAGGATTTGAATTTCATGTAAATGCAAACTTTACCGATGTACAAGACCCGCCGACACGTCGTAAAAATACCCCCGCTAATACCAATACACCAGTCCTGAATGAGACAACCCTAGCATGTATTCAATATGGACGGTGGGTGTTAGCGCTGAAGTGGTGACATGTAGAGGTGTATGATATGTAGGAGGACTATTGGGCCTTGGGAGCAGGCTGTGAAGCCTATGCCCAGAGTCGAGCACATAAAAAAAAAAAAAAAATTACAACCTAACCTAACCTGACCCAACTTGACAACCTAACCTAACCTGACAACCTAACCTAACCTGACCCAACTTGACAACCTAACCTAACCTGACAATCGAACTTGACCTGACCTGACCTAACCTAACCAGACAATCTAACCTAACCTAACCTAACCTGACCCAACTTAACAACCTAACCTAAACTAACTTAACTTGACAACCGAACTTGACCTGAACTAACCTAACCTAACCGGACAACCTAACCTAACTTGACCTGACCCAACCTGACAACCTAACCTAACCTAACCTAACCTGACCTAACCTGACAACCTAACCTAACCTAACCTGACCCAACCTGACAATCTAACCTAACCTAACCTGACCCAACCTAACAACCTAACCTAACTTAACCTGACCTAACCTGACAACCTAACTTAACCTAACTTAACCTAATCTAACCTGACTTAACCTAACCTAACCTGGCCTAGTCTGACCTAACCTGACCTAACCTTCATCCTTAACCTAACTTCCTTCATGCTAAACCTTCCTTCATCCTTTATCTAACTTCAAGCTGTAATTTCCTTCATCCATAATCTAACTTCATCCTTACTCTAACTTTCTTCATCCTTAATTTCACTTCCTTCATCCTTAATCCAACTTCAAACTTAATCTAACTTCCTTCATGCTAAAACTTCCTTCATCCTTAACCTAACTTCCTTCATCCTTAATCCAACTTCAGACTTAATCTAACTTCCTTCATGCTAAAACTTCCTTCATCCTTAACCTAACTTCCTTCATCCTTAATCTAACTTCAGACTTAATCTAACTTCCTTCATGCTAAAACTTCCTTCATCCATAATCCAACTTCAAACATAATCTAACTTCATCCATAATCTAACTTCATCCTTAATCTAACTTTCTTTATCCTTAATTTAATTTCCTTCATCCATAATCTAACTTCCTTCATCCTTAATCTAACGTCCTTCGTACCTAACCTAACTTCCTTCAGTCAACTTCCTTTAGTCTTAACCTAACTTCCCTCATCCTTAACCTCGTTCTTAATCTAACTTCCTTCATCCTTTAACTTCCTTCAGCCATAACCTAACTTGCTTCCGTCTTTACTTTCATCCTTAATCTAAATTCCTTCATTCTTTAACTTCATTTTTCTAACTTCCTTCCGTCTTAACCTAACTTCTCCCAGTCTCACAACTTCCGTATTATCTTCCTTCACCCCCTTCCGTCTCTCTCCTTCCCCGTTATCTTCTTTTATTATCCCGTTTTAGAAGACTTTATGGCGAGTGGTGAGGACTGCAGTGTTCCTTGGGAGAAGAGTAAGGAGGAGGGGGTAAAGGAATGGGTGAAGGGAGGGGAGGGGACGGGAGGAGAGGGCAGGGAACGGTAGGGTTGTGTGAGGTAGGGAAGGGATGGAAAGGGAAATGAAAGGTAGCGAAAGGAGGAGAGAGGAGGGGAAGGGAGGGGAGGAGAGGGGAGGGGAGGGAAGGGAAGGGAAAGGTAGGGTAAGGTAGGGTAGGGTAGGGTAGGGTAGGGTGAGGAGGGGAGAGGAGGGAAGGGGAAGGAATAGTAGGGAATAGTAGGGTAGGGTAGAGTAGGGTAGGGTAGGTTTTTAAATGCGAGAGTGAATGCAAATGAACACAAAAAGAGCCAGAAAGAGTTGGAAATGAAGAGGAGTGCGAGAGCTAAAAATGAATAGGAGAGCGAGACAGAAATGAGCAAAAAAGAGCGAGAGTGAGAAATGTGCAAAAGGGAGCGAGAGTGAGTTAGAAATGTGCAAAAGAGAGAGAGAGAATTAAAAATGAACAAAATAGAGAGAGAGAGAGAGAGAGAGAGAGAGAGAGAGAGAGAGAGAGAGAGAGAAGTGCACAATTCAAACAAATAGGGTATAGTAGTGGTGATGGTAGTACTGGTGGTGATGGTGAAGCTGGTATTATTGATGATGATAAGAATGATAACAGTGGTGGTGGTGATGGTGGTGATGGTGATGGTGGTGATGGTGATGGTGGTGAGGGTGAGGGTGATAATGATGATGATGATGACGTGGAGCAAGGTATGGCAGAGGATGGTTGGACAGGGAAGGGCAGGAAAGCAGGGCACAACAAAGTAAGGTTGTGAAGGGCAGGACAAGGCAGGGTAGGGTAGGATAAGGCAGGACACGATGGGGTAAGGCAGGGCAGGGCAGGACAAGTACATTAATAGATAAAGTTGATGAGCATATAGATAAATAGAAAGCCTAGTTGATAAGCTGACAGATAGATAGTCAAGTTGATAAGCTGACAGATAGATAGTCAAGTTGATAAGCTGACAGATAGATAGTCATTTGATAAACAGATAGATAAACAGATAGTCATGTTGATAAGAAGACAGACAGACTGATAGATACACAAAAAGCTTCAAAAAATAAGGTCAATAATCAATAGAGTAAAAGATATCTAACACCCCTATATACGTTGCAGAACGCGACGCAGATTGAAAGCAAAAACAAAGGAGTTCCGTCTTGTGTGTTATATTTGTGTTTTGAACTGGGGAAACACTGTTAATCTGGACTCCTTCCCTGCCATAGACATGGATAGATAGATAGGTAGATAGACAGGTAATAGACTGACATAAAGACTGATAGATATATAGAGCAGATAAAAAGGCAAACAGACAGACAGGTAGACAGAAAGATAGGCAGACAGAGATATAGACAGACTGACAGATGGATGGATGGATGGATGGATGGATGGATGGATAGACTGGCAGACAAAGATGGATAAATAAATAGACAGGTAGGTGGACAGAGACAGGTAGATAGTAGGCAATGGATAATAGATAAATAGAAGGATGAATAGTTACAAACAGATATGCAAAAAGGTAGATGGTTGGATGGATGGATGGACAGACAGCTAGATAGACTGACAGATAGACAGGGAAAGGGATGCAGGGACATACTTTCAGAAAATCCATATAAAGAAAATAATATGAACACAGTAAATAAAAACCCACACCTCCCATATACCCTGCAAACAGCGACGCCAGGCAAAAACCCAATCTGTTCAGTTCCACCAATGCTTTATTTGGGCAACGCTGTACATCCTGACCCACTGAGACAGATAAAGACAGACAGACATGTATACAGTAGATAGGCTAACAGATTGACTGATACACTAATCGGCATATCGATAGACAGACAGATAAACAGATGGACGATAAATAGGTAGGTAGAGATTAAGATACAGACAGATAGATAAATGGATAGATAGACATAGATGGATGGAGACAGACTGGCAGACAGACTGACGGATATGGATAGATGGACTGATTAACATCTATCTACCAGGCTAACTCACTAGCTACCTCGGTAGATAGAACCAGAAAGCAATCAGAGAGTGCATACCTTACCCAACGTCAGTAAAATTTATTTCTGTAATACCTCTTTCCTATGAGACGAATGCATTTATGGTCTCACATAGCCAATTAATTCTAGGGTCGTAGTCTGCCCTGTTACACAATCTCAGACAGTGCATACCTCTGCCAACACCAATAAAATTTATGATTAATTCCTGCATCCGGATCCTGAATCACTTCAAAATCTATCTTCCTTGATCCACTGCCCTTGTATCTCTCAGTGTTTTGAGACATCTTATAGACAAACAGACACGGGTGAATACAAAACCTCTGTCCAACCTTGCTAGCGTAGGCAACAACAGCACTCGCATATACCCTCCATGCTGCGACAGCATTCGCATATACCCTCCACCCCGCGACGCAGACCACTTGCCATACCCAAACTGTTCAATTCCACCTGTGTTATATTTGTGCTTGCAACTGAGACAAACGCTGTAAATCTGTACCCAACCCCACCCAACCCCTCCCCGCAATGGCATCCGACCGAAAAGCTATCCAAAACAAATTATGGTAAAACTATATATTAGTCCATTTACAAAGTGCGGTTACTGGGAGTTGGGGTGTAGATTATGGGTCATGGGAGTGGTGGTGGGATGGGATGGGATGGGAGGAAGGGAAAGGGAATGGCAGGACAGGAAAGAACTGGGAAAGGAATGAAAAAGAATGGTTGAGAGGAGGGGATATGAGAGAGGAGAGGTACAGAGAGGGGAGGAGAGACGATAGGGGAGAAGAGGAAATTACAGGAAAGGTGAGGAGAAGAGAAAGGAAGGGAATGGAGGGGAATGGGAAGGGCAGGGTAGAAGAGGAAGGAAAGGGAGGGACACGAAAGGGAAGCCAAGGGTAGGGAAAGGAAAGGTGATAAAGTGTGACAGCTATTTGTTGGGATATATATTATGGGTAGTGTGAGTGGTGGTGGGATGGAATGGGGGAGGGAGATGGGAGAGGAGGGACGCTGAAAGGAAGAGTAGGGAAGTGCAGGGCTGGAAATGAAAGGGGAAAACAGAGGATGGGCAGGAAAAGGAAAGGCAGAGTACAGAAACAATAAGAGAGGAAGAGTCAAGATGATAAGAGATGAAAAAGTAAAAAGATGGGAAGGAGAGGAATGGAAGAGATGGGGAGGGAGGAACAGGGGAGGACAGGGTAAGGAAGAGAAGTGAATGACTGAGGCGAGAGGAGACGAAGGTAGAGGAAAGGAGAGGAGAGAAGGAAGGAGAGGTGCGTAGGAGAGAAGAGAAGGAAAGAGAAAGAAGGGGAATAGGATGGGTAGGGTAGAACAAGATGGAAAGAGAGGGGACAAGTGATGTAGGAATGAAAGTCGAACTATATATCAGTCCTTTTAGACAGTGCGACTGCTGTGTGTTGAGCTGTAGATTTTGGGCGTAGCTTTGTGGTGGTGGGAGGGGAGGGCAAGAAAGGATGGGATGGGAAGGGTGGGCAGGGAAGAGAAGGGCAGGATATGGATAGGTAGGGAAGGAAAAGATTGCAAAGAGAAAAAAAGGAGCCAAGAGGAGAAAAGAGGAGAAGAGAGAGGAAAGGAATGGAGAAGGGTGGGAAGAGATGGACAGTACACGAAGGGAAGGGGAGGAAAGGGAAGGAAAAGGTTAAATGTGGCAGTATTCCAAGCTCTATGTTTTTTTAAACAGTAGGATAATTGTGTTGGGGTGGTAGATTAAGTGTAATTTTGTGGGAGTGGAGTGGGATGGGATGGGATGGCATGGGATGAAAAGGAAAGGGAGGAAAGAGACGGGGAGGGAAGGAGAAGAGGAGGGAAATATGTTGAGGGGAAGGGATGGAGAGAAGAGCATGGGAAGTGAAGTAAAGAAAAGAGAAGAGAAGTGAGGAAGGGGGAAGAGAGAAGAGGAGAGGAGAGGAGAGGAGACGAGAGGAGAGAAGAGATGAGAAGAGAAATGAGGAATATGGAACGAATGGAAGCGAGAGGCAGGGTAGGACAATATAGGAGAAGGGGAGGGAGAAGGGGAAAGGGTTGGCAGGGCAAGGCAGGGCAGGACAAGAAAGGGCAAGGGAGGGAAGGGGAAGTGACGGTCACTGAAGGGCAGGACTAGATTTGAGAGAACAATGATGGGAAGTGAAGGGATAGGAAAGAACAGGGAAAAGAAAAACAAGGAAGGGGAAGGGGAAGGGGAAGGGAAGGGAAGGAAAGGAAGGGAAGGGAAGGGAAGGGAAATAAAGGAAGGAAAGGGAAGGGAAGGGAAGAGAGGAGAGAACAGTGAAGGCAAGGATAGAAAGAGAAGGTAAAGAAAGAAAGGAGGAAGAGGACGGGGTGAACAGAGCAGGGCAAGGAAGGAAAGAGGAGAAAGAGGAAGAGAAGAGAAGAGGAAAGGCTGTGTAGTGAAAGGCAAAAGCATGATAGAAAATGCTTCCCCAGTGTCAGGAGTTTTTATAATATCACGGTAATTTTGATATAAATGCTTAAATATTATTTAAATTGATAATAATATTCAATAATATTGAAGGGCAGAGACAATGATTGTCTTGCTACATCAAGCAACGATTACTTTACGCTGGCTTAGCACGATTCTCTGAGAACGAGAATTTATAAACTTCCTCAACAGTACACAGCAGAAACTAATTACTCACAATTGCTGAATTACTGTACTGTTAGCCTCTGGAGAAAGTTACATCACCCCTGACAATAAATAACTAATACTAATAATAATAACATCAGGTTCTTGCTGATGCATTAACTCCTGGCACAACGGATTTTAAGTTAATACAACAAGACTGGTCTAAGTACCAGTTATGAAAGCAACGTTTATGCAAGCTAGGAGCTATATGGAAAATAAGCTTAATTATGGAGAAATGAAACAAGAGTTTACTTACATTAAGCTCAAGAAAGGAACTGTTAAATTTATTAATCACAAAAATAAATTTAACGTTACAATTCAAATCAATTAAATGAGACGCACTCACTCACTCACACAGAAGCTAAATACTTACGCCTAGAAAAAAAAACACCTTAACTAAGCTCTTAAAACTACAAAATACACAAAAGAAATACCAGTCGATGAATACTATGTATCACCCGAGGTGGGGGGTGGGAGTACTGGGATTAACTGTACTAGTGGAGCTTGGGGTGCTAGCTGACCTCTCCACTTCTGAGCACAAAACCTTTCTCCGTCACAGCAAACACCAGACTGAATTCAAATAATGTACAGGCAGGACGCACAAGCTACCAGAAGGCGTGGCTAACGGTTTAGGCAAGCAGAGGTGAACGATAAAGAAACAATAGTATCGCTCAGTAGCGCACTTAGTGACGTGCATCAAATCGGTCACCCCTGAAAACGGTGACGAATGATTTGAAAAGTATACCCCGAAATGGAGAGAGAAACGGTTAACTGAGCGATACACAGTGAGTTTTCCACTAACAGTTCGTGGCTTCTCACAAAAAGGAAATGTCGCGAATTGATTCGTGACATTACGCCCCATGAAAATTAAATCTTTCTTCCTTCAGAAGAATGATTTCAATATACATACATATAAATCCTAACTCAGTCACACAAGATTCACACTGTGGTGTGTGTGCTATCCTGCTACAGGAGAAAATCGCAGTCGCCAGTGAGTGAAAAAACCTCGTATTTACGTTAATAGAAGCAAGCTTGAGGGAAAAACTCCGTGACGACGGTGAAAATCCTGTACTCAGGTCAAACTGAGCGAAAATTCGCTACATTTACACTGACAACTAATTGTTGTGTAGCGTGGTGTATGTAATACACGGTGTAGGTGTGACAGTTGTAGTGTAACTGTACCTACGTGTAAAATGACACAGTAAATAATATGACGACGACGAAGGCAGAGGAGAAGAGGCGGCAGCGTGCGGCAGACGATCAGCTGGTCCGCACAGCAAAACTGCTACACCCATTGCTGAACCTGCAAAACCAATTGAGGTGGAGCATCAAAAGTGTCAATGGGACAAAATTTTATTATGTTACAATTACTCTCTGCCTAGCAGTCAGTACATGCTATGAAAAGTACACTCGAGGTCGCCATTAATTTTAGCACACGATTATGGTCGGCAAGTTGAGAATCCCTGTGCAAACTCGGGTCTTCCATAGCCTCGAACTGCACACGGGTCCTCAACCTGTGCCTCAACCTACAGTACTTATATTAATATCGGAGAGCTGAGAAACCTTGTGCAAACTTGGGTCTTCCATAGCCTCAAGTCGCCTCTGCAGAGTTCTCACTTCCCCCTTAACCTACAGTACTTATATTAGTATCGGGGAGCTGAGAATCCTTGTGCAAACTTGGGTCTTCCATAGCCTCAAGTCGCCTCTGCGGAGTTCTCTCTCGAACTTCCCCCTTAACCTACAATACAATACTTATATTAGTACCGGGAAGCTGAGAATCCTTGTGCAAACTTGGGTCTTCCATAGCCTCAAGTCGCCTCTGCGGAGTTCTCTCTCGAACTTCCCCCTTAACCTACAATACTTATATTAGTATCGGGAAGCTGAGAATCCTTGTGCAAACTTGGGTCTTCCATAGCCTCAAGTCGCCTCTGCAGAGTTCTCACTTCCCCCTTAACCTACAATACAATACTTATATTAGTACCGGAAAGCTGAGAATCCTTGTGCAAACTTGGGTCTTCCATAGCCTCAAGTCGCCTCTGCGGAGTTCTCTCTCGAACTTCCCCCTTAACCTACAATACTTATATTAGTATCGGGGAGCTGAGAATCCTATGCAAACTTGGGTCTTCCATAGCCTCAAGTCGCCTCTCAACTTCCCCCTTAACTTACGGTACATAATATGTATGTACAGGCCCCGGACATAATGTGTCCTGTGGGGCCAATGGGCGAGACGTCAGGTCTGCACCCACTTCACCACTACCCTGTCTCTCAACTGACTCAGAGATTACAGGTGTGGTTATCAATGGCACAGGAAGGGCATGTCCCTGATTAGTGGTGATACTTTGGCACACACTACAGGAACGGACAAAACTATCTATGTCCCGTCCCATCCCTGGCCAGAAAAAGTCAGCTCGGATACGGCCCTGGGTCTTCCTTTTGCCCAAGTGACCTCCTGAGGCTGAACAATGACCCCATTGTAACACTGCTAGGCGGTACTTGGTGGGAACAACAAACTGCAGTCGAACCTCGCCCTCGGGTGTTCGTGACTCACGGTAGAGCCGTCCTTGTTTACGAAGGAACTTAGCTCGACCTCCCCGTGAATACTTAATCACTCGACCCTTTTGTTTATTCCACACAGCAGCAAGTGTCGGGTCAGACTGTTGTTCTTGCACAACAAGTTGGCTACACATCAGATCTTGCGGCGATTCAATGATCACTGGGGTGACACAGTCTGGAGCCTCAGTCATGGCTCGTGTTACCGCAGCAGCCGAAGTCTGAGTAGCGTCATCGGAGCAACTATCCTTGACTCCATTAATATTGCCTACTATAAAGTCAAATAGAGGCTCTGGCATGACAACTGCAAGTGTCATACCAGTGTAGAATGGAGATGCCACCTGGATACATGCCTCAGGGAACAATCTCACTGATCCATCAATAAGCTTTGCATGGATCTGTCGACCTGTATACTGCTCAGGCCGAACTAAACTCTGCTTAACAGAGCAACCTGAGGAACCATTATCTCTCAGGACCTTCACAGGAATGCCTCCCACAAACCCTGGCTGAACAAGGAAGGTACTGTCACCTGTGGGAGGGCCTGTGGAGGAAGCAGCTAGCCACTCATGAGGCTGCTGAATTGATGTGGCAAACATTGTGCCTTGTGAAGAAGATGGAACACTGGCCATCTGTGGAGGGGGGTTCACTGTCACTGTGGGACTAGTGAACTGTGGGGAAGTACCCACACTGGTAGGGACGTGACCACCATGCTGCTGCTGAGGAATGAAGGCTGCATTCGCTTCCTGCCTCTTTTGAGCTGGTGGTGAAAAAGTTTGTCCCAACGGTCGGTTGCGTGGCTGATACTGCTGCTGGTTAGGGTACTTGTTGTACCTCTTCCACTCAGGTTTCTGAGTGTTTTGCCTCTGGTCCTTCCACTGCGGTTTTGGACCTTGGCCATTGTTCTGAGAACGGCCTTGGTGCTGGGATTCAGTCTGAGACGGCTTCCCAGACTTGGCAGTATCTTTTCTGCTCCAGGTGTTTTGATTACAAGCTTGATACCCGTATGCAGTAAAGAATGCGTCAGCCTTCTCTGCCATTTGGCTGGCATCTTTCACCTGGCAGATCTTAAGCTGTGCTATGAGCTCAGCAGGCCACGACCTCTCTAGCTGTGTACGCAGCATAAGGTCAATTATCCCCTCACGCGTTGAAGGAGTTTCATCTTTCTCCATCCACTCATTTAAGTAAGCTGTGAGACGATCAAGGAACTGAACAGCTGTCTCCTTGTCTGGGAGACGAGCTCGCATGAACTGAACTTTGGCGTCGTCTACTGTGAGACCATACGCCTTAATGAGTGCAGCTTTCATCATCTCATATGTGAGATTGTCTCCACGAATTCTGTGGAGAATATCGAGGGCGGGGCCCTCAAATAAACTAAGAAACTGAAGCCGCTTAGCTGCCTCATCCAGTTGATACATGTCTGCCATGTCCTCAAAACGAGCTATGTACGGCTCGATTCGCTCGCTTTCCTTGTATGAAGGAAGCTTGATGCGTGGGGTCGCCAGGACATGTGCAGGGAGAAAGCTCGTGGAGCTTGGACCAACTGCAGCAGACGTGTCTGAAGCCAAGGAATCTCGCTTGAGCTTCAGCACTTCAAGTTCATGTTTTTCTCGTGCTTCTCGCTCGGCACGTTCGTGTTCTCGTTGTTCCCGCTCGTATTCGCGCTCTTTCTCACGCTGCTCTTGTTCATAAGCACGCTCTCTTTCACGTTCCTCACGCTGTTCTCGCTCGTATTCGCGCTGTTCTCGCTCGCATTCGCGCTGAATCTTACGCTCTTCGCGGGCATCATTCTCGCGCTGCTGCTCCTGATTATGCCGTGAGAGTATATACTCTTTAATTTCGGTTGGGTCCGAAAGACCCATTTCTTTGGCTTCCTGTAAAAATACAGTAGTAGCCATGGCGCTAATTTATTAAGCAAAACCGAAATTGAGTACTGACTGCTTAGCGACGAATACTAATAAACACAAGTAAAGAGAACAGACACAAGCTAGTGGTGACCAGTCTTATCTAGTTAACTGGCAAAAATAAATAAAAAATGTAAATGACTGGGAAGACTCAATAATAAACACAATGGGTATGGCGACTTCCCAGGAGCGAATAAAATCGTGTGGCGTTACCAAGAATAAACTAGAGTTAAGTACTCTATTGATTAATAAAGCAAAATTCACTTGCTAAATTAAGGGTAAACACCAGTAAGCTTGTGCCTATAAACTTTAATGATAAATACCTAAATATGAATGAGTGAGCACTATCTCGTGAATAGCTTTAGAGCTAGGAGTTAATATCCTGGAATGAGGTCGCCAATTGTCAGGAGTTTTTATAATATCACGGTAATTTTGATATAAATGCTTAAATATTATTTAAATTGATAATAATATTCAATAATATTGAAGAGCAGAGACAATGATTGTCTTGCTACATCAAGCAACGATTACTTTACGCTGGCTTAGCACGATTCTCTGAGAACGAGAATTTATAAACTTCCTCAACAGTACACAGCAGAGACTAATTACTCACAATTGCTGAATTACTGTACTGTTAGCCTCTGGAGAAAGTTACATCACCCCTGACAATAAATAACTAATACTAATAATAATAACATCAGGTTCTTGCTGATGCATTAACTCCTGGCACAACGGATTTCAAGTTAATACAACAAGACTGGTCTAAGTACCAGTTATGAAAGCAACGTTTATGCAAGCTAGGAGCTATATGGAAAATAAGCTTAATTATGGAGAAATGAAACAAGAGTTTACTTACATTAAGCTCAAGAAAGGAACTGTTAAATTTATTAATCACAAAAATAAATTTAACGTTACAATTCAAATCAATTAAATGAGACGCACTCACTCACTCACACAGAAGCTAAATACTTACGCCTAGAAAAAAAACACCTTAACTAAGCTCTTAAAACTACAAAATACACAAAAGAAATACCAGTCGATGAATACTATGTATCACCCGAGGTGGGGGGTGGGAGTACTGGGATTAACTGTACTAGTGGAGCTTGGGGTGCTAGCTGACCTCTCCACTTCTGAGCACAAAACCTTTCTCCGTCACAGCAAACACCAGACTGAATTCAAATAATGTACAGGCAGGACGCACAAGCTACCAGAAGGCGTGGCTAACGGTTTAGGCAAGCAGAGGTGAACGATAAAGAAACAATAGTATCGCTCAGTAGCGCACTTAGTGACGTGCATCAAATCGGTCACCCCTGAAAACGGTGACGAATGATTTGAAAAGTATACCCCGAAATGGAGAGAGAAACGGTTAACTGAGCGATACACAGTGAGTTTTCCACTAATAGTTCGTGGCTTCTCACAAAAAGGAAATGTCGCGAATTGATTCGTGACACCCAGTTCATCAGAGACACTGTAATACATCTCTACCTTTTACGAACACAGTAAGATACCTATTTCACAAAGACAAAGGGCCATGCTTCTAGACTTGATATCTTTGCATTCTACAGAGAAGAATCACTAAGAATGCATGATTCATTGACGAGGTGTGGAGATTAGTAAGATTTCTGTGGTAAGAGTAATTAGAGCTTGTGTTAATGGTTCGTGCAATCACCATCACCATCATCATCATCATCATCACTGCCGAAGGAGATCTTGGAAGGGAAAATAAAGGAATGGAAAGATGGGTTGTTGGTCAGCACCTTGAGAGAGAGAGAGAGAGAGAGTGAGAGAGAGGGGGGGGGGTGGAGGAGGCTACTATATTCCGTTCACTTTAACTAGGCGTCAAACTAGCATCTCTCCATTTCTGAGTTATAACAAGAGATAATCGCTAGAATATGCTGCTAGTCACGAAGAAGTGTAATGGAAAGGATATAGAGCCATAGTAGTCTTTTTTCTGACGCTGAGCTACGGGAAATAAGTTGCAAAAGGACGAAAACCTCTGTTTAGTTAAAATGAATGAATTATGAGTCTGCCATTTTGTTAACAATGGCCAGTTTGATGGAGTTTATCGGTATCATATATTTGGTTACCTCTCTCTCTCTCTCTCTCTCTCTCTCTCTCTCTCTCTCTCACCTTCTCCGTCGTTTTGGCATTGTGAGTAGACCATTCGAACAAGATTCCCTAATTCTCAGTTGCATCCTTAATAACGCTGATAAAGTGACTGTCATCACCACCTTCCCTACACCTGCATACACCTCTCCATCTTTTCTTTACTTACCGTCTTCACAACCTTCCTTACACCTGCATACACCTCTTCAGTTTTTCTTTACCTACCGTCATCACCACCTTCCTTACACCTGCTTACACCTCTCCAGATTTTCACTCCTATGTGCGTTGAAAATTACTCTGTCCTCCATTTCTCTATCGTAAACAGAATCTTCATTAATGTCACTACTATAAAGCATTGCACACGTTTGAACTATTTTCATCGCATCCTGGCTTCGGCTTGTTACTTTGTTAGATTTTTTCAGAGCAGACATTTTATATCTGGATAGATTTTGCTAACTTTTTATTTAGTTTTACTTTCCTCTCTTCATCTGGGTCATTCACCTCTCAACAGACCTATATGCTTGTGAAAGAGAAAGTGACAATTTATTCAGACTGTTTCTAACTCCTTTACTACGAGGGCGCTCTCCTTGTTAAATGAAGGAGCTCGAGTCTTGCAATAATAACGTGACGTAAAAAAAGATAGCGATATACTACACACGTAAGCTTCATAACAAAAGCTGCTCAATACTTCACCTACCGAGTCCCAGAAGTACGAGTAGGTACCGACACCAGGCGTTACGGAGAGGTCACAGCATCACCCCAGTCTTACTTGTAAGAAAATACACTCATTAGGCATAGGTAGAGAGTGCTGTAGGAGTGCTGTGAAGTGCTAAACCTACTCTCACCTGTAAGAAGCACACTCATTAGGTACAGGTAAAAGGTGCTGTGGGAATGTTGTGGGGAACAGGTTAAGAGCAGGAGAAAAGTGGGATAAGTGCAGCAGCTCTATTGGATCATGCTAACTATATCTCCTCAAATTTAACATGGCCTGAAACTGTCTTCTCCCCGACTTAAATGCTGAGCTGAAGCATGAGATTAACACCATAGGGGCATAATTATGTCTTCTTAGTATAACAGGAAAAGTATTTGGCAGGATACAATACTGAGAGAGTTAGGGAAATAACAGAAGAATTAGTTGGAGAAGAACTGGGAGGTTTTTAGGAAGGGAAGAGGTTGTTTAGATCAGATAGTCAACCTGAGGTGTTTAGTGGAAAAGTTTTTACAGAAGGGAAAGATGTTGTATGTGGCCTTCATGGATTTGGAGAAAGCACATGACAGAGTGTACAGACAAGGAATGTGGAAATTATTAAAAATATGTGGAGTAAATGGGAAACTGTTGAATGCTGTGAAGAGTATGTATGAGGGAGCTAGGGCTGCAGTGCGTGTGAATAGTGAACTGGGTGAATTTTTGTCTGCATGTTGGATTGAAACAGGGATGTGTCATGTCCCCATGGTTGTTCAATTTGTATATGGATGTGATTTTAAAAAAAAGTACAATGTAAGGCAGTGGATGCTGGAGCGGCCCTAATGCGAGAGGGCAGCGTTTGGAAATTTCCTATTCTGTTGTTTGCAGGTGATACCGAATTGTTGAGCGAAGACGAAAGGGAAGTGGAAGGCTTAGTGAATGAGTTTGTGAGAGTGTTTAAGAAATGGAATCTAAAGGAGAATGTCGGGAAGAGCAAGAAAAATAAAGTCAATTAATGGACAGTAAGGCTAGAGAGTGAGGAAATGGAAAAATGTGAGCACATTCAAGAACTTGGGTAGTGTGATGAGTAAGGATGGAAATGTGGAGGATCCAGTACTTGAAAGGGTACAACAGGGAAGAAAGATTGCTGGTTCTTTGAATGCAATGATACGAAACAGGGAAGTGAGCTTGGAAGTAAAAAAGTTGCAGAATAACAGTATTGAGATACCCACTCTAAAGTATGGAAGCGAAGCTTGGACCTTGTTAGAAGGACACAAGTGAGGAGTGACAGCAGTGGAAATAAGTTATTTGAAAGGAGCTTGTGGAGTTACACGGAAAGACAGACTGACAAATGAAGTGAAGGAGCACTGTGGCTCGGATATGAATAAGACAAAGCGTTAGGAGAAATACACTTAGGTGGTTTGGCCATGGGAAAAGGGTGGAGGGTGAGAGACTAACTAGGAGAATGTATGTAATTGAGGTGAAGGAGAGGGAGAGGGAGGGGGAGGCCAAGGATGAGCTGGAGGGATGAAGTGAAGTGTAAAAGAGACCGGAATGTAAGCTGACAGGAGGGCAATGAAATGGCAGGGGTCAGGGTGACATGGAGGCGATTGGTTTGTGTCCACCTCTTACGGGATTAAGGAGTCTGGCTGTAGGTAGGTAAATAGATAGATGGACAGAGATAGATTAACAAAATAGTCTGATCAGAACAGAATCGCATTATGAAAAAATCGTGAACAAAATCGTCCTCGAAAAAAATTCGTCTGGCGTCAGCATTGCAAAAAAAACCTTCCGCAATAACTACGAGAATGTGTAGTCGGGTTGATGCCAGAGTCCTACGAGCCGGTTGCAATTGCAGTGAGGGTCCCGTGGGGTTGCAACGATATTTTTGCAATTTGCGGTGGAGATGTATGTATATTCTCTTGGATACGTACACAGATACATACGCACAGGGATACATTCACGGGAGGATGTACGCACACACACACACACACACACACACACACACACACACACACACACACACACACACACACACACACACAAGCATGGGATGTACATACACTTTCGTACACAAGCACATTCTCTCTCTCTCTCTCTCTCTCTCTCTCTCTCTCTCCTACAAACACACACACACACACACACACACACACACACACACACACACACACACACACACACACACGCTCAAGTGACCCCCAACTTTAATACATTAAAGTGACAGTCAACAGCAGCTGTCACCACACACACACACACACACACACACACACACACACACACACACACACACACACACACACACATGCCCAAGTGACCCCCAACTTTAATACATTAAAGTGACAGTCAACAGCAGCTGTCACCACACACACACACACACACACACACACACACACACACACACACACACAAACAGCAGATCATTAGCACAGCACAGTATAAGACAAAGTAGCACCATCACAGCAATACAACACAGTGAAGGAAAACATAGTACATATTTAGCATAGCACAGTAAAAGACAAAGTAGAACAGTGACAAGAACATAGCACACAACAGCACTGTAAAAAAAATAAAACAGCACTTCTTTAGCTAAGCACAGTAGAAGACAGAGTAGCACCATCACAGCAGCACAGCACGGCACAGCCCCTGCAACGACTGCCCTCATACATGTGTGTGTGTGTGTGTGTGTGTGTGTGTGTGTGTGTGTGTGTGTGTGTGTGTGTGTGTGTGTGTGTGTGTGTTTTGCTGTGCTGCTGTGATGGCGCTTTAACGATGCTGTATTTTGCCGCACTGCTGTTATGGTGCGGATGCATGAAACTTGCCACACTCCCGCCTCAATAATGTAAGTTTCGTTGCCCTCCCGCTAAAATTGAGTAAGTCTGTAGTTAGTGTGTTCCTTGTCCCACTGTCTTTGTTATTTTTATAGTTTTCGCATTTTCCTAAGTACCCCCGCCCCCTTGGGAAAATGGAAATGTTTTTGTGATGGTGGTGGTGTTAGTGGGCTGGGGGAGAGTGTTAGTGGGGGTGTTAGTGGTGGTGGTTGTGGTGTTGTGTTCTTACCTAATTGTTCTTACCTAACTGTATCTCTACAGGAATGAGTCAAGCTCGTATTGTCCCGCGCATTAAACCATTTTTATCATACGTATCCTTAAATTTATGAATAGTTTTGGCACACACTATTTCATTCGGTAGTGCATAACACTGATCAATTGCCCTTTTTGAGAAATCGAATTTTCTAAGGACTCTGTCACCTCTTATTTTATGTAGCTTTTTGCAGTGTCCTCTTGCTGATGCCTTCTATCTATCTATCTATCTATCTATTGCCAGACGCCTCAATCCCGTTTGGGGTGGCCACAAACAAATCGCCTCCAAGTCGCCCTGTCCCCCGCCGTTTCACTGCCCTGCTCCCAACTCACACCCCCCTCTCTCATATACCTCTCCACCCCATCCCTCCATCTCATCCTTGGCCTCCCCCTCCCTCTTCCCCCCTCCACCTCACTCACATACACTCTCTTCGTCAGTCTTTCACCCTCCATCCTCTCCACATGGCCAAACCACCTCAGTGTGTTCCTCATAACGCTTCCTATCACATCCACATCCACACCACAACGCTCCTTTATATCCTCATTCGTCAGCCTGTCTCTCCATGTGACTCCACAGGCTCCTCTTAAATAACTCATTTCCACTGCTCTCACTCTTGACTTGTGTCCTTCCAACAATGTCCAAGCTTCACTTCCGTACGTTAGAGTTGGTATCACAATACTGTCATGTAGTAACTTTTTCACTTCCATGCTCACTTCCCTGTTTCTTATCACTGCTTTCAAGGAACCAGCAACCTTTCTTCCCTGCTGTACCCTTTCAAGCACTTCACCCTCCAAACCTCCATCCTTACTCATCACACTACCCAAATACTTAAACGTACTCACATTTTCCAATTCCTCACCATCTAACCTCGCTGTACATTCACTAACTTCACCTCTCTCAAAGACCATCACTTTACTCTTCCCTACATTCACCTTTAGGTTCCGTTTCTTACACACTCTCTCAAACTCATCCACCAAGCCTTGCAGCTCCCCTTCGTCTTCACTCAACAACACAGTATCATCTGCAAACAACAGTACAGGGAGTTTCCAATCACTATCCTCTCTCACCAGGGCCACTCCAACATCCACTACCCTACCTTGTACCTCTGTTATTACCCCATCCATGTACAGATTGAACAACCATGGAGACATGACACATCCCTGTTTCAAACCAACTTTCAAAGAGAAAAATTCACTTAGTTCACCATCCACACGCAATGCAGCCTTCGCACCATCGTACATACTCTTCACAGCATTCAACAACTTCCCATCTACTCCATATATTCTTAACACTTTCCACAATCCTTGTCTATCCACCCTGTCATATGCTTTCTCCAAATCCATGAAAGCCGCATACAACTTCTTTCCCTTCTCTAGGAACTTTTCCACTAAAGATCTAAGAATGAATATCTGATCTACACAACCTCTTCCCTTCCTAAAGCCTCCCTGTTCTTCTCCAACTAATTTCTCTGTTCTTTCTCTAACTCTGTCTATAAGTATCCTACTATACACTTTTCCTATTATACTAAGAAGACAAATGCCCCTATGATTACCACACACTTCTTTTTCCCCTTTTCCTTTGTACAAGGGAATAATTATACATGACTTCCAATCCTCCGGGACTCTACCTTCCTCCCAGGCCAATCTGCACATCTTCCACATCCATTCTACTACTATCTCTCCCCCATGCTTCAGCATTTCACCACACACTCCATCAATTCCTGGGGCTTTCCCCGATTTAACTCTCTTCATTGCTTCCACAACTTCTATCCTACTGATTTCTTCCTGTCTTCTCACCTCCCTCCTTCTCCCAGCCATTCCCCAGCCACTTATACTCGCATTACTTCCATCCTCTACGTTCAACAATTCCTTAAAGTGTTCTCTCCATCTGCTCACTTTTTCTCCCTTCTCCACTAGTAATCTACCATTTTTATCTTTCACTCCCCTGCTAACTTCACTTCCACCCTGTCTTACTCTTTTCACTTCTCTCCAGAACATTTTCTTACAGTCCCTCCACTTTACACTCAAATTCCTTCCAAATTCCTCATCCACTCTCTTCTTACTCTCTCTTACTAATCTTTTCACCTCTCTCTTCCTTTCCACATACAACTCTCTCTTCCGCCTCTCAACTTCTTCCACGCCCCTATTTCTCACCCATTCATTGTATGCTTTCTTCTTTTGTGCCACAGCCTGTTTCACCTCTTCAGTCCACCACGCTGTTCCTTGCACCCCCCTCCGCCTTCTCTTCCTTCCACACACCACATCACATGCTGCATATATTTCTTCTGTAAATATCTTACACACACCTTCCACGTCTCCCATCTGCTCCAATTCATATTTGCCCAATCGTTCCTCCACTTCTCTCTTATACTCTGCCTTTTTCTCATCCTCTTGTAACCTTTCCACTCTCCTTGCAACTACTCCTTCCTCTCGTCTTTCCCTTCTTCTATTCCTCCATCTCACTTGCATCCTAAAGCCTTCCCATAGGTTATAATTCGCTGATGTCTATTTTCCCTTTCCCTGAGATGCATTTATATAGTGTAATCATGTCTCCTCTTTTCCTTCTCTCTTGTAATGTTGATAGGTTCAGATTTTCTAGTCTTCCTTCATAGCTTAGATCCTTGAAGTTTGGTACCCATCTTGTGGCAGCCCTTTGTACTTTTTCAATCTTATCTATGTTTTTTTTGAGATGAGGATTCCAGACCACTGATGGATATGCCAGGGTTGGTCTGATGAATGATGTTATTATCTTTCTCGGCATGTCTCCATTTATATATGTGAATGCTAGTCTTCGCATACAGTGTGTGCATGTTTTGTACCTTCTCATTTATGTGGTCAGTCAGAAAGAGTCAGTTATTGATAATCACTCCCAGATCCTTTTCCTTTTCTGATATGTTTATGGTTGAACTTACTAGCTTATAATCCCTATCTGGTCTTTTTTCCACTTTTATCAAGCTCACTTACGTGGCATTTATCCACACTGAATTCCATTTGCCATCTATTGCTCCATTCATGAAGTTTATTAAATTCTTCTTGTAGCTCTCTGCAAAAGTCTGTGTTCGTAATTCTCCTTTGTATAATTGCATCATCAGCAAACATATTTAGATAGCTTTCATTCCCAATGTTACTGTATCATTTATATATACTAAAAACATAACTGGTGCCAGCACTGAACCTGCGGAACTCCGCGAGTCACTTCCCTCCGTGATGAGTCATTACCCTTCAGTACTGTTCTCATTTCCCTTTTTCTGAGAAAATCCTGCATCTAACAGAACAGATTACCTTGCATTGCTCCTTAATGGAACAGTTTCCATTAAAGTCTTTGATGCGGTACTCCGTCAAATGCTTTCTTTAAATCTAAATAAATACTGTCCACTCATCCCTCTCTTTTCTCTAGTGTTTCTGCAACTCTGTCAAAATAGCTTAATTGATTTATAACACATGATTTTCCTTTTCTAAAACCGAACTGTCTTTCCGTTATCATATTGTATTTTTCCAGATGGTTTACCCAAAATTTTTTTATTAGTGTGTGTGTGTGTGTGTGTGTGTGTGTGTGTGTGTGTGTGTGTGTGTGTGTGTGTGTGTGTGTGTGTGTGTGTTGGCGTTAATGTTTGTGTTTGTGATAATGTTTTTCATGTTGGTATCTTAGTGCTAGTGTTATAATAAGTGTTTTTCATAGAGTTCGAGTTTGTGGTAGTGTAGGGGTAGTGTTAGTGATCCTGGTAGCCCTGTCTTTGCTGTTCTTATCATTTTCTTGTATTTTCTTTACTAATCTTCCTCGTCGTGGATAATACAGACATGCATGCTGGTGTGCTTGTTATTATTCTATTGAACCTTTATCATTTTTATGTTCGCGCTCACAAAGTGAGGAGAGTATAATGTTTTAGTCTATCTGTGTGTGTGTGTGTGTGTGTGTGTGTGTGTGTGTGTGTGTGTGTGTGTGTGTATTCCTGCTTTGGTAGTGGAGAGAGACGCCTCCATGTGGTGGTACTGATATAAGCGGGTGGTGGAGCTGCCCGGATATACAAACGTCCTTCAGTGCCCTCCCTGTCATCTGAAAGGAGGATGGAGGACTGCAGAGGAAGGAATTCACGCTCAGATGAGTTCGGAATTGCATCTACTACTGCTCCTACTACTACTACTACTACTACTACAATATTGTTTTTGTCTTTTTTGCAGCAATAAAAAAACAGATGTTGCTTCCTTTGCGGCAATGCCCTTATTATCCTTGTATTATCAACCAATCGTTTATTGTTCCATGAGGAGGGAACAAAATGCGGGCTCCTGGCCTTTGGTTCTTTGTTTCTTGTATTTAAAAAAAAATAAGGCGGGAGGGGCTAGGGGTCAGGGTACACAATCTTGCCATTTAAGACGAGGGTAACCGGTTGTCCTTAAGTGAGCAGTTAAACCCAAATCAAACCACGAAATTAATAGATTCCAGCACTACTAGAAACCATCTTGCTTGTCCTTCAGTGTAGAATCTGCCAAAGGTAACACTACATCGAGTGAGTGGATGGAAGGCAACCCCACCCATCACATATACTCTACTATGAAGTTATGTTTCAGTCTCTGTTAAATGCCTGTATCCAAGTACAGTATCTTCTGACTGATATATTATCTGTCCGTCTGCAAGTCTGTCTGTCCCAGTGATGCAGCTGCAGTTTAGTCAGTACTATGCAGTCCTTTTACCTTAACCTAACCAAAGTTTTAGCCTTTTGCAGTTTATTTCTGGCATAGCTCAATGATGTAACAAGACAATACTATGCCTCTACAGCCTTCCCAACAGCACATATTCGTGACTAGCATCATATTCTTGTGTTAATCTCTTGCTACAACTCAGTATCCATGCTAAAAAGATGGCAATTTTTGGCTACGTTATAGTAAAAGGCATATAATTGCAATATCTTAATAATAATTTATGAAGTGGTGCCTGCGAAACAGAGAATGCAATAAATGACTGCTTTTATATTTATTTATTTATTTATAATGCAAGAAAGAAGGAACAAAAGGCGAGAAGCCCGCAAGATTTTTCCCTCGAAGAAAAAAAATAAAACAAGATATGAGAGAGCCAAATTCAAAGTCCGTTCATTTCGAGATGCCTGGACACACTGCGCTTGAAAGACTGGAGGTCATAGGCAGCAGGAAATAAAGACACTGGAAGACAGTTTCAGAGTTGACCTGTTTCATATATGAAGGACTGGGAGTAACGGTTAACTTGCGAGCACTGGGTTACAAGGAGGGTGAAAACATCGACATTTATTATTCTCAACGGTTAAGGAAGTTCCCTAACACTCCTTTCTAAGCGATTTAGTTTGCTTTTAACACCCTGACGTCCTCTTCTGTGTTCCCTAAATTATTCTAATACCACCATACTCAGCATCATACAAAATTATATTAGTCAGACGTATCCAGAATTAGATCGGCTAGGAAGAGGTGTTAGGGAGCTTTCTTACCCTTTAAGAATACAAGCCCAAGACCTTGTTGAACAGTGTTATGCTTCGATTTAGCAGAGAAAATAATAAGCAGTTTCTCAAGCACTTGTGAAAGGTGGAAAGTCACCGATGCTGTATTTTCCTTTATTACGGTTGGGTCGAAGCATTGCCCTGTTCAGAAAGTATATCACGTCAAAGCTGTTTTCACACGATATTTTTCTGTTTTCTGCCTTAAATATGGTGTGTTAATACTGCGAACACCATCATTATCAGTTTTTTCATGTGCCCTGTGGTCCAAAACTCACAACTACAATCTTGATGTAAATGTGTGAATATGTGGAGAGGATGGAAAGTGAGAGACTAACTCATTTGTTTTACCGACCTATGACATATCTCTCTCTTCCACAGAATAAAAAAGTTGGTAGCAGCAAGAATTAAATGGAGAGTAAAATCGCCTGTCAGTACTTTAATTTAATGGAAAATACGTCCCCGCAGTGAAGGGACTTAACACTTCAAAAAAATTTCCACCTCCAAGAAACTCCTATCACCAAAACTTTTCCTCCCAAAAGCTGGAATCGAACTCACGTCCTGCCAATCAACAGCCCACTCCTCAAACCACTCAGCCACCTGTTCCACCACGAAGTTTTGGAGTCATCGCGCGAGGAGGGAGTATAAATATTACATATTTTTTTTCTTTTTCCTTTTAATGGACTTGAGAGACACCCTCTGACGTTTGCCTTAGGTTTGGTGTAGTTGGTTAGATCGGTTTGGACTATGTTATGTTGCTGTGTGATGAAGAGGGCGAAGTAAACTGGATTAGACTGAGTGACGGATAGGCTGGATTGAATGTAGTCGAGTTACGAGTTAAGTTAGGTCAGTTTAGGTTAGGTTAAGTCAGGTTAGGTCAGGTCAGGTTAGGTCAGGTCAGGTTAGGTTAGGAGAGGTTAGGTTAGGTTAGGTTAGGTTAGATTGGGCTGAATGAGACTAAGGAAGGTTAGGTCATCTTAGTTTAGCTTAGGTTTGATTGGATTTGCATGTCAGGTCAAGTAAGGTCAGTTTTTGCCAAGGTTACGATGATCAGGTTAAGTTTGCATGGATTAGGCTCGGTAAGATTATATTAGACATGGTTAGAAGTTGGTGGATTATCTTAACCATCTTAGAAATCATCAGACAAGTGGTAGCTAGATTTTCCACACTGGATTCTTGTGTGTGATTATATTGTTAGATTATATTAGATTAGACTGGGCTATATTAGGCTAGATTAGGTAAGTTTAGAGATTTAGTGGTTGTCTTTATTGTCCCAGAGTTCCTTGGACAAGATCGGGTGATACTTTTTTCATAATGGGATTTGTCATTGGTTATAATCGTTGTGTTATGGTTTGTTATGTAATGCTATGTTATGTTAGATATAGGGGAGATATAGGGGTAGTTATATGCTTCCATACTGGGCTTTGTCGCTGCTTGTAATAGTTATGTTATGCAATGTTACTTTATGCTATGTTATGCTATGTTACATTAGATTCAGGGACAGATTAGTGATATTCTTCCCTACTGGGCTTTGTCATTGGGTAGTAATCGTTCTGTTATGCAATGCTATTTTATGCTATGCCATGTTACACCATGTTACTTTATGCTGTTATGCTATGTTGCTTTATTCTATGTTATGCAATGCTACTTTATGCTATATCATGCTATGTTGTCACGCAGCGTTACTTTATGCTATGTTATGTTGATCAGTGTTACTCAGTTCTATGTCATCCAGCGTTACTTTAAAATGCTGTTATGCTATTTTATTTTATGTTATGTTATGCTATGTCATGTTAAAAAACGCCACCTTTATCCACACACACAAGTACACTATGCCAAAACACACACACACACACACACACATTTCCAGTAGCTATAGCACCGAACTCGGCATATGTTATGGACATCGCAGTTCGAATACCAGTGTTGCCAGAGGATTCCGTGGTCTTTAATGATGAGTGAGTGTATGTGTGGCCCATTTTTACTAGGCACTTTGTTTATAGTTCTCTTGATATATTTTTTTTTACTAGCCTGTTCCCGCTTCCGCATCCCTTCTGTTTCATGGGAAAGACAGTGGGAAAGTTGGTTAGGGTGATGATGATGATGATCATGATGATGATGATGATGATCATGATCATGATCATGATGATCGTGATGATAATGGTGATGATGGTGATGATGATGATGATGATGACCACTGAAGTCACTGGTATTTTTGCCCTGACTATAATTCATACCAGTTTATGATCAATACTTAGTCACACCTGATCCCCTTCCACACCTGCCCTATCCAACCTGACACCCCTCCACACCTGCCCCAGCCACACCTGACACCCTTCCACACCTGCCCTAACCACACCTGACACCCTTCCACATCTGCCTTAGCCACACCTGACACCCTTCCACACCTGCCCTAACCACACCTGACAGACTTCCACACCTGCCCTAACCACACCTGACACCCCTCCACACCTGCCCCAACAACACCTGACACCCTTCCACACCTGCCCTAACCACACCTGCCTTAACCACACCTGCCCTAACCACACCTGACACCCTTCCACACCTGTCCTAACCACACCTGACACCCTTCCACACCTGCCCTAACTACACCTGACACCCCTCCACACCTGCCCTACTCCCTCCCTTTATTTCCCTTACGTGTGACTATTATCCACATCAAATTGGAGTTGTAGTTGCAGGTGATGAAGCTAGACTAATTAAATATGGACAGGTGTGAGCTGTGGCCAGGTGTAATTCTAATGTGGATTTACACACACACACACACACACACACACACACACACACACACACACACACACACACACACACACACACACACACACACAGTACAGACAACACACACAGTCATAAAACTGGTCCATGGCCGCCTATTCATCAAGAGTTGCATGCACGTTATGTATCATTCTCGCCAATGATTCACACACACACACACACACACACACACACACACACACACACACACACACAGTCTGTGTTCTGTCAGCGACGATTCTTATCATTCTCCATTAGGGATGGCAGTGAAAGCTTTGCTCTTGTGATATTTTTTTTTTTTTTTAATAACAACGGAGGAAGGAAAAACAAATGGAGAAAAAAAATAATCCATACACCAGATTACTGGTGTCCTCTGTTCATAAAATATCTGTAACAGTTAGACTTGAACAGTTGTAGGCTGAAATTTGGAGGAAAACAACTCTGGGGAAGCAAGTTCCAGAGAGATGCAGTTCGGGGAATGAAAGAATTCTGATAGGCAGAAGTTCTGCAATATGGATGAGTTACATTCCAGTCATGAGCGCTGCCAGATGCCCGTGTAGCACGAGGGAAGGCATGGAGAGGTGGCACCATGGACGCAACTTCGTCTGAGCATTTGCCAAAAAAATATCTGTAAAATAATGCAAGGGAGGCAACATTCCTTCTTACTTGCAGAGGAGGTAGTTTATATGTAATGGCAGGGTTGTTAATGATTCTAACAGCTTTATTCTGAATTTTGTCTAGTTGTCTTAATGCAACCTCTCCACAACCATTCCACAAGGGTGAGCAATATTCAAGCTGAGAGCGCACATGACTCTTATAAATTATAGCTAACTGCTCATCGGCGAAGAAGTTACGGACTCTGTACAATAATCCAAGTTTCTTTGAGGCGGTTTTAGCAAGTGATCTGACATGAGAGGTCCAGCTGAGGGCACTGTTAAGTGAGACACCAAGAATTTCAATACTTTTGGAGATGGGAATACTAGTAGCACTGAAGGTAATGTACGAATCTGGCAATATCTGTCTATTAGTAAACTGTATATATTTAGTTTTACTAGCATTAAAAGAGACAAGGTTGTTTTGTCCCCATTCACTGATTGTAGATAGATCTTGATTTATGGAGATGGCTGTATTGAGCTGAGAGGTAGAGATATTAGACTTTGTAAATGGATGTCTGAGTGTGAATGAACTATGTAGTGTTGAGTCATCTGCATATGAGTGAATGGGATTGTGAGTGACAGATAAGAGATCATTAATATGAACCAGAAATAGGGTTGGCGCCAGAACTGATCCCTGCGGCACGCCGGCGTTGATTGAGTGGAAATTCGAATATACATCATCTACTTTTACTCTTATTTTCCTGTCACTAAGATAAGAAGAAATCAAAGGAACAAAAGACGCTAGTCCATAGGAAGGGAGTTTGGACAGCAGGGAACGGTGCCATACTCTGTCGAAAGCTTTAGAGATATCAAAAGCTACTGCATGAGTTTCTCCAAAAA
This sequence comes from Coenobita brevimanus, assembly GCF_032717465.1. Lineage (NCBI taxonomy): Eukaryota > Metazoa > Arthropoda > Malacostraca > Decapoda > Coenobitidae > Coenobita > Coenobita brevimanus. Next base: position 25,479,298 of record NC_137069.1, read on the forward strand.
GATCAATTGATTGATGGATGGTATGAGTTAAGAGATTGAGTATGTCAATGGTGGATCTTTCGTGGCGAAAACCGTATTGTCTATCATTAATTAAGTTGTTAGATTCAAGATGTTTAACAATATGCTTATTAATTAAAGTTTCAAATACCTTACCAAGAGAAGATGTGATAGCTATTGGTCTGTAATTGGAGGGGTCAGACGAACTTCCTTTCTTCGGAAATGGGTGGATATTGGCTTCTTTCCATGAATTTGGGAATAAAGAAGTACGTATGCATAGTCTGAATAATTTAGCTAGGACAGAGGCAAGTTCAGGGGAACACTTTTTCAAAACAATTGGCGGAATTCCATCTGGACCTGGAGCTTTGTTGGTAGGTAAATTGTCTAGGATGGATTTTACAAATCTTATCTCTATTTTAAGTGGGGCAATTTCGGGAGAATCAAGTTCCAGTACTGAGACATTCTGGCTGGTATCATCTATGGTAGAGTTTCTTGCAAAGGTACTAGCAAAGATATCTGCTTTCCCACGTGGGTCATTTGTAATATTGCCATCTGAAGATTTTAGTGGGGGAATGGAAGATGACTTGTTAAAGTTATTATAGAAAGAATTAAGAGTTGACCAGAATATTCTATTGTCATTAGGGTTGTTGAGTAGTTTTGATGCTTGCTTTTGAAGAAAGTTTGATTTAGATAGATTTAATACAGCTTTTGCATGATTTCTAGCAATTTTAAATTGGGAGAGTGATTCAGGTGTTTTTAATTTTAAGTAAGAGTTATATGCTAATGACTTTTGGGCTGTTGCTCTGGCACAATTGCCATCAAACCATTTTGGAGAGTTTGATCTTTTAGTGAATTGTTGACTTGGTATGAATAAATCCATACCAGCTAGTATTAAGTCACAAATGTGGGACTAGGTAGAATTGGGATCACTAGAGAAGAAAGACTGCCATGGAACATCAGCAAGATAATTTCTAAATCCATCCCAGTCTGCCCTGTCAAAGTGCCATCGGGTCACCCTTACAGGTTCGGAATGGGGAGGTGTAGGAGGGTTAACTAATGAGGCTTTGATGAGATTGTGGTCAGAGGATCCAAGTGGTGACAGTACCTCTATCCTGTATTGATCTGGATTATTTGTCAAGAATAAATCCAAAAGATTGGCATTATGGTCAGGATTATCAGGTATTCTGGTTGGTTGCTTTACCAACTGGGTGAGATTAAACGATTCCGCAAACAGCTCGCATTCCAGACCAGCGTCGTCAGTCCGGGCAGAATGCAATAACCATTCAACATTGTGTATGTTAAAATCACCCAAAATGGTAATTTCATTGCCAAGGGCAAGGTCAAGGTTACTCAACTGAGTGGATATGGAATCAAATACACTGGGTTCCGAAGAAGCATTGGGGGAACGATAAACTACACAGATATATTTGGTAATGTTTTGGCAATTTAATTTATATAATGAGTAATCAAAACTGGATGAAGTGAAGTTTAAAATAGTATCAACTGCATATTGGGATTTGATATAACAACGCTTGCTGCCCTTGTTTCGAAAGTTTGTAAGGAGATGGTAACCGGGAAAACAAAATGGAGATAAATCGGTAGAGGGTGAGATTTGTGGTTCTGTGAGGAAAAGGGCTAAAGGGGATAAATTGACTTAAAATTGACATCTCTCCATCTTGAATACTGAATTATAGCAAGGGAATAACAAGAGAATATTATGTTAGTCACAAAGAAGAGCTGTGGAGAAGGTGTAGAAGGACAGCATTGACTTATTCTGCCACCAATCTATTTGAAGTAAGTTGCAGAAGGACAATAATCTGGGCCAAGTTGGTGTGAAGGAACTGCAGTCATATCAGAGGCTTTCAACATCTATCTATCTATCTATCTATATACATAGGCTGCTTCCCCCAAGAAAAGGGAGGTAGCCGAAGGACGACACACTCTCAATTTACTCATCCACTCAAACACATTCATTCGCATCTTAGCCCCAAGGGGAGAAGGGACAGATCCTCACCGCACCACACCGCACGACAGTCAACTGCGAAGTGCAATCAGTAACATCAGCAGTAGAGCCCGCTTGCAGAGCCTTCAACCTAGTTTGGCATAAATCTTAAGTATCCAAACTGTCCTACTAGGGGTTATGTCCATCGTTCTTTGTCTTTATCTCAGGCCTCCTCTCCGGTCATTCTACAGCTGCAGTTATGGGCGGCCACTTTTCATCTAAAACTATAAAAACCGTTTCTTAAGGTGCTGTCCTTTCGTCCCCTGTCTTAGATTTCTTCATTAATGACCTTCTAAGCTATACATCTTGATCTTATTCCCTCATACGATGATGTCACAATCCCCAACATTCATTTCCCGCTTCTGATACCGTACATCACAACAAGTGCTTTAAGAGTTACGGTATACAGGGCAAGGCTTTAGCACACATGGCCTCTGATTTGACTATTATCTGTCTGTGGAAAAAGAGACTTGTTTTTAATGGCTCAAAAAACTCGACTCCTCCACACTTCATTCCAAAACGGTCTTCCGCATTACTCTCTCTTTACGATGCTGGAGACAACGCCTTCTTTCAGTGGCACCGATAAAACCCGACGGATTCGCTACCCTGCTATACAAGCTCCCCTATACTCCCTCCCTATCCCCTCAAAGGAAGGAGGGCGGGCTCAGGAGGGGGACTGCTTCATAGTAGAGTCTATAGAGGTTCACATTTATATAAGCATGAGTTTCTACTGCTATGCTACCACTACTACTACTACTACTACTACTACCACTACTACTAGTACTACCACTACTAGTACTACCACTACTACTACTACTACTAGTAGTACTACCACTACTGCTACTAGTACTACTACTACTGCTGAACTACTCTACCTTATCTTTAATAACATACAACTTAATATTAATTCTCTCTCTCTCTCTCTCTCTCTCTCTCTCATATGACACTTTTAAACAGAGTGGAATCAAAGGCTTTTCGTCTCATCAACTCTCCTTTCTGTCACAGACTTCCTTTTCTGTCTCAACCTGTCTCTGTCAGTCTGTCCTCACACACACACACACACACACACACACACACACACACACACACACACACACACACACACACACACACACACACACACACACACACACACACACACACACACACAGCAGGAACGCACAGTAATAATTTTTAAGACCTGCTCTCACGATATGGCAATTACTTATTTGTCGTTCCGTACTAACAACAGGTAGCACAAGCTACCTTCTAACACCTGTCTCTAATTAGTATCTGCTGTAACACTATGTGCTTTTTATTTCAGTTCTTAACATTCTCTTTTTTAATGTATCCGATTCTGGGTATACTGTAAACGAATAGTGTTTCCTGAGATCCAGCAGTCCTACGTGAACCCCTACACTGACATGTCACCACGTCGATGCTAATACCCACCGTCCATATTGGCCGTCACATTCAGGTCTGATGTACTTGTGACAGGACGCTTGGCTCTGCAGCATCAGTAAGTTTGTGTGTGTGTGTGTGTGTGTGTGTGTGAAATTTTAAATTGCTTTCTGATCAAGACTGGGATCGAACTCTCTTTTTTATGGACAGAAGACAACTCCTGTCACCACCTAACTACCACCTCCTCCTTGACTACCACTCCTTCTTGACGTAAGAGGCTTGACAGCTTCTTTCTTTCTGGGTGACTTATTTTGCACACATTACACCTTAACATCGTCCCCTGTGTCACTGATGCAACCTATGTCGATTTAAATACATCTAGAAAAAATAAAAGAACATGAAGGTGTAAAGTAAATGAATCGCTAAGAAAGAGACATTTCGATCATGGTTCTGTTTTACAACTACATCGTGGCATTACTTTGTTACATTTCGTTACTGTTTCTAACTTTACTGTCTTTCTCTGTCACACCATAACCCACATTATACTTGTATCACACCACACCACACCACACCACACCACATAAGAGCACATCACACTCACTATACATCACCAAGAATTTCTCACTAACACCACAATCGCACTGTAACACAACATACCATGCCACACTGCACATCATAAGTACTTCTGACTCACCTTGCATCACTATGCTGTTCTATTTTATCAAATTTCACCACACCACACCACACCATGCCATACTGCTCTGCCTTCATACTTAGATACATTACTCTTCAATTCGCCTTACTGTACTTAGCTACACTACACAGCACTACATTTCAGTACAGTAAATTTCACTACGCTACACTACACACAGCCCTACCCTACCTTACCCCACCCAATCACTCCACACCACACCATCCTACCTTACCCTACCCTATGCTACTCTACCTTACTCTACCCCACCACACCACACTACCCCACCCTACCCTACCTTACCCTAAACTACGCTATATTACCCTGCCCTACCCCATCACACCAGACTGCCTTACCCTACCCTTCGCTACCCAATACTACCTACACTACATTACACTACAGTACACTCACCAAACTGTGGCACTACTTACCCACCACAGATGCACCCCTCCATACCTCCACTCGACACCATTGTACACCAAACCACACCACACCACACCACACTTAACCGCGCTGCAGGAACACTTAAGCACATCTGAGCACCATTGTTTTAGTTTATAATGTGTTTGCTTCATTATACCAGGTGCACCCGCTATACCACTACACCACAGCGAGGCAAAGTACATCACAGCAAACCACAGTTTTAAATCAACACCACACCGCACATCATCAGGCCTTTAAATGTACAACATCACACTCCACTACACACACACACACACACACACACACACACACACACACACACACACGCCCTCATTATTCCAGGTGAGCATAGATTTTCCTGGAGAATTCAAGTCATGCGTCTTGCCACCTGCCTGTCAGTGGGCATTAGAAGTAACGATTAACATTACTATGTTAACTTTATATTCTTTACCTTTATTGGGTGTTATGAGATGGGCATTAATCAGTGGGTTCTTTATCTGTGACTACACCATATCACACCATACCACACCATACCACACCACATCTCACCACACCGCACCCACAGCTCTACCTCTCCACATTCTTACACTACCACACATCACTAGACAACGTCACATCTACGTTCTACTATTCTCTTCCACCCCACCACATCACATTGCACCACACCACACAACACTACACCACACCACCACAGTGTTCCTGCACAAAGACACCAAAGAACACCACATCACACACCATTCCACATTATACCATGCTGTTCCCCCGAAATCAAACGCACCATACCAAACTACACCACACAACACACCTCTCTCAGCTGTCACACCACACCAAATCACATCACACCACACCATACCACAGCACAATGCTCCCGCATAAGTGAACGCACCACACCACACCATTACACCATCACACCACCACATGCGACCCCCACATCATTGCTGGTAAAATGAAGACTTACTTAAGGATGAAATAAAAAGAATCTTAACCAACTTCCACAATAATTTATACACACTTTTCTTTAGCAGTCATATTTAAGGTGAATAATTTTCCCTTGACATTTTTTCAAGTAATGGTTCGCACTACGTCTCATTTACTGGACGCCTGATTTGTCTAGAAACCAAGGAGACTCAATTCGTACCTCATAACCAAGGCTCTCATTGTCGTGGGTTCAGTAAGCTCCATAACACTTCTTCCTTAGCGATTTATTTCTGGATATAGGTGGGTAAAATATATTTTGTACGTTATCCATGCAGAGAATGGCGATATTGGAAAGCTGTATGAAACGCAGAGGAGGACAGATAGGTGTATTACAAAATAAATCGCTTAGGAAAAAGTGTTAGGGAACTTCCTCATACACTCACGACTTACTGTTCTAGGTGTGCGATTGACCCAGTTCCCTCAGATGAAAAAAGATGATAGTATGGGTGTGAAATATACAGTACAGTTATGGGGAAAGAATAAAAGAATGATTTTGTAGGCCCAATGCAGTTTACGCTCTGTCTGTCTGTCTGTCTGTCTGTCTGTCTGTCTGTCTGTCTCTCTCTCTCTCTCTCTCTCTCTCTCTCTCTCTCTCTCTCTCCAGTATCTATCTATCCACGTGTGTATGTATGTATGTATGTATCCATCCATCTATCTATCTATCTAAATCTATCTAACGCAAATCTTACCCTCAATAAAAATTACAAATAGGGAACACTGAATCTTAGCATCATATCACCTGGCCTCCTACCTGTTCGTGCCATTAGATTTTACGATGGCCATTACGATCCTTATCATTACGGGCCATTACCAGGTAGACATCCATCCTTGTTAGCGTTATCAGTGAAGGATGTGTGATGATGATGATGATGATGATGATGAGAATGAAGATGATGATGATGAGGAGGAGGAGGAGGAAGAGAAGATGATGATGATGAGAATGAAGATGATGACGATGAGGAGGAGGAGGAGGAGGAAGAGAAGATGATGATGATGATGATGATAGTGATGATGATGATGATGATGATGATGGTGATGATGATGATGGTGTCCCGAGAGGAAATAAGGACATCATCATCATTATCACGAGGACAGGAGGGAGGATGGGTGGGAGGACGGACGAGCTAAATGGCGAGTGAACGAGCAGAATGACGAGCTAACAGGCGGGCGAACGTGCAAAAGACCGGGTTAAGGCGCATGCAAATGTCAGAAGGGGCTAACAGGCGGAGGAACGGGTGAGCGAACGGGCGGGTGAAGGGACGGGCGAACGAACAGGTGAAAGGACAAATGAAGAAACGGTGAAGGGATGGGTGAAGGGACGGGTGAGCGGGCTGGCGGACGGACGGGTGAAGGGACGGGTGAAGAGAAGGGTGAGGGGACGGGTAAAGAGACGGGAGAACAGCCGGGTGAACGGATGGGTGAACAGAGGGGTGAATGGGCGGGTGAATGGACGGGTGAACGGACGGATGAACAGAAGGGTGAATGGACGGGTGAAAAGACGGGTGTCCAGATGGGACTGGTGAAGGTGAACGGAAGAGACAGGTGAACGGACGGGTGAAGGGATGAGTGAACGGACGGGTAAAGGGAAATGGACGGGTGAATGGAATCTACAGATGAAGAGACGGGTGAACGGAATGGACTGGTGAAGGTACCGGTGAACGGATCTGACGGGTGAAGGTGAACGGAAGGGACGAGTGAAGGGACGGGTCAACGGACAGGCGAACGGATGAGTGAACAAGCTGAAGAAAGGACGGGTGAACGGGCTGCCATATTGTCTGGTGAACGGGCAGGCGAATGGGCGGAAGAACGAACGGGCGAACCGGTGGGTGGACGGTGGGCGAACGGAGGGGTGAATGAGCGAGCGAATGGGTGGGCGAACGGACTGGCGAACGAGCTGGCGAGCGGGTGGATGAATGAGCGGACGAAAGGGAGGGAGAACGAATGGGTGAACGAGCGGGTGATCGGGCGGGAGAATGGACGGGCGAACGATAGGGTCAAAAGGATGGGTCAACGGACGAACGAACGGACTGGTGAACGGACTGGTAAAAAGTTAGGCGAATGGAGGGGTGAACGGACGGGCGAACGTGTTGATGAAGGTGCGGGTAAGCAGGAGGGTGAACGGGTGGGCGACCGGGCGGGAGAGCGCTAGGGCGAACTGGCGGATGAACGGGTGGGTGAATGGACCCGTGAACGGTTGTATGAACATGCGATACGTAAACGGGCGGGGGAACAGACGGGTGAATGGAACTGTGAACTGATGGACAAATGAACGGGTGAGCGGGTGGGTGAAAGGGCTGGTGAACGGGCCTGTGAACGGACGGGTGAACGGACGAGTGAATGGATAGAAGGGACGAATGAAAGGACGGGCGAACGGACGGATGAAGGAACGGGTAAAAGGCAGAGTGATGGGACGGGTGAAGGGGCGGATGAACGGACGGGCAAGCTGGCTGGAGAATGGCGGCCAAATGGGTGGGTGAACGGACTGGCCAACGGGTTGGTAAATAGGCCGGCAAATAAGCGGGTGAACGACCGGGTGAACGGGTAGGCGAACGGGTTGGCGAACGGGCAGACAACAGGGCGGGCGAACGGGAGGCAACTGAGTGGGCGAACGGGTGGGTAAATGGGCAGCTGAACGGACGGGTGAACGAACGTGTTAACAGACGGGCAAACGGACCGGTGAACGGGCAGGCAAACAGGCAGGCCAACGGGTGGGCGAGCGAGTGGGCGAACGTGCAGACGAATGGGGAAGTGAACTGACGAGTGAATGGGCGGCGATCGGAAGGGCTATCGGTGGGTGAACGGATGGATGAACGGACAGATGAATGGGTGGGTGAACGGGCGGGCGAACGGGCAGGTGAAAGGACAGGTGAATGAGGAGGTGAAGGGACAGGTGAAGGGACGGCGAACGGACGGGTGATGGAATGGGTGATCGGGCTGGTAAACGTGCTGGTGAACAGGCAAGCGAACGAGCAGAATAATGAGCGGGCCAAAGAATGGGCGAACGAATGAGCGAACGAACAGGCGAACAGGTGGAAGAAAGGGAGGGCGAACATGCAGGTGAACGGCAGGGCGAACGGGCAGGTGAACGGCAGGGCGAACGGGCAGGTGAACGGCAGGGCAAACGGGCAGGTGAACGGGCGGGTGAACGGGTGGGTCAAGGGACGGGGGAATGGACGGTGAAGGGACAGTTGAACGAACAGGTGAAGGGACGAGAGAACGGACAGGCAAACGGAAGGGTGAATGGAAGGGCAAAGGGGAGGGAGAACAGACGCGTAAAGGGACGGGTGAATGCACGATCGACAGCACGGGTGAACACACGGGTCAACGAAAGGGTGCACCTACTGGTTAAAGAACGGTTGAACGGACGAGTGAATGGACAGGCGAAGGGTCGGGTGACGGTATGTCTGAAGATAAGTGAACGGACGGGTGAATGGACGAGCAAACGAACTGATGAACGGACGGGTGAACTGGGGGGGAGAAAGGGAGGGTGAACGGGCAGGTAAACGCGCGTGTGAATAGGCGGGTGAACGAGAGGGCGAACGAGTGGGAACACACACACACACACACACACACACACACACACACACACACACAGATAGATAGATAAATGGATAGTTCACTGACCAGTCTACAGGGAGTGCAGAAAGGAATATAAAACAACAAATATACAGTACATGTCTTTAACATGTCAAAATCAGAACCTGTAGCGCAGAAACATAACACAACAGGGGCACCGGCAGCAAATAATAAAACTTAAACCAACAGAACAAAATAAATACTGTACAGTGAATCTGACAAGTATAGTTTAAGAATATCGAAAATGATCCCACACGTTGTATCATATCAGTGTCGCTCAGTAAAAACCTGCTCTAATTTTGTCACACACACACACACACACACACACACGAAGGCAATCATGAAGAGAGGCAGGTTGACAAGAGACAGATAGGCAAGTAGACCGGGTGTTTGCAGGCTGTCAGGTCCCAGAGATCATCATCTGCCTAACCTTGCCTCGCCTATTTCACCCTCCATTTCCCTGCCTCTCCTGCCTCACCCTGCCATCATCATCTTCACCCTGCCTAACCCTGCATGTTCCTGCCTCATCCTGCTGTCATTTGCCTAACTCTGTCTCACTCTGCTTCCCCCGATCTAACCTTTCTATCTTACTCTACTTTCATTGTTCTGCCTTACCTCGCTTCGCTCTATTTATCCACCTCGCTCTGCCTCATTCACCCTTGCCTCACCCTGTCGCACCATTCTATCCTGCCTTACCCTGCCATCATCTCACCGTTACTCCTGCTTCTCCTCTCTTATGTCACCCTGCCTCACCATTCCCTGTTTCACCTTGCCTCCCCTGCAGATCTACTGCACCCTTCCTTCCCTCATTTGCCTCATCCTGACTTACCAAGTTTCTCATGTTTCTCCGTTTCCCAGTCTTTCCCTGCTACACCCTCCCTCTCTTTCACCCTGCCTCTCCTGCTTACCTACTTTACCCTCGTTTCCCTCCATCTCCACACCCTGCCTAACTACTGTATGTCTGTCCTGTTTCACCCTGCCTTCCCTGCCACTCCCTCCCTTGCCTCATCCTTCCTGCCTACACATTTTTCTCCCTCCTGCCTCACCCTGTACACCCTGCCTCACCCTAGCAATATTCAGAGTCCACCCAGTGTCCAAGCGGTGGCCGAGGGGTTGGCCTGTCAAGTTATGGCGCTGTCGGCTCGTTAGCGTCACGGTTGGAATCCTGGTGCGGGCAGCTGGCGCCACTCGACTCCTGGCCCTAGTGCAAGTGGCTTTGCAAGTTCCCTAACACCTATTCCTAAGCTATTCATTTTGCACGCAACACCATAACATTCTCTTGTATGATGTTTATATAGTTTTAATATCGATGAAGTTTACGACAATAATAACCAAGGGGATAATGAGGTGTAATTCGCTAAGGAAGGGGTGTTGCCAAGTCTCCAAAGCCACCGTGGGTTGGTAGGTAAAATGAATACCTGGGTAACACCTGGGGCAGGTAACTGTGGTAACCTGGATAATGTAATGGTCTTATATTTGAAGGGTAGTGGGTAAATAACCCCTCACAGGCTCAAAGGCTGAAGTTATGGAAGTTAGCACTGTGGTTAAGCGCCTTATGTGTCAGTTCCATTTTTTTTTTTTTTTTTAATGCTAAATCTGCCTTTCCTTTCCAAACTCACTTTCCTCTACTCTGCCTCATCCTGCCTAACCAATCTTATCTCACGTTCTTCTGCCTCACCCTTCCTCACAATGCCTCACCCTGCCTCACCTCTCTTGCCTCACCTCTCGTCCCTCACCCTGCCCCACTTGTGCCTCACCTCTCATTCTTTGTTCTTCTCTCACATTCCGCCCTCTTGCCTGACCCTCGCTGTCATATTACACGGTACCTCACCTCTCTCTCTCTCTCTCTCTCTCTCTCTCTATGAGGGACACCTTGAAGGAAGAGTGAAAGTCAAAATTCTTTTCTTATGCAGACCAAGGACGAATGGGGAAGGTGTGTTTGGTGGGTGAGCAGTGTTTTCTGGACGTGTTTTATTGGCAATGTTTGTGTGTCAGCGTCTGCATGTTAGTTAATTATATCCATCCTTTTGAAATGAATCATTGAAAAAAAGTGGAAGTTATATAAAATAAAAGTGGAAAATATGACTACAATTATAATTCTTTGTTTAGCTGATTAAGTTGCTATGGGGTCCTGGTGCCAGAAGGGGGAGAAGAGGGTACAAGCGACACACACCAATTCCCCGGCATTGATATCGCCACCTGACAATGTTTACGGCTGAATAATGCAATAGCCGCACTGTTGACGTGGCACTGCAACCCCACCGCAATATTGCAATGTGTTTAATGATACTTTGCCTTGACATGGATGGATTATGCAATGTTGAAGGGGTATTTGTCAGGATGAGGCCAGTTTTAGTCCAAAGTCGGGTCGAAGAGGCTGTTTACGGTAGGTTTTCTTGTCGGTGAAGGATGTTCCCTAGTACACACACACACACACACACACACACACACACACACACACACACACACACACACACACACACAGTGCCATTTACTATCTCATTCCCTCACCCATCATCATTTTCCTCTGTCTGTGTCTGATATTTCTCACCTCCTCCGTTATCATTTACACTCTCTCTCTCCCCCCCCTCTCTCTCTCTCTCTCTCTCTCTCTCATTCTTATATTCCTCCTCCCACCCATTCTTTCCTTCATCTAAGTCTCCTCCCTTGCAATTTACTCTCCCTCGCATATCTTTCCTTAATCTCTCTCTCTCTCTCTCTCTCTCTCTCTCTCTCTCTCACACACACACACACACACACACACACAAACACACACACACACAAGGCCAAACACTGTCACTGACACCTTCACATTAATTATGGAACAGGCCTGAAATATTTGTCATCAAATGCCACTGAAACAAGAAGACATTTATACCGCTTAATGCACTTTTGGAGTCTTTTTTTTTTTTTTTTTTTTTTTATTTAATGCATACTCGTGTTGCTAACCTGGTTTATGTCCGACTTGTCCTTATTCTGAGTATTCACAGAGGGAGAGACTTTTATCTAGAGAAATTCGACAAAACTGCGTCCAGAGGAGGAAGAAGACGAAGAAGGAGAGGAAGAGAAGGAGGAGGAGGAGAGCAAAAGAAGAGGAAGAAGAAGAAGAAGAAGAGGAGGAAGTGGAAGAAAAAGAAGAGAAAAAAAAAAAAAAAAAAAAAGAATGAGCAGGGAGGTGGTTGCTTTCTCAGGCAGAGGAACTCCTTGAGAGTGAAATGGCTGGGAAGCATGCCGGCACGTGACTGGCTACAGCATAGCTGGGTCTTTCGGGTGTGGGCAATCAGGCAAGTTAGCTGCCTACTGCGACTGCAACACAATGGCGAGGTGTTCAGGAAGTTAGCCAAAGAAACCTTGATGGACTCTGAAAGAACAATAATGGCCCCCAGTCCCGTGCAGCCCTTGGGTGGGCAGGGGGTGCTAAGAATCTCACGGTTGCCTCAATTACAATCTAATTCCTTTGTCAATGCAAAAAATACAATTAAAATTGGTAACTGGAATGTGAGAACGCTAAATCATGACGGTAAAATCGATGAGTTAGTGAAGGTTTTTCAAAATTACGGACTTGATATTTGTGCTCTGACAGAAACTAGATTAACTGGAGTCGATAAGTTGGATTTGGAGGATGGTATACGTTTATTGATATCTGGCCGACAGGACGGAATGCATTATCAGGGAGTAGAATTGTTGCTGGGTTGTAAGGCAAATAAGGCTTTATGTGAGTGGGATCCTACAGATGAGTGATTGTTATACGCACGGTTTAAGTCAAATCATGGCAACATCAGTCTGTTTGTGTGTTATGCACCTACTAATGATGCACTCGATGAAAGGAAAGACACATTTTATGAAAAGTTGCAAGAAGGAGTAGGAAGGGTACCTAGACATGATGTTTTGATCTGCGTTGGAGACTTTAATGCAGTAATGGGCTGTTCAAATGAGGGATTTGAGGCATGTATGGGTAAGATGGAAGTTGGTAGTAGGATGAGTGAAAACGGAGTGAGGTTTGGAAGCTTCTGTCTAGCAAATGACTTAGTCATCGGGGGCACACTCTTTCAGCATTGCAATATACACAAGACAACTTGGGTGTCGCCGTGTGGAAAATATAAAAATCTGATGGATCACATCGCTATCAGTAGGAGGCATAGAAGTTCTCTGCTAGATGTTCATGTTAAACGGGGAGCGGATATTGGTAGTGACCATCAACTCAGCATTGCAAAAATAAGGTTTAAACTTAAAAATCAGAAGAAGGAAAAATCTGGTGTTGGTAGATACGATATTGTTAAGCTTAGAAGGGAAGGAAAAGAAAAGGAGGAATTCAGATTAGAATGCAGAAATAGGTTTTTGGTGTTGGAAACGTTGGAAGAGGGGGAGAGAAGTGTAGATGAGATGTGGGAGGATGTGAACAAAGTTTTGCATGAGACTGCTGGATGTACGATTGGAAGGAGACATAGATTCAGGAGAAAGAAATGGATATCAGAGGAAACGTGGGATATGATAAAAAAGAGAGTCGAGGCTAAATTGAGGAGTGAGATGCAATGCGTTGATGAACGAGAGATTGAATTAGCAAGAGCTGCGTACTGGAGTTTAAATTCAGAAGTAAGAAGGTTAGCTAGGAGAGATAAAAGAAGATGTGTGGATGAAAAGGTTGCAGAGACTGAAATCTTAATAAACAAAAATGATGGACAGAGTCAAAGAATAGCATATGAATCGATTAGAGAACTGAGTGGTAATGCAGGTAAACGCAAGGAAATACCAGTTAGAGACAGGGAAGGAAATTTATTGACCAAAGATGGAGATATTAAAAATAGATGGAAAGAGCATTTTGAGACAGTTCTTAATAGACCAATACCACCAGAAGAGGATATACCGTCTGCTCAGGAAGATTTAAATATAGAAACAGGAGAGTTGAGGCTTGCAGAAGTGGAGAAAGCAGTAAAACAGTTAAAGAATAATAAGGCACCAGGGGAGGATGGTTTATTTCCGGAAATGTTTAAAGTGGAGGGGGATAGATTAATAATGATCTTGACCAAGCTATTCAATAAGATATGGGTGACGGGGTTACTACCATCAGTTTGGAAGAATGGTGTAATTGTTAAAGTTCCGAAGAAGGGAGACCTGAGTGAATGTGGTAATTGGAGGGGAATCTCTTTGTCACTGATAGCTTTGAAAGTTTTCAGTAGAGTGTTGTTAAATAGGTTGGAGCCGGTGGTTGAGGGTATTCTGAGGGCCGAACAGGCTGGTTTTAGAAAGGGACGTGATTGCAATGATCAGATCTTTACAGTTAGGCATTTGATGCAGCAAGTTAATGAAATGAGAGTACCGTTAAGTCTTTGTTTTGTTGATTTTGAAAAGGCTTTTGATAGTGTTTCGAGAGAGACTATGGGGAAGATGAGACATTATGGAATACCAGAGGAGTTTGTGAGGGTCATTATGAACATGCATGAGGACACATTTTGTAAAGTGATGGTTGATGGTTGTCTGAGTGATTCGTTTGAAGTCAAGTCCGGAGTAATTCAAGGTGGTGTTCTATCGCCTTTACTATAATTTATATTGGTCATTGATTACATTATGAAACGCGTTGGAACAGAAACCGGTGCAGGTATACTTTGGGGAGAGAACAGGAAACTTTTGGATTTAGATTATGCAGATGATATAGTTTTGATTTGTGATGGGCCAGAAGAGATGCAGAGAATGTTGGACTGTTTGGTGAGTGAAGGTCGCAAGGTGGGTTTGGTTATTAATTGTGGAAAAACTGAAATAATCAATATGAATAAGGAAAATGCGCAGGAATGTGTAATTGTAGGTATGGTTGTAAAGCAAGTTGATAGGTTTAAATATTTAGGTACTTATTTAGCCAAGGATGGTTCTTTGAACTTTGAATTTGAGGAAAGGTTAAAGAAGGCTAATCAGGCAATGGGAATGCTTAAAAATATTTGGAATAATAACAATTTTTCTGTGCATACAAAAATCAAACTTTATAAGGTAATGGTTAGGAGTATCTTAATTTATGGACACGAGTCTTGGTACAGCACAGTGACTATGGAAAATAAATTCTTGGTGTTTGAAAACAAAGCACTTAGAAGAATATTAGGAGTTAAGTGGTGGGAAAGGATACCAAATAGTAGAATTAGAGAAATAACGGGAGTGCAGCCGGTCGATGAATATGTTAGGTTCTCACGATGGAAGTGGCTAGGACATGTGTA
>NC_137069.1:25499544-25504544 GCF_032717465.1 Coenobita brevimanus
GAAGACCATGTATGAAAGTAAAATGTCATTTCTATTTAAAGGGGAGGTGTGTTTGTTCCGGCGCGCACACACACACACACACACACACACACACACACACACACACACACACACTTAAGTATCCATTAGACGGCTAGAGCTGGTGGTGAAGACTTGTGTGGATGGTTTTGTTATATTTCACGTGTGTGTGTGTGTGTGTGTGTGTGTGTGTGTGTGTGTGAGAGAGAGAGAGAGAGAGAGAGAGAGAGAGAGAATGTCAACATTTAGGTCTTATGATGATGATGAGGAGGAGGAGGAGGGACAGAAGGAGAAGGAGAACGACGATGATGACAACGGCGACAAAAATTATAAAATTTATAAGGATGATGATGATGATGATGATGATGATGATGATGATGATGATGGAGATAATGATGATGAGGTAGAGGAGGAGGAGGAAAAGGTAAAGGAGAACGACGAGGACGAAAACGATAATGATGATGATGATGATGATGATGACGATGATGTGTTTTCTGAGAATGTCTAGCTTATTCATTTGTAGCTATCCAGCCTCCCTCTAGGATTTACACACACACACACACACACACACACACACACACACACACACTGAATGGCTGTGAACGTACTGTAGTGTTCGAACCCATTCCGATATAATCCCTAATCCTACCTACTTAAGGGAATGAATGCACTCTCTCTCTCTCTCTCTCTCTCTCTCTCTCTCTCTCTCTCTCTCTCTCTCTCTCTCCCTCTCTCTCTCTCTCTCTCTCTCTCTCTCTCTGTTGTATATTATTTTTTTTCTTTTCACATATTCCTTCACTTCTGCTCACTCTCTGTCTGTCTGTCTGTCTGTCTGTCTCTGTTGTATATTAACTTTTTTTTCTTTTCACATATTTCTTCAGTTCCGCTCACTCTCTGTCTGTCTGTCTGTCTGTCTGTCTCTCTCTCTCTCTCTCTCTCTCACCCCTTGTCCCCTAAATAAATGACTAGCTTTACCTGATTACAATCATCTTCAAGAAACAAGAATAAAAAATGAATTTAAAAATCGAAAATATTCATTCTGTCCCGTTTGGAAGCATGATTTTTTGAGAGAGTTTCATTAAGAGTTTCACCAAGGCACTCCTTCACGAAGCTGGGGATAAGCTTTGAGGGAAATTCTCCTCTTCCTCCTCCTCCTCCTCCTCCTCCTCATCATCATCATCATCATCATCATCATCATCATCATAATCTCTATTATTGTCATCTATATTGTTGCTGCTGCTGTTTTTACTACTACTACTACTACTACTACTACTACTATTACTATTATTATTATTATTATTATTATTATTATTATTATTATTGTCAATAATTATTTTACCATAAAGTGTCATTATCTTTTTCACCAGCATCAACAGTAACATCATCGTTATCATTATCGAACCTTCTATGTAAACAACAACAATTA
This sequence comes from Coenobita brevimanus, assembly GCF_032717465.1. Classification (NCBI taxonomy): domain Eukaryota; kingdom Metazoa; phylum Arthropoda; class Malacostraca; order Decapoda; family Coenobitidae; genus Coenobita; species Coenobita brevimanus. The sequence goes on from NC_137069.1 coordinate 25,500,989, forward strand.
CAACAACCATAATAATAATAATAATAATAATAATAATAATAATAAAAAAAATAATAATAATAATAAAACTGAATCTCTCTCTCTCTCTCTCTCTCTCCCTCTCTCTCTTTCGTATACACATGTTAAAACATCTACTTCCTCTGAATATTCCATACCTCAATATTTGGTAGTCATAATCATCATAGTACTCGCGCAGGGACGCTTATTAATATCAATAATCTCTGTGCAGTCATCTAGGAATAGTCTCATGATAATTAGCAGACAGACTTACAAGCAGAGAAATCGTATCAATTATACAGGCTCTAATATAACCTTGGTCACCTAATGGCGGCTCTGCACGCTGCTCAGTTTCCGTCAGTCTCCCACTTCAGTCCCTTATTCCTGAGGTCATACTCCATGACTTCGTCCCAGGTCTTTTTTAGCCTGCCTCCAGCAACCCTACCCCCAGCGTTCAAACTCCTCACTTCCAGCACCCAATTGCCATCCTCCATCCTCTCCATATGCCCAAAGTATCACAATCTACCCCTTTTCATCACAAAACCATATTTCACTTCATTCCTATCTTCCCTCTCAACTCTTCAATCATAAATCTACCCCCCTCCCCCTCCCCAGGAATCGCATTCAAGGACGCACTACACATATAACTATTCATTGTCATTTCTGTACATCTGAACCTACGACTATCCTCTTACTTTACTGTCTAGGTATCGCTACCATGTAACATTATGTTACATGCCACATAAAAAGATTTACTGGCACGGAGGGAGAGCCCTCTCAATGTCAGGAGAGGCAACAGCTCCCTGAACTTCTTCCAACCACTCCTTACCCTAGCCACACAGCTAGCTCTAGCCCCACCTCCAGCACATAATATACCCCCCAAATAACAAAACTCTTCCACACACTCTTGAGATTCACCAGCAAGACCAATCCATTCACGCCTGATAATCTCTACATGCTCTCCCTGGCACAGCGAACGCACGAACTCAGTATTATCTCGCAGCCTATCTCTATTACCACTACATCATTTATGTAGTCACTTCTAACAAATAATGTACAAGATGGAGCTACTTCCCACACCGTTGTGGTAAACTGCACATGGCCATTCTCCCTGTGCTTTGACAGTACCGCCACCAGCCCTAGATATCATCACTTTTGTTTTATCCACATTTAATCTCAAACCCACATGCCTCATTACGCCTCTCCACTTTCCTAAATCCTTCCCCCGTCTCCCTTTCATTCTCTGCAATCAACACCAAGCCATCAGCATACAACAGCTCCCACGGGAGTCTATTTCTGAAGTCACGTGAGAGAGCTTCAAGCACCGTGACAAAAAGAAATTATCTTCTCGCGCTTATGAAAATGAAATCCCCCTTCTCACTCTGTTTTCAGTGCTCTTCTATATGTGCAATAAGTCAGGCCATGGAGGACAGTGTTCAACTGCTTTTAAAGGTCACTGCAGCATGATTCTTTTTTCTGTATATCAGTGAAATGACCCGCCAATATGAAGGTTCTATGTGCTGTTGTGTGTTTGGTCCGTGCGCTTGTGTTTGGTTCGTGCGCTAGTGTTTGGTTCGTGCTCAGGTGTGTGTGTTTGGTTCGTGGACTGATTTTTGATCTGTTCGTGCGCTGGTGTTTGTTTGGTTCTTGCGCTTGTGTGTTTGGTTCGTGTGCTGGTGTTTGTTTTGTTCGTACACTGGTGTTTGTTTGGTTCGTGCGCTGGTGTGTTTGGTTCGTGTGCTGGTGTGTTTGGTTAGCTGTGTTTATTGGTTCGTGCGCTGGTGTTTATTGTGTTTGGTTCGTGTGCTGGTGTGTGTGTGGTTTGAGCGCTGGTGTGTGTTTAGTTCGTTCGCTAATGTGTGTTTAGTTCGTTCGCTAATGTGTGTTTGGTTCGTGCGCTGGTGTGTGTTTGGTTCGTGCGCTGGTATTTGTTTGGTTCGTGCGCAGGTGTGTGTTTGGTTCGTGCGATGGTGTGTGTTTGGTTTGTGCGCTAGTGTTTGGCTCGTGCGCTGGTGTATGTTTGGTTCGTCCTCAGAGGTGTTTGTGACAGTGAAAGCAATGGACTGAAATTTATCTGTCTATCTACCGCATCTGTCTATCTATATATCTGTCCATCTATCTATTTATCTATTTATTTAGGGACTGAAATTTTAACCACAGTGCAGTGACTAGAGAAATCGCCTTTACTTCTCTGCATAGCAGACCAACGCTTACTTCTCCCGTTTCTGACATATTTTCTTAAGCATTTCCTTGGAGATACGAACAGTCACGGGCAAGAATATAGTTCCAGTTTTCAGTCGAACATTTATGAAACCCTTATCTAATATTCTGAGAGATATACTGGGCTCCGAAGAATACATTACCGTTTTTCTAAAGTTATCGCTCATTATCTTGTTTTCTATTGTCATGGGGTGTATCGATATTTATGACCGCAAGTGTACCTTAGTGTATTTACATTGCGATTTATTCTCTAATACTTACAGCTATTGTTGTATGGCAGGTGATGAACTCGACTTACCAGAAAATAAAAATATACACAATTATTAATGGGAAAGTTATTAGATTTACTAATATCTCTATAATAAAGGTAGGTAGTAGTAGTAGTAGTAGTAGTAGTAGTAGTAGTAGTAGTAATAATAAACAGCACACACTGCCAACCCGAAAATCTAACATCTCAAAACATCCACTTGATGATGATGTGATGATGATGACGACTACTAAGCTATTACTACTACTACTCGCTATTTTGTACACACATACCAACAAATGATATTTTACTAACACAAGGAATTCCGTTGTAATAACATTTCTCAATAGTAATGTAGGCTATTTACCGTATGAACATTATTTTTATAATGCCTCCATAATCTTATATTCCAAAACACTCCATTGTCTGTACAGTTTTTGGATTCAGATATTTCGAAAAATCGAGTGTGTACAGGATTTTTATTAGTAATAGTAATGGCAATAAATAATACGTGCATTTGTGTAATTGGGTCGATTAAAACTGTATATGTATGCAGGTAAGTAGGTAGGTATGTCGGTAGGTGGGTATGTCGGTAGGTAGGTATGTCGGTGGGTGTGTATGTGTGTATGTACAGTATGTATGTAGGTAGGTAGGTAGGTATATAGGTATGTAGGAAGGTATGTGTGTGTGTATGCAGGTAGGTAGGCAGGTAGGTAGGTGTGTTTGTATGCAGGTGAGTAGCTATGTTTTTGTTTATCCATCCGTCTATCTATCTATCTATCTATCTGTTTATCTATCTACCAACCTTTGTGTTTTATCTATCTTAATCTATTTGTCTATCTAGCTACCTTTGTTTTTATCTATCTATCTATCTATCTGTTTATCTATCTGTCAGTGTCTGTGTATCTATTAAACACCAATCATTAATAATACAAGTTCTATCCTACATTATAGTCTTCACCACATCATCATCATCATCATCATCATCATCATCATCATCACCCAGAGAGCAGGTCATTTTCCCAACTTCCTAACCATCTCTTATTTAATTCTCTCTCTCTCTCTCTCTCTCTCTCTCTCTCTCTCTCTCTC
>NC_137069.1:25507044-25582044 GCF_032717465.1 Coenobita brevimanus
CAGAGAAATCGTTGAGTAGGTATGTCTTATAGAGACAATATAATAAGTAAGTCTATGGAGCTCTTTCTTGTTCACTCTCTCCACTACCTGTCGGTTCAATCGCTCATCTCTTCTGAGCTCTCTTTCCTAAATTCTGGTGAAACAGGGGTCGTGTCACGTGTGTTACACTGTGATTGGAAAGTTCCAGAAACCTGTGTGTGAGTATGTGTGTATGTCACTAGTCTTTGTTCCCCTGCTATCTCGCTGACACACTACCTGCATCATCCCCTGACATTGCTACTTCCTAATCGTCGTCAACATTTCCTCAGTTTACTTGCAAGATCATTTCCCTTTCCCAGGCTCGCATGGAGCTGTCTATCTATCTATCTATCTATCTATTATGATTTGTAATTATAATATGGACTCATAACAACACAGCATGTAGTGGGTGCATCACTTAACTTCATCCTAGTCTTTCTCTTCTGCTGCTCTGAAACCAGCATCCACACCCACACCCACATCCACCACTACACTTACACAGCATGTCGTGGGTGCATCCCTTAACTTCATCCTAATCTTTCTCTTTTGCTGCTCTGAAACCAGCATCCACACCCACACCCACACCCACCCAGCACTACACCTTTACACTAGCGTCTAGATGAATCGGTAAATTTGTTCTTTACCTACATTGCCAATCAACGGACACCCATCTCGTCTACACTATTCTACACCAATCTTGTCTACACTCATTCCGTCTTCGCCCATCCCGTCCCCAGCCATCCCGTCTACACCCATCAGTCACTCAGCAACACCTCTCACACACCAACCTTCAACCTCTGTATAGCCAACACTCTCACAACTTCAGCTTTCTAAATCACACCCACCCACTCTTCAACACTTAACTTTTACACACCCACACATGTTGCACACCCAAGCGCATCCTTTCCATAACCCTCGCGCACACACACACACACACACACACACAAATAGATTTCTCACCCTATCGCACCCTCATTCTTTCCTGTTCTTTTGCATCCTCTCTCACCGTCCCACACCTCCACCTCTGCTCCTCACTCACATCCACACCTTCACCACACACACACACACACACACACACACACACACACACACACACACACACACACATCCATCTGTTGCCCACCCAGCCTTCTAACATCCACAACCTCACTCTTACCTCTTTTTCCCACCCACACGCACGCCTCACCTACACCCAGCCATATTGCGCCTCTCGCATCTACTCCCACACACAGGCACTCAAGCATCTCATTCTTGCCTTATCCTCCACACCCACATCCACACCCACACTCATCCCTATCTCACTCACCTTTCCAATACCCACACCATACCTCGTACCTTTTCTCCCCACCCACACCCACACTTACACCCACACCCCAAAACAAAAACTCCTCACCTTACCTTACACTCACTCTCCACTGCATACTACCTCACCCTTCCACACTCCTACCTCTACTCCCCACCCACCCCCACGCCCACACCCACACCCACATCCACGCCCACACCCGCATGCCCACGCCCACACCTACACCCACAATCAGACAACAGTGCTTCGGTCCATGGGTTAATCTGTCCCACATCCACACCCACACCCATGCCCACACCCACAATCAGACAACAATACTCTGGTACATGCCTTAATCCCAGTGTGTTGTGTCGAGGCGGTGCGGGCAAGTTGGAAGGGTGTAACGTCGATGAGTTGGGACAGTGTTGTGCTTAGCTTTATAATTCTCCACGATTACCATTTTCAAGAGTGTGGCAGTGAAACTTAGGGCGGAAGAGATGGAGCGAGTTAGAGTGAAACAGGGACAGAGAAAGAATGAGGGTTAGATGGAGGTGGGAGTTAGGGTGGGAGATAGCAGAGACGGATAGGAAGAGAGAATGAAATAGAGAAACAATGAGAAATAGATGGTGGTGAGAGTTAGGCTGGGAGAGACAGCGACAGATAGGGAGAGAGACAGAGACAGAGAAACAGAATGAGAGACAGACAAATTTAAATTGAGAGAAGCAGTCTTAGAATGAGACAGAGATAGACAGATTTAGAGAGAGAGAGAGAGAGAGAGAGAGAGAGAGAGAGATTTTCCTTCACATACTCCAGCCACGACGACACCTCAGCGAGAAATGAACACCAGAATAGATTGCTAGTCACGAAGAAGTGCTATGGAAAGGAGGTGGAGGAGCAGCAGCATTGTCTTATTCTGCCACTGAGCTACGAGAAATAAGCTGCAAAAGGACGAAAATCTCTGCCAAATTAAAGTGAACGGACTATACGCTCAGGCGCCTATGACTCACCCTCAGCTGAATAAAATCGTCTGGCGTTAGATGGAATGAAATGCTAGAGCTGCGTCCATCATGTAGGGGGTTTAATAGCAGGAGAAAGTAAAAATAGTAGTAGTAGTAGTAGTAGTAGTAGTAGTAATAGTGATGGTAGTAGTAGTCGTAGTAGTAGTGTTGTTGTTGGTGGTGGTGGTGGTAGCAGTAGTAGTAAACATTCTCTTAAACTCCCAAGCCACCTCGAGACCATGGTAACATACTGTAAACAGGATTTAGTTAAGTACGAGTTAAGTATATGTACATATTCAAGTAGTACGGGAAGAGGAGTACAGATTTAGGCACAGTACATTACCTTGGTGTAAAATAGTACACTCACTTTAACCTGACGTAAAATAGCACACTCACTTTAACCTGACGTAAAATAGTACACTCACTTTAACCTGACGTAAAATAGCACACTCACTTTAACCTGACGTAAAATAGTACACTCACTTTAACCTGACGTAAAATAGTACACTCACTTTAACCTGACGTAAAATAGTACACTCTAACCTGACGTAAAATAGCACACTCACTTGAACCTGACGTAAAATAGTACACTCACTTTAACCTGACGTAAAATAGTACACTCACTTTAACCTGACGTAAAATAGTACACTCACTTTAACCTGACGTAAAATAGTACACTCACTTTAACCTGACGTAAAATAGTACATTCACTTTAACCTGACGTAAAATAGTACACTCACTTTAACCTGACGTAAAATTGCCATCTCTCCATCATCAATGTTGACCTATAACATGAGCTTAACAGTAGAATATGGTACTAGTCACGAAGAAGTGCTAGGGAAGGAAGTTGGGCCATGGAATTATGTGACCACTATCGTTCCAATATCGACCTAATTTGCATCAGAACCATACAGTACCAAGGATTAATTTCCAGAATGAATCGCACACAAAAAGGTGTTAGGGAAAGGGCTGATGGAGACGATAGCTTAATTTGTTGAAGGAAATAGCTTTCGTGTCTATCTACCTATCTGTCTATTGCCAGATGCCCTAATCCCGTAAGGGGTGGCCACAAACAAATCGCCTCCATGTCTAACAAGAGGATATTAAGTGAAACACACAGGGATCCAGTTTAACTGAGAACTGATCCGTTGGCTGTTGATGAAGTGAGTAACCAAGGAGACGAACATGGCCTATCTACTCTCTCTCTCTCTCTCTCTCTCTCTCTCTCTCTCTCTCTCTCTCTCAACCTTCCCCTTCCATATCCCACTCTCACAATCTCACTCTCCCACTTTCATTTTCTCTCCCTCACATCTCTACCTCTTCCTCATCCTCACTCTTCCACCTTCTCCTCCCTCCCTCTCTCTCTCTCTCTCTCTCTCGTCCTTGCTATTCCCCTATCTCCATTTTTACTCAATTTCGTTCCGCTACCAGTTCTAACTCCACGCTTACTTTCTTTTCTCCTCGCCCTCTCTCTCTCTCTCTCTCTCTCTCTCTCTCTCTTGCAACACAGAACAACAAGAGCGAGAAATTAGGAGGATGAGGAATGGCAAGGCTGGAGTTTGAATTGGACAGTGGAATAGCGACGTGGAAAGCAAGAGGGTAAAAACTGAGAGAAGGGAAGGGTATGGATGAGAGAGAGAGAGAGGGAGAGGGAGAGAGAGAGAGAGAGAGAGAGTATATTTAAATATACAAATTCTTTCTCTTTTCAGAACAGAGAAGGAGAAAAAACTCAACCCCCCCCAAAAAAAAAAAAAAAAACAATAAAGACAATTTTAGGATCATATTTAAATTCATCCACCTGAGCTAAACACAAGTCTCAACAAAGCTAAATTAAAACTAAAAACACAGGTCTCTTCAAAGCTATATGAAAGCTAAGTACATAGGTCTCTACAATGCTAAAGGAAAGCTAATATAGGTCTCTACAAAGCTAAATGAAAACTAAATACACAGATCTCTACAAAGCTAAAGTAAAGCTAAAAACACAGCTGTAGGAAATCTTAGCCTCTTCATACAGCCATTTTTTTTTCCAAGCAAGCAAGAACACACACACACACACACACACACACACACACACTCTCTCTCTCTCTCTCTCTCTCTCTCTCTCTTTCTAATCATACATTTTTGTGGAATTATTGAACCTAAAGATGTGAAATATGCATTTTCTGAAATCCCTATGACAACAGAAAAAAAATGATCATGTGAGATAGACTTACTAAAAATTGACCAAAATTTTTGATCAGAAATCCCAATTGATCTTAAAATTGTCTTAGTGTTGAGCATTTTAAAGTTAGGGATTTTTAAGACAAGGTCATTTGATTGGACTCCCTTTAAAAAATAGGATCTGCCAATTAAGTAATGAAAATTGGCTCATGACCAGCAATTTCAGGAGAGATTATGCGACTGATTTTTTTTTTTTTTTTTTACCACACGGATGCTTTCTTCATCTGAAAAAACCGTCTGAGATGAAAAGATGAAAAATAAGTGACGTCCTCAAAGCATTATGGGTAAATCAGTCAATCGTACTTCAAGGGCAAATTCTTCTCCTGGAATAATACAGAGCGAATTCCCTGCCTCATACTTCACCTGTACAATTTCACCTGTACAATATAATCACTCAGTATAGAACAGGTATTGCTCTGGGACGAGGTCAGACTCTCCCCTATAACCATTTCTAGGCACGTAACAAGCCATTGAGAGAGGCAAGAGAGGGAGTGAAGACAGGGACCGATAGATGGAGATGGACAGATACATGGATAGATGGAAAAGTGGATGTGTGGATGAATAGGTGCATGGACGGATAGATAAAGATGGGTAAAAAGGCAGATATATTAGTGGACAGACAGATACATACATACATAAATACATACATACACACATACATACAGCACAACATACAGACAGAGATAGAGATGTGGACATAGATAAAGAAAAGATGGATATAGACATGACAGACAGACAGACAGACAGACAGACAGACAAACAGATAGATAGATGGTAGACAGACAGATAAACAGACAAACAGATAGACAGACCGACAGACAGATAGAAAGATATAGATACTGATAGACAGAAGACACACAGATAGAAAGATATAGATACTGATAGACAGAAACTTTACTTACAATTCCTAAGCTGATAAATGGTCATTCCAGAGAAAGAGAGAGAGAGAGAGAGAGAGCAAAACTGATTCTCTTACTGCCTCTGTTCGGCTTTGCATAAATTTCTTCTGCTATTCTGACCATTTCATTTCTTTAATTCAATTCTTCTCAGTTAGAATATCTTAGAATAAACCTTTAGCTTTTTTCCTACATAAAAATTCTGTGTAGTTGCTTCCTGGCTTCTTCCATTCCTTACAATTTCTTTAGTTCACTTCACGTAAAATTTCAACATCTTAATTTTTTCTTATAAGTGGTTGTGGTCTTTCGTAGGTCTGCATTCTCGGATAAGGACGCTCCCTAACATCTTTTCCTTATTGATTTATTTTTGGATGCGACTGGCTAATACTGATTTGTACATTATTTACGAAGAGTATGGTGATATTAGAGTAATTTAAGTAACACGGAAGAAGACGGCAAGATGTAATAAGCAAAATAAATCGCGTAGGAGGAGCTAGGGAACTTCCTCAATAGAGGAGAATACAGGCACTTCACTTTATCATCTTGTTCCTTATTTTTTCTTAAAGTTCCTCTATACACCTTGAGAAATATTAATACTTCTTTGAGATTCTTTCTCTTACCTCTACTGCTTCTTTCTCTGTCTAACTCTGCCTAATTAGTTGGAAGTACATTCTTTATTTCTTTGTTTCTCTCCATAATTTGTCTCTGTGGCTCATATACCATTCTCTCTCTCTCTCTCTCTCTCTCTCTCTCTCTCTCTCTCTCTCTCTCTCTCATTACCATCTTTCCTCCTGTTCCTCTCCCATTCTATTCCCTCTCCTCTCCCCCGTTCCCTTCCCACACCTGTCTCACTCAAACTCTTCCTCTTTTCTACCTCCCTCCCTGACCCTCTTCCTTCCTTCCTTCCCTCCGTCCCTCTCTACCATTTCTCTTTTCTTTCCCTCATTTCTTCCCAACTGACTTCCTTCCTTCCTCTCGCTTACTTCCTTCTTAGTCTGCTGCTTCCTTCCTCCCTCCCTCCACTCATTCACACAACTCCCATTCCCCTTTCTCCCTCTTCTGCTCTCTCTCTCTCTCTCTCTCTCTCTCTCTCTCTCTCTCTCTCTCGTCTAAACACCTGATATTCTGCGAAAAAAATTGTGACTAATGTTGTAATTATTGCTCCTTCTATTACATCAGTTGGCTGAGTACGGGTCGTGTTACCTGTTTGGGAATGTGGTGATGCTGTGGTGTGTGTGGTGGTGCTGTGGTGTGTGTGGTGGTGTGGTGTGGTAGGGTGGTGGTGTGGGATGGTATAGTGTTACGTGGCGTGTGTGTGTGTGTCATGAATTGGCGCGATTCTGTATCTAAACAAATTCGTGACATTGAACTTTGGTGGAAAACCACTAATTCTAGTGGAATTCCCAATAAGTGTCACTCAGTCAACCGCCACGCATTCACTCGATTGGGACTGTTTTCAGAAAATTTTTCACTGTCCCATAAGTGATCGTCCTTGCGCGCGACATTGCTGCCTTCGCTGAGTGATTTATTGTGGGCGTGTTTCGCTCATTATTTCCGTTGGCCGTTAGCAAGCGCTGCCGGCCCTCGCCTCTCTCTCAAGTGTTTGAACTCAGTCAGGATTAAAGTGTCGTGGAAGCAGGTTCTTTTGGGCCCAGTGTGGAGCAGCGCCTCCGTTGTCCAGCGAGTTCCTGAATTCCCATCTAGCGTGAATCGGCGAGAGGTTTAGCGTGTGCAGCATCCGTCCTACGCACCGACGCCCAGTTTTCGCTTAGCCCCCCTCTACTGACCAGTATTTCTTTTCGTTTTTTCCTAGGTTTAAGTTAGCTTTTGAGTGAGCGAGTGAGTGTGTCCTTATTTTGAATTCATTTGAGACTCGTGTAACGTAAATTTATTGCATTGTAATGAATAAATTTACAGTTCTTTTTCTTGAGCTTAATGTAATGTAAACTCGTATTTTATTTCTCCACATTACGCTTATTTTACTTGCCGCTCCTAGTTCGAATAAACGCTTTGTATTATCCATAACTGGTACTTAGGCCAGTCCTTTTGTTTTAAGCTTAAAATCCGTTGTGCAACCAGGAGTTAATGCACCGGCAAGAACCTGCTTATTACTATTAGTTTAGTTATTGATTGTCAGGGGTGGAGTCACTTTCTCGAGAGGCTAACAGTACTACAAACAGCACTCATGAGTAATTAGTCTCTACTGTGTACTGTTGAGAAAGTTTATAAATTCTCGTCCTTAGAGAATCGGCGAAGTAAGCCGGCATAAAGTATTCATTGCTTGATTTTCACAAGTCAATTCATTGACCATATTTTCAAGTGACATTTTAAAGTATTATTCAATATAAAATTCACAAAACCCCGTGACAGTGTGTGTGTGTGTGTGTGTGTGTGTGTGTGTGTGTGTGTGTGTGTATGTGTGTGTGTGTAGCAGTGGTGAATGTTTTGATGTGAACTGCGGTAGTAATCGTGTTGTGGTGGTTGTGGTAGTAGTCGTGTTGAGATGGTTGTGGTAGTAGTTGTGTGTTGTGGTAGTGGTAGTGGTCGTGTGTAGTGGTAGTGGTCGTGTGTAGTGGCAGTGGTCGTGTGTAGTGGTAATGGTAGTGGTCGAAAAACAATACTACTACTTATTAACATACCCCACCGACAAGCCAAAACAATACCCCCCCCCTCCATTCCGCTGCACGAGGCCTTCATAAACAGTACGGGCTGTGGGTATTAGTGCCGAAGTGGTGACATGTGGCGGTTTAAGGCAAGTGTGAAGGCTACTCTTTCTTTCTTTCTTTCTCTCTCTCTCTCTCTCTCTCTCTCTCACACACACACACACACACACACACTGCACAATGTAGACTTAGAATGAAGTGTGGACGTAAACTTCTCTCTCTCTCTCTCTCTTTCTCTCTCTCTCTCACACACACACACACACACACACACACACACAAAACGAGGTGTGTACGTAAAAGGATGGTACCAACATCGCACATTTTGTTGGGGGGAATATTTTTGGCTTTTCGCGTTTTCCCATATTTCATCATCAGATTTTTCTCATACAGTTTCGCGAGTGTAAAATTGTTGTAAAATTAATATTAGCCGTAAAACTCTTGACTGGCAGTGAAGGAATTGAAGAAAGTCGTATGACTGGCAAGTAAGGAGTGAGATGGAGATGGAAGGAGTGAGATGGATGGATGGATGGATGACTGGTTGGATGGATGGATGGATGAATGAATGAATGATTGGATGGATGGTTAGATGGCTGAATGGTTGGAGGGTTGGATGGATGGATGGATTAATAGAATAGATAGATATGCAGATGAATGGGTGGGTCGGTATGTAGGTAGGACTGAAATGGAGACAATGTGACGGATGGATGGATGGACAGACAGACAGATATAGATAGATATGTAGAGAGATGGGTAGGGAAGTAGGTGTGAACTGGAGAGAGACCGAGAGATGGACAGATACACAGATAGACAGATATATAGATAGGTAGATAGAAAAATAGCACACTCAGAGAAATAGCCAGATAGATAAATGGAGATAGACTTGCTGACACAGGTGTATTTATATTCATCTATCCAGCTGTCTTTATCTATCTGCCTGTCTCTGCAGATAAAGACAGACAGGTACACAGACAGTTATACAGACAGGCAGAGAGACAGACTCAGACATACAGATTACAACTGGTGGATATACACAGAAAGGCAGACAAACATACAGACAATCGAAAAAACAGGAACTGATAGATAGATAGATAGATAGGCAGACAGATAGACAGACAGACAGACAGATAAACAATATACTCAGATACTTGGGCGCACCCGGAGGGGGACGGGGGACAGGAACCCTCTCTCCCTATCAAAATGAATATACTGAGTCATTATTATTATTATTATTATTTTTATCTTTATTATGTTTATGTTTATGTTTATACTACTTAACACTATATATTTTATATTAATCTACTTAGTAAATTAATATTTTCCAAGCAGCTGTACCTAAAAACGTAATGAAAACCAAAATTCAGCCCCCCCAAACATAAAAATTCTGGCAACGCCCCTGCAGAGATAGATACACTGGATATACAGACAGACAGATAGAGAGAAAGCGGAAAAACAGACAGACAAAGAGGGAAATGGTAAAAGTGAATAAAGCTTAACTCGAGTTGAATTAAGTTAGTGTATGAGAATTAGTGGGAATGAGAGAGAGAGAGAGGGAGAGAGAGAGAGAGAGAGAGAGAGAGAGAGAGAGAGAGAGAGAGAGAGAGAGAGAGAGTAACGAAGATTTAATGAAGTTGAGCGCACACACACACACACACACACACACACACACACACACACACACATACACACACACAAAACACTGCCAATTCCCAGAACCTACGTTCACAAATAAAACTAAGTAAAGTTGCAACCTATCGACAACACGTGTAAAAATACAAGACGGAAGCCAAAAGTCAAAGGTCAACCAGGTAATATGTTTATAGGTGTGTATTTTTGGACCGTGCTGCGATGGTGTGTGTTGTGCTGAACGAAAGAAAAAGAAAAAATATTGCTCAGTTGTGGGGTTAAGACAGTCCTCTCTCTCTATTTTTCTCCTTGTTATTATCGTACAACTATTTTCAGTCATCTTCTTATTCCTCCTCCTCCTCCTCCTGTTCTTCCCCTTCCTCTCCTCCTCCTCTTCTTCGTCATCGTATTCTTTTTCCCTTCTTTCTTTCTGTCTTTCTTCTTCTTCGTCGTCTTCTTTTTCACCATCATCGATTCTTCTTCTCTTTCCTGTTCTTTTTTTCTTCTTCTTTATCTTCATCAGCATCAGCATCAGCATCATGAGCAGCAGCAGCAACATCTCGCATTTTCTTGTGATGATCAGACATTTTTTTAACCAGCTGTTGCTTATCATAAATTCTGTACCCAAGGTGTTCTGTGCTGGGAAAATAAAAATAATTGAACTTTGGGAAATGGCTGGATGAGAAAACGCCCCCCCCCCCTCAAAAGAAAAGAAAAAAGCATGGTTAAGTGCTGTGAGTCTGATGGCAGGTGTAAAGAAGAAGAAGAAGGAGGAGGAATAATGCTTCATGTAGTAAAGACGGGATACGTGCTGAAAAATATAATACCTACTGCAAGCAGTTCAGGCGACAAACAGGATAATGATGATGTTGATGACAATGATGATGATGATGATGATGATTTGCTTCGAGTGGAGGTGTCATTTATCCATCTTGAACTAAAACAACTGACTTTTATTTTATTTATCTATTTATTTATTAATATATTTGTCTTTACGGTCATGGATCATAGAAGGTCACAATTTCAACTGTTGCTGTTTTTCTTTTTCTTTTTTTTTGTTCTCTTTTTTTTTTTTTTTTTTATGGCTTTGAGAGTTGTCTGCCCGGAAAAGAGAATATCGGTGAGTCATTGCATTTTCCTCGTCTTCCTCTTCCTCCTGTTCTTGTACAGCTCGCTAGCGCGCCCCCATCTCGAGTCTTGTGTGCAGTTCTGGTCTCCATACTACAGAAAGGACATGGAAAAATTAGAGAAAATACAGCGAAGAATCACAAAAATGATACCACGACTTAGAAACAAACCATACGAGGAACGCCTTGAAGAACTACAATTATTTAGCCTAATGAAACGCAGGTTAAGAGGTGACCTGATTGAAGTTTTCAAAATCATGAAGGGATATGACAACTTAGACATGAATAAATATTTTGAAATAGACTGATCAAGTCAAACCAGAAGTATGGCTGCAAAATTATGGGAAAGCATTTCCAATCCCATGAAGTCGTAAATATCTGGAACAGATTACCCTCAGATACCGTGAACAGTATATCACGTAAGACATTCGAAAACAAAATAGACAAGTATCTGCACGAGAATCTTCATCTGACTCTATTTCTGTCCGAGTAACTTACTTTTACCAGCTACGTGTAAGTTCATTCGCCTTTTGTTTACAGGACACCCCATAAACTTAATGTACCCATACATAACGTTGGGTCACGTCATTATATATTTGTCAATTTATTCAATGCAAATAAAATAGTATAAGCACAGATTAGGATTTGCACAGATAGCCCTGCGTTGACGGTCACTACTCTTACTTTCGACCAGTGGTGGGCTGTGGATCACTGAGGGTCCCTGTTAGTTAAGTGACCACCATCGGGATTTTTTTAATGTACTAGGGGTCACTTCTTCAGGAGGTAACTTGTGTACTTGTCCCAAATGGGAGAGCTCCTTGTCTCAGTGAAGTGAACGGAGATGGGGCCTGATTGACTGCTGCCTACCTTAAAAGCACCAGGCAAGGCTGCCGCACCACCCCTGAACATCCACACTTTGCACTGTGCAATTTCCACGTTATGTCTACAGACGCCTCGTTAACTCAACTTACCCATTCATAATGTCATGTCGTAGTTATTCGTTTATTTGATTACTTTATCTTTCAGGTTATTCAATCTGGTAGCTTATAGGAAAAGTATTATAGAATGTAATTTTTCCTTTTCAGTCTTTCCTATGAATTTTCCAAGTCAGTTTTTCCATGCTTCATGGCTGTTTTTCTCACTTTTTCCTGGAGGGTTTGGAGGCGGGGGGAGCCTTCTTGCTTTACTATCCTCATCCTTCAGCATGTAGATTTAGATCTTGTGGTCGTAGTCAACTCTGTAACAGCCTCGAAGGGACCGTAAGTTCTGTTGCTGTTTGCTCTCCTTTGTATTCCTTTGTTTTCCTCCTCCTGCTCCTCCTCCTCCTCCTCCTCCTCTTCCTCCTTCTCCTTCTTCTTCTTTTTCCTTTTCCTCTTCCTCTTCTTCTCCTTCTCCTTCTCTCTTTCCTCCTCCATCTCCTTCTTCCTCCTCCTCCTCGTCCTCTCTTCCTCCTCTTCATCCATTTCTTCTTCTTTTCTTCTTTTTCGTCTCTTCTTCTCTTCCGTCTCTTCCTCCTCCTCCTCCTCCTCCTCCTCCTCCTCCTCCTTCTTCTTCTTCTTCTTCTTCTTCTCCTTCTCCTCCTCCTCCTTTTTTTTTCTTTTTCCTCTTCCTCTTCTTCTTCTCCTTCTCCTTCTCTTCTTTCCTCCTACTTCTCCTTCTTCTTCCTCCTCCCCTTCGTCCCCTCTTCCTCCTCCTCTTCCTTTTCTTTTTCTTTTCCTCTTTGCGTCTCTTCTCTTCTCTTCCTCCTCCTCCTCCTTCTTCTCCTCCCCTTTCTCTCCCCCTCCTCATTCTCTTCCTCTTCCATTTCCTCTCCTTTTTCTTTTCTTCTTCTTATTTTGCTCCTCATCTTTTTCTCAACAATTTTATTTAGCAAAGGCCAAGAAAGTCATTAAATCCAATTGTTGGGCTGTTGCTTCTTGGATAAAGTGGCTATTGTAGAAGCTTTGATTTATAGCCCCGCCCCCCTCTCTCTCTCTCTCTTCTAACCATCAAACAATTTCAGGTCTGTGGTTAAGGTCACAGGTCAAACTAGTTACATTTTTAACTGTTATGTCAACTGCTTCCCTAGAAAAGAGGAAATAACTGAGGGTTTGGGAATCTATCTGTCTGTCCAACTATCTGTCTATCTATCTGTCTGTCTATCTATCTGTCTATCCATCGGTCTGTTTATCTATAGCCAAACGCGTCAATCGCGAGAGAGGTGTCGCTTCAATGTCACCCTCTCCCTAGATATCTGGCTGTCCTCTCCCCAATTCACATCCACCTCTCCCTCATACACATCTCCACCCCCTATCCCTTCATCTCACCCTCGGTCTCCATCTCCCCTCATCTCCGCTGGCCCCCAAATCACCTAAATCATTTCTCTTCCTTTCCTTTCTGTTCCTTCTTCCTTTCACTTGCCTTCACTTCATCCCCTCCTCTCCTCCCCTCCTTTTCTTCTCGTCCTTCTCTTCCCAATACGTTCCTTTCTTTACCTTCATTTCCATTCATTGCACTTCTCATTTTCCAGTCTAATTTTCCTTTCCCTTCCCTTCCCTTCCCTTCCCTTCCGTCCGTGCAAATCAAATCCTAAAGAATTTTACTGTTACATTAGAAAGAAAAATGTTATGACTACATCAATAGGTCCTCTAGAAACAAACAATGACAAACACACTGAAAATGAGGTCGAAATGGCAAACATTCTTAACGATTACTTTGTGTCTGTTTTTACAGTAGAAAACACCACCAGAAACCTACTGCTACCCACAAACCAAGCAAATAGCACAGTCCTTAGTAACTATGCTATCCATAATAACGATATCCTTTCAGCCATAAATAGTACGAACATAAACAAACCCCTGGCCACGATAAAATATCACCGAGAATTCTCAAAGAAGCAAAACGTGAGTTACTGCTGCCACTCTCTGTCTTATTCAATAAATCATTAAGTACTGGGAAAGTTCCATGCGAATGGAAACTAGCAAATGTAACACCAATTTTCAAAAAAGGAAATGAGTCGCACCCAGGAAATTACAGACCAGTCAGCTTCACATCAGTAGTGTGCAAGTTAATGGAAAAAATCATAAGAGATAAAATAGTTAATTATCTAGAAGAAAATAATATAATTACAGACTCGCAGCATGGATTCAGACATCGTCGTTCATGCCTAACTAACTTACTGGACTTCTTCCATGATGTTTACAAATCATACGATGACTCAAGAGCAGTAGATATAATTTACCTCGACTTTCAGAAAGCATTTGACACTGTCCCTCACAAGCGTCTCATGAGAAAAGTAGAAGCACATGGAATAAAAGGAAATACGTAAAAATGGTTACAAGACTGGCTTTCAGACCGAAAACAGCGAGTTGTGATAAACGGAAAGGAATCCAAATGGCGTAATGTGATCAGCGGCGTTCCCCAAAGCTCAGTACTTGGACCGATACTTTTTATTATCTATATAAATAATATTGATGAGGGTCTAAATTGTAAAGTATCCAAATTTACAGATGATACTAAAATAACCAGTAAAGTCACTTCAAAATTACAGTGGCAGCAGTTACAAAATGACCTTAATCCTTTAGCAAGCTGGGCAGAAAAATGGCAAATGAAATTCAACAGAGAAAAATGTAAAGTACTTCATATTGGAAGTAACAATGTCCATGCGAATTACAAAATGAACAATATTCAGTTATCAAGTACAGACAGTGAAAAGGATCTTGGTTTGATAATATCAAATGACCTAAAACCAAGCAAGCAGTGTACCGATGCGGTTAAAATTGCAAACAAGCTAGTGGGTTTTATTGGAAGAACTTTCGAGTTTAAATCGGAAAAAGTCATACTTGCCTTATACAATTCACTAGTGCGCCCCCATCTTGAGTATTGTGTGCAATTCTGGTCTCCGTACTACAGAAAGGACATTGAAAAATTAGAGAAAATTCAGCGAAGAATCACAAAAATGATACCACGACTTAGAAACAAACCATATGAGGAACGCCTTGAAGAACTTAAATTATTTAGCCTAACGAAGCCAAGGTTAAGAGGGGACCTTATTGAAGTTTTCAAAATCATGAAGGGATATGACAACTTAGACATGAATAAATATTTTGATATAGACCGGTCGAGTCAAATCAGAAGTAATGGCTGCAAAATTATGGGAAAGCGATTCCAATCCCACGAAGCAAAATACTTCCTCTTTAACAGAGTTGTAAATATCTGGAACAGATTACCCTCAGATACCGTGAACAGTATCTCAATTGAGACATTCAAAAACAAATTAGACAAGTATTTGAACAAGAATCCTCAGCTGACTCTTTTTCTGTCTGAATAAGTTGCTTTTATAGCTACGGTACATGTAAGTGTGCGTGACAGAAATAAATGGAGAGAAATTGTGAATGAATAAGTGATGACGCAGCCCTGAGGGGATATTCTCCCGCATTTGGTCTGATCAGCTAGTCAGGTCAGGTGCGGGTAAGGGGATGGGTCTTTTATGATGTGGCAGGGGTAAACCAGTTCTGCTGTCGGGCCCTGCTGTGGATGTCACTGCTTGCATTGCGCAGTTGACCCTTGTGCGGTGTGATGCGGTGAGGATCTGTCCGTTCTCCCCTTTGGGGCTAAGATGCGAATGAATGTGTTTGAATGGATGAGTAAATGGAGAGTGAGTCGTCCTGTCTCGGCTACCTCCCTTTCCTTGGGGGAAGCAGCCTAGGTATATAGATAGATAGATAGACATGTAAGTTCATGCCCCTTTTGTCTACAAGACACCCCGTAAACAACGTACCCGTACACAGTGTTGCATCACGTTATTATACATTTTCAATTTATTCAGTGCAAACAAAGCAATATAAGCACAGATTAGGATCTGCAGAGATAACTCTGAGTTAACGGTCACTACTCTTACTTTCGACCTGTGATGGGCTGTGAATCACTGAGGGTCCCTGTTAGTCAAGTGACCACCATCGGGATTTTTTTAATGTACCAGGAGTCACTGCTTCAGGATGAAACTTGTATACTTGTCCCATAAGGGAGAGTTCTCTGTCTCAGTGGAGTGAACGGAGCTAGGGCCTGACTGACTGCTGCCTACCTTAAAAGCGCCAGGCAAGGCTGCTGCACCACCCCTAAACATCCACACTGTGCAGTCCCCTCGTGTCTACAGGACACCCCGTAAACTTAACATAGCGTCACATTACGTCATTATACGTTTTTCGATTTACCCAAAGCAAATGAGGTAATAATACAGTAAGCACAGATTAGGATCTGCACAGATAACCCTGAGTTAACGGTCACTACTCTTACTTTCGACCTGTGATGGGCTGTGGATCACCGAGGGTCCCTGTTAGTCAAGTGACCACCATCGGGATTTTTTTAATGTACCAGGGGTCACTGCTTCAGGATGAAACTTGTGTACTTGTCCCACATGGGAGAGTTCCTTGTCTCAGTGGAGTGAACGGAGCTATTGCCTGATTGACTGCTGCCTACCTAAAAAGCGCCAGGGAAGGTTGCCGCACCACCCCTAAACATCCACTCTGTGCATTGCACATCCACACTGTGCACTGTGCAGTCCCCTTTTATCTAAGACACCCATCGTATATAATTCAATATCCCCAAAGCAAAGAAAGCAATATAAGCACGGATTAGGATCTGCACAGATAACCTTGAGTTAATGGTCACTACTCTTACTTTCGACCTGTGATGGGCTGTGGATCACTGAGGGTCCCTGTTAGTCAAGTGATCACCATCGGGATTTTTTTTTAATGTACCAGGGGTCATTGCTTCAGGATGAAACTTGTGTACTTGTCCCACATGGGAGAGTTCCTTGTCTCAGTGAAGCGAACGGAGCTAGGGCCTGATTGACTGCTGCCTACCTTAAAAGCGCCAGGCAAGGCTGCCGCACCACCCCTAAACATCCACACTGTGCAGTGTGTAGCTTCCACGTTATGTCCACAGACTTCCCATTAACTCAATGTACCGGTTTATAATGTCATGCCGTAACTATTATTTTATTTGTTTACTTTCTCTTTCAGGTTACTCAATCGGGTAGCTTATAGATAAAGTATTATAGAATGTGACTTTTCCTTTCCAGTGTTTCCTATAAAATTTCCATGTCAGTTTTTCCATGCTGCATGGTGGTTTTTCTCACTTTTTCCTGGAGGGTTTGGTGGTGGGGGGAGCCTTCTTGCTTTACTATCCTTATCTTTCAGCATGTAGAGTTAGATCTTGTAGTCATAGTTTTCCCTAACAAGCAGCCTCGAAAGGACCATAAGGTCTGTTGCTGTTTGCTTTCCTGTGTAATTCTGTGTAATCTCTCTATACTTTCATTCCTCTTCCACTTCTTTCTTTTCCTGTCTCCTCTTTTCCCTCACCATCTTTCATATAATCTCATACTCTATCTTCTTCTCTCCTTCCTCCCTTCCTCTATTTTCTCTTCTCTCCTACTCGCTCCTCTTCTCCTCCCACCTCCTCTCTTTTCATATATTTCCTCCTTTCCCCCCATCTCTACTCCTCTCCTATTTTCCCTCCTTCCTCCTCCTCTTCTCTCCTATATCCTCTTCGTTCCTCTCTCATTCCTGTCCTTTCCTGTCCTTTTTCTCTCCTTCCTAATCCTTCTTTCCTGTCCTATTTCTTCTCTCCTCCCCCCTCCTCCTCTGTTTCCCCCTCTCCTTTCTTCTCCCACTCCTCTTCTTTCTTCTCTCCCTCTTCCTCCCCTAGTCTACGCCTCCGTTTCGCCAATACGTCCCTCCCATTGTCTTCCTACTTACAGTAAATATCCTTTTCAGTCACTCAAATAGTCCCACTCTGGTAGTCCCACTCAGGTTGTCCCACTCAGGTAGTTCCACGCAGGTAGGTCCACGCACGTAGGTCCACGCAGGTGGGGAGGCGGTGGCTTAATCGGTAGAGAGGTGGCCTGCGGTCCTACCGGACTCAGGTTCAAATCCCTGCTGGGACAGGGAACAGTTTAAGGATTTGAATTTCTTAAAATCAGACTTTACTGATCTACCAGAAGATCAGCCGATATGTCGTAAAAAAAAACCCGCTAATACCAATACACTAGTCCTGTATGAGACAGCCCTAGCATGTATTCAATATGGACGGTGGGTGTTAGCGCCGAAGTGATGACATGTAATGGAGTATGGTATGTGGGAGGACTACTGGGCCTTGGGAGCAGGCTGTGAAGCCTATGCCCAGAGTCGGACACATTAAAAAAAAAAAAAAAGTAGTTCCACTCAGGTAGTCTCAGGTAGTCCCAGGTAGTCTCAATCAGGTAGTCCCACTCAGGTAGTCCCAGATAGTCCCACTCAGGTAGTCTCACTCAGGTAGTCCTAGGTAGTCCCACTCAGGTAGTCCCAGGTAGTCCCACTCAGGTAGTCTCACTCAGGTAGTCCTAGGTAGTCCCACTCAGGTAGTCCCAGGTAGTCCCACTCAGGTAGTCTCACTCAGGTAGTCCTAGGTAGTCCCACTCAGGTAGTCCCAGGTAGTCCCACTCAGGTAGTCCCACTCAGGTAGTCCCAGGTAGTTCCACTCAGGTAGCCCCACTCAGGTAGTCCCACTCAGGCAGTCCCACTCAGGTAGTCCCACTCAGGCAGTCCCACTCAGGTAGTCCCACTCAGGCAGTCCCACTCAGGTAGTCCCACTCAGGCAGTCCCACTCAGGCAGTCCCACTCAGGTAGTCCCACTCAGGTAACCCCACTCTCACCCTCACTGTCCCCTCAGACCTCAACCAACCATGCCACTCCTTTTTGTAGGCCTTGTTCATTCACTTTCTGGCTCTTGAGTGTTCTTAATTCACTGTACACTGTTGTTATTCACTGTCCACTGCTTGTCCACACACTTTCTGGCTCTGGGTTGTTCTTAATTCACTGTACATTGCTCTGTTATTCACTGTTCACCTCTCATTCATTCACTCTTGGGTTCGGAAGGCTTAGTTTCTCGGGTGTGGGTTTGTAAGCTTCTAAATCAGGTGTCCATATTTTTTTTTTTCCCCACTTCTTCTGCATGACTTTTCTGTTCTATTGTTTTATATATTAACTGTGCATTACCGGTATTTCTTTTATTCACTATGCATGGCCTACTTATTCACTTTCTGGTTTTGAAGGCTTGTTTATTCATTCTGTGATTGTGGAGGTGTCTGAATAACTGTGCATTACCTCATTCACCGTGCATGCCCAGGTTATTCACTCTTCGGTATGTTATTCACTCCGCATGACCTGGTTCTTCACTCTCGGATCTGTTATTCACTCTACGGTCTGGAAGTTGCATCTTTAGCATTATTTTACCGATATTTTTACCGTAAGTGCTCTGACGAACTGGCTTCAATTGTGCCTCCCCTTCACATTTTCTCCCGAAATACTCGGGCAGCTGGGAGCGCCTATGAACTTACACTCTCTCCCCCACAATGCAGAACCTCTGCTTATCGAAATTCATTTATCCCCAGAACTACTGCTCTCTGGCATTCACTTCCTGGGAGTTGCTTCCCACAAACATTTAATCCACCTTTGTGTAAATGGAAGATGCCGTTAGGCACATGGACTTGTTTTATTTCCTTTGTTTTTCCTCCCCCCATTCACTGTCTTTTAAAAAACAAAAAATACACTGTCCATGAATTCTTTAAGTGCCGTGGTCTTCCGATCTGACTAAGATGTACCGGCAAGATATCTTATTTCACACCTTCCTTCTTCAAGAAAATGTTGGGGTCATTTTCAAGGGTCAAGACGCTGGAGGGAGAGAGGGAGGGACAGGAGGGAGAGAGGAGGGGGATAGGAGAGAGGGGATAGGAGTTAGGGGATAGGAGGGAGAGAGGAGGGGGATAGGAGAAAGGAGGGGATAGGAAGGAGAGAGGAGGAGGATAAGAGAGAGGAGGGGATAGGAGGGAGAGAGGAGGAGGATAAGAGAGAGGAGGGGATTGAAGGGATAGAGGAAGGGATAGAAGGGAGAGAGGAGGGGATACGAGCGAGAGAGGAGGAGACTGAGAGGAGAGGGGAGGGGATAGGAGGGAGACAGGAGGGGATAGGAGGGGGAGAGGAGGGGATAGGAAGGAGTGGAGACGAGATAGGAGGAGAGAGGAGAGGGAGGAGGGAGCGAGGAGGGGGAGGAAGGAGAAACAAGGGGATAGGAGGGAGAGAGGAGGGAATAGGGAGGAGAGAGAAGGGGGTAGGGAAGAGAGAAGAGGGGATAGGAGGCAAAGAGGAGGGGATAGGAGGGAGACAGGAGGGAATAGGAGAGAGAGAGAGAGAGAGAGAGAGAGAGAGAGGTGGAGTTAGGGAGGAGAGGAGGGGATAGGAGGGAGAGAGGAGGGGAAATGGAGGTGAGAGAAGGGGATAGGGAAGAGCGGAGGGGATAGGAGGGAAAGAGGAGGGGATAGGAGGGAAAGAGGAGGGGATAGGAGGGAGAGAGGAGGGTACAGGAGGGAGAGAGGAGGGGACAGGAGAGAAGATGGGATAGGAGGGAGAGAGGAGGGGACAGGAGGGAAATAGGAGGGGATAGGAGGGAGAGAGGAGGGGATAGGAAGGTGAGGGAAAGTGATAGGGAGGAGAGAGAAGGGGACAGCGGGGAAAGAAGAGGAGATAGGGAGGAGAGGACAGACAGCTGAAAAAGCAAAGACAGGCCTTCAGCATCAAACTGAAAGCATGACCACCTCTTAAAAAGAAAAGAAAAAAAAATCCACTAAGCTCATCCCAGCCACAAAATGAATTTGAGCGAAAAATAATGAGAGTGAGCGACTATTAATGAAATGCTGTCGGGTTTTCCAGTAAAGTTCGCACATTATCAAATTAATTAATGACGCAGCGGCATGGTTTACGATCGCTGCTTGATTTCTGGGTGACAGCAAAAATAATTACATCAGAAACAAAAAAAAATAAAAAAAATAAAGCAGGTGAGTGGATGGTGTGGGTGGGTGTGCGGGAAGTGGGGGATGGGGTGTGTTTGTGGGTGGGTGGGGGATGAGGTGTGTGTGTGTGGAGGGGGGTGGATGGGTGGGGGATGGGAGGTGTTTGTGTGTGTGTGGGTGGGTAGGTGAGTGGGGGGTGGGAGGGGTTTGTGGGTGGGTGGGGGGATTAAAGGGTGCTTGTGGTGTGTGTGTGTGTGTGTGTGTGTGTGTGTTCATACTGGGGTTCTGGGATATGATGACTACGAAATAAACAAATCTTGAATTTGACTCTATCTTATTTTTTATTTTTCTTTGAGGGAACAATTTTACGGACTTTTGGCCTTTGGTTCCTTCTTCCTTGCATATATATATATATATATATATATATATATATATATATATATATATATATATATATATATATATAAAAAGATAGTGATGATGACAGTGATGATGTTTATGTTTAATCTGTGTGTTGTCTGTCACCATCCCTCTAACAGATATACGGATTTCAACCAATTTTCCTGTCAATTAGGGTTAGTCATCGTGAGTGATCATATCGTTATTTAGATTAGCGCCTCTTACCTCTTCCCTTCCCTTCCCCTATCCTCTCCCTCCCTCCCTATTTCCTCTTCCTTTCCTCTCTCTTTCTCTCTTTTCCCCATCCATCTTGGTATCCTCCTCTCCTTCCTACCTTTCCCCTTTCCCTATCTCTCTTTTCCCTCCTCCCCCTTACTTCTTTAACTCACACTCCCTCTACACATCTCTCTCTCTCTCTCTCTCTCTCTCTCTCTCTCTCTCTCTCTCTCTCTCTCTCTCTCTCTCTCTCCATTTTAATCACTTTCCTCCCCTCTTCTTCTTCCCTCACCCACCCATTAACCTCCCCCCCTCTCTCCCCTCTTCTCGTATTTTTCTTTCCCCACCTACTCCCCTCTACCACCCATCCCTCTCCTCCCTCTCCCCTCATCTCATCCAGGTCTCCCCCCTTCCCTTCCTTCTCCCTCCCTTCCTCTCTCTTCCCCTCCTCTTCTCCCACATCTTCCCCTCTCCCCTCCCCTCCCTCTTCCCTTTATCCCTTCCCTCTTCCCTACCCGTCCCTACCTTCTCTTCCCTTTCCCCTCTACCTTCCCTCCCCTCCCTCTTCCCTTTACCCCTTCCCCCCTCCCTACCCCTCCATACCTTCTCTTCCCTTTCCCCTCTACCTTCCCTCCCCTCCCTTCCCCAACCCTTCTACGTTTCTCTCCTCTTTCCCCTTCTATCCTCGTTCCTCTCCCTCCTTCCTTTATTCCCCATCCCCTTCCCACCCCTCCCCTCCCTCCCCTCCCTCCCCTCCCCCTCCCCACTATTACAACCCCACCTCATCTTAAGACCTCAGAGAAAAATAATCGCTCAAGAGAAGCTTTCGTAAAAATTTTACGAAATTTTGAGATGATGTTTTGAAGGTGAGAGAGAGAGAGAAAGAGAGAGAGAGAGAGAGAGAGAGAGAGAGAATGAGTGTTAAAAGGATCGAGTCTGAAGGCCAGGGTGTCTGTGTTATTTTTTTTCTCTCTTTAATGGTGCAGGAAATGAGACGCCTTCACGTGGTGGCACCGATTTGACTGAGTGGTGGAGCTGCCCGGGTGTACTAAAGCCTCTTAACCACTTCCCTATCCGCCAAAAGGAGAATGGTGGACTGCAGAAGGGTCAGTTAGGCCTGCAGTCCACTGGGTTCACGTTCAGATGAGCCCACTACTTGCCTGTCCATCCATACCTTGTTATTGTTAAGTCTTACTCTCCTGAGATGACCTTACTTAAATTAGGAATGATTTCTTGTAATGAAGGAGCTAATTAAGGCTCTATCTGACCTAAATCAAAAACCCTCTTCTAAATATCATATGAAGTGGGCAAGTATAAAACTAGATAGCACTCAGAGAGCGTATACCTCCACCAACACCAAAAAAATGTATGATTCATCCACTCGGGCCCAGATATGCCTAAAAACCTCTTCATCTACTCTTTAACCCAATTCCTATCTAACAATTTTTTTCTGTTATCCGAAAAAACTATTTCTTTTTATTTTTAGTGCAAGGAGGAAGGAACCGGTGAGCCTGCAAATTGTTCCCCCAAGAAAAAAAACAAGGCAAGATAACAGAGAGCCAAATTTAAGATCCGTTCATTTAAGATATCTTGTACACAAACAGACAAACAAATAAACAGACGCAGGAGAATACACAACCTCCTCTAACTTCGCTGGCGGAGGTAATTAAATATAAATTACTGGAGTGAAGCGCCTTTACACCTTCAGAATGAAAGTACGCACACACACACACACACACACACACACACACACACACACACACACACACACACACACACACACACACACACACACACACACACACACACACACACACACACACACACACACCACTCTCTCCACCCTCATCACCACCTCAATCCCAAATTCTCTCAGTTGATCTGATGAAGAAGGTTGGTGATGCAGGTAATGAAGACTACTAATGACCGTTCCTCCCACACCACTGAGAGGTTAATGAGGGTAATTAGAGTGGGATCCAGGGTATTTAGACCGGGTATCATGCCTTCTTATCACGCTAATTACTCTTGCGTCTGGTAATAAGCTGGTCTTGGTGATATAGTTAGAGGATTGGAATGTTTTTTTTTTTTTTTTTGAGTGTGTGTGTGTGTGTGTGTGTGTGTGTGTGTGTGTGTGTGTGAGAGAGAGAGAGAGAGAGAGAGAGAGAGAGAGAGAGAGAGAACATTCCCACACAATCACAATCCACACCACCACACTGCACACCACCACACCACATCACACTAGATGCATAGCTCATCACCACACTACTCAACCCACACTACACCACATCCACTTTCACCACAACCACACAATCCTAATCCTCACTACCACACCATCACACTGTCTTTCTTTTCTTTAGACATCCATACTTTTTTTTTTTTTTTTTTTTATGCGAGGAAGAAGGAACCAAAGGCATGAGCCCGCAGTAACAGTTCCCTCCAAGAGAAAAACAAAATACACTAGAGAGCCAAATTCAAGATCCGATCATTTTGAGATGCCTGGACACACTACGTTTGAAAGACTGGAGATCATAGGCAGAAGGAAATACAGACAGAGGGAGACAGTTCCAGAGCTGACCTGTTGCATAAATGAAAGACTGGGAGTAACGGTTAACTTTTGCATTAGAGAGTTGGACAGAAAAGGGATGAGAGTTTGCTGCCAGACGGGTGCTACGCGCCCGTCGTAGAGGTGGAGGAATGCAAGCAGACAGTTCAGAGGAGCAGTGACCATTAAAGTAGCGATAGAAAAGAGATAAAGATGCAACAGTGCGACGAAGAGACAGAGGTTGAAGGGAGTCAGTAAGAGGAGGAGAGTTAATGAGACGAAAAGCCTTTGACTCCACCCTATTGAGAAGAGCTGTATGTGGGGAGCCTCCCCACACATGAGAGTTGTACTCCACACAGGGGCGGATAAAACCCCTGTATAGAGTCAACAATTGTGCAGGGGTAAAGAAAGAGCGGAGTCGGCTTAGCACACCCAATCTCTTGGAAGCAGATTTTACAAGAGATGTAATATGATCTTTCCAAGATAAGTACCGAGTAAATGAAACCCCAAGCATGTTCAAGGATGATGCAGGATTAATCTGAATATTATTAAACATTATTGGGTATACCTGTGGAAGATTTTGTCGGGTTGATAGGTGTAAGAACTGAGTCTTAGATGCATTAAAGACAACCATATTATTTTTACCCCAGTCAGAGATATGAGCCAAGTCAGACATTAGGTGTGCCATAGCCTCATCCCTTGATTCTTGAAGTAACTGTTGAGATGGGCGTTGCGGGAACCGAATGGAAAGGTGAAGGGTGGAGTCATCAGCGTATGAGTGGATAGGGTTAGATGTACAGCTTAGAAGATCATTGATGAATAAAAGGAAGAGAGTTGGTGATAGGACAGAGCCCTGAGGAACACCACTGTTGATAGATCTAGGAGAAGAACGATGGCCGTCTACGACAGCAGCTATAGAACGACCAGAAAGGAAGCTAGCGGTGAAGGCACAGATAGAAGGATAGAAACCGTAGGAGGGCAGTTTGGAAATTAAAGATTTATGCCAGACTCGATCGAAAGCCTTTGAGATGTCAAGTGCAATGGCAAAGCTTTCGCCAAAGTCCCGAAAGGAGGATGACCAGGAGTCTGAAAGGTAGGTGAGAAGATCGCCAGTGGAGCGTCCCTGACGGAACCCATACTGACGATCGGAAAGAAGGTTGTGATAGGAAAGATGCCTTAAAATTTTTCTATTAAGAATTGACTCGAAAACTTTTGAAATACAGGACGTTAAAGCAATTGGACGATAGTTGGAGGGTTGGGAGTGGTCACCCTTCTTTGGGACTGGCTGAATGAGAGCAAACTTCCAGCAAGAAGGAAAGGTACAAGTTGACAGACAAAGGCGAAGTAGTTTGCCTAGGCAGGGTGTAAGCACAGAAGCACAGTTTTTGAGAACAACAGGAGGGACCCCATCAGGCCCATATGCCTTGTTAGTACTGAGGCCAGTAATGGCAGAAAATACATCAACTGAAGAAATTTTAATGTCAGCCATGAGGAAGTCAGACTCCATACTGCAACTCTCTACAGTCATACTAATATACTACAAGAGTCACACTACCATACTGTCACAATTTACACAACTACACTACCATCATCATACTACTACACTATATTATACAACTAACAAACATCACTACAGAATCCTCACTACATAACTTTCAGCACAACTACAGCTACTACTGTTCACACACACACACACACACACACACACACACACACACACACACACACACACACACACACACACACACACACACACACACACACACACACACACACACACACACACACACACACACACACACACACACACACACACACACACACACACACACACACACATTAAGAAGGCGGCAAGGTGAAGGGTGGCAGGAGACAGGCAGACTGATAAAAGAGAGTAATTTTAAAGATATGAATGTTTACGAAACAGAAGCAGACTGGGAAACAGTGATAAGAGAAGGAAATTACAGATAAGTCTTAATGTCCGGATGATGCGGGATAAGAGGCAGGGGAATTAGGGATGTAGAAAAACTGGAGGGAGAGCAGCGAAATGACGGGGGACAGGGCGACATGGAGACGATTTTTTGGTGACCACCCCTTGTGGGATTCAGGCGTCTGGCTATAGATAGATGGATAGACAGACAGACAGATAGATAGACAGATTGATGAATAGATAGATACTGTAGATAGAATGGCTTTATCTATGGAGTAAATTACGTGAATATAAAGTCGTATATTAATAAAACAAAATTATCTTTAACTTTACTTTTTATCCTGTACTTCAAGGTCTTTCTAAGCATTATATCTCTTGCAGTACTACTACTACTACTACTGCCAGTTCTAAAATTCCCATCCATCGACCTTGAATGCTGAGTCGTAGCATTAGATTCACACTAGAATATAATGCTAGTAACAAAGAAGTGCAATGGAAAAGATACAGTAGCTGAAGTACTGTCTTATTCCGCCACTGAGCTACGTGAAATAAGTTGCAAAAAAGTCTGAAAATCTTGGCCAGGTTAAGGTGAAAGGCTTAAAAGTTGGGCCAAGTTAAGGTGAAAATGGTATAGTCTGGCATCAACGAGAGAGAGAGAGAGAGAGAGAGAGAGAGAGAGAGAGAGAGAGAGAGAGGCAGTACTGGTGGTTGAATTAGGTCAAGTAGTAGAAACAGGTTAAGACGATAGAACCAAGGAGGTATTCCCCCCAGTGTCTTGCTTCCGAAACTAAGATATTCTGGAAGGAGTTGAGAGGAACTTGGTGTGTACCTGTGTTCCCTGATTAGTGGGTGTACAGATGTTTGTAATTTTGGTGTGTTCCTTGATTAGTGAGTGTACAGGTGTTGGTAATATTGGTGTGTTCCTTGATTAGTGGGTGGACAGGTGTTGGTAACATTGGAGTGTTCCTTGATTAGTGGGTGGACAGGTGTTGGTAATTTTGATGTGTTCCTTTATTAGAGGGTGCTCAGGGCTCTTCATCCTTTCCACAGCACTTCTTCCTGACTAGCATCGTATTTTAATGTTAATCTATTGTGATAAATCAGCATTCAAGGGGGATAGATGGCAATTTTAGGCCAGGTTAGAGTAAAATGGGTATAGGAAGATTCACCGTTAAATATTAGATGAAAGTGTTATAGAAGAAAGTGTTCCCCTCGCAGTACTGCCGTAGTGAATAATATTTTGCATCCAAGTGATCAGTAATTATGCTAGCCAGGTGCGACCATACTAGGCAGGGTCACTGTAAGATACTGGACACAGGTGATCCCCAATCATTAATCGCAAGAGCAGCGAATGTCAAGTACCGTTCAATCCTCCTTCTGATTCACAATAACTTCCCTTTAATCGTGGCCAAAGGTTCCCGGCAGCGATGGAGGAACTAGCCATGGCGGAAGTCACACCTGCTCCAGCGCCAGGTGTGCTACGTAACTCTGGCCAAGTTGACCGACTTTGGAAACTAAATATGTGAATGTCCAGCCAAAATGATAGAATCTTGAATTTGGCTCTCTCTGGTATTTTGTTTTTCTCTTGGAAGGAACTGTATTGCAGGCTCGTGGCCTTTGGTTCCTTCTTCCTAGCATTAAAAAAAAAAAAAAAATATGCAAAGTATGGTGATATTAGAAGGATATATGTACTACTGAAAAGGACAGTAAGGTGTAAGAAGCAAAATAAATCGCTTAGGAAAGGGTGTTAGGGAGCTTCCTTATGAGGTTAAAGGTTTTCTATGACCCCCTCCCCCCCACGAAGAAAAGGAGTTACTGAAAACACCATCTCACTTCTACAGTTCCATATGTCTCCCCTCAGCTCATTAAAATCGCCCGGTCAACTCTGGAACCGTCTTACTTTGTATTTCCGACTGCCTATGACATCCAATCTTTCAAACGCAGTGTGTCCAGGCATCTCGAAATAAACGGATCTTGAATCTGGCTCCCTGTTATTATATTTTTGTTTTTTCTTGGAGGGATCAATTTGCGGGCTCCTTGCCTTCAGTTCCCTTTTCCCTGCATACAAAAAAAAAAAAAAAACTATACCAACAAGCCTATTCGCTACGATATCATTTCTCCTCTTGTTAGCTACAGACGATTTTTATATTTAAGGGTGAATGGATAAACAAAAGCTATATACACCCTCATAAAAACCCTCTCCAGTGCCAACAGTCTCCTAAATCCTGAACTAATTCATTTGAAGACATCAGGAATAAATAATAAAATGACGACCTCGAACTAAAGAGGTTAATGAATACAGTACTTAGCTTCCCTCAGCATTTCTTTAAGCTTGCGCGCGCGCGCACACACACACACACACACACACACACACACACACACACACCTTTACGCATTATTCCGTTCACACTCTGTGCACACACACACACACACACACACACACACACACACACACACACACACACACACACACACACCTTTACGCATTATTCCGTTCACACTCTGTGCACACACACACACACACACACACACACACACACACACACACACACACACACACACACACACACACACACCTTTACGCATTATTCTGTTCATTCTGTGCGCGCGCACACACACACATACACACACACACACACACACACACACAAAGTTGCAAATGCAATAAGTAAAGAAAGTCTCTCTCTCTCTAAAATATCCATATAATCCCTTAACTGGTCTCATCATAGCTGATAATCCTCTGTACATATTGGCCAGCTTTACCAGATCAAACTATCTCTCTCTCTCTCTCTCTCGCTCTCTCTTTCATTACATCCATCCATCCTTGCATTTCTACATACAACCATCTATCCATTCTTTCTCTCTCTCTCCCTCTGAGAAGGAGTGTGATGTAAGTTCGTGGGGAGGGCAGTGAAATGACAAGGGACAGGGTGACGTGGAGCCGATTTGTTTGTGGCCACATTTGACGGGATTAAGGCGTCTGGCTACAGGTAGATAGACAAATAGACTACACACAACTAATCCTTCTGCTTACTCTGTTAATCTTTTCTTTCCGTTGGGCTCCTCCGATCACAACCTTATCACCTTAACCTGTCCTATCACTCCGGTACGGCCTGTGGACCCTCCAGGGAAACGTCGTCTGTGGCATTTTGGAGCCGCGGACTGGGAGGCCCTCAGGCAGTACTTCTTTGATTTTCCCTGGAATGATTATTGCTTCCATGGCCGGGAGCCATCTGAGTGTGCCTTGCGCATTACGGTTGTTATTCTCTCGGGCATGGAAGCATACATTCCTTTCTCATACCCTTTGACTAACGCAAGAAAGCCTTGGTTTAATCACGCTTGTTCTAATGCTGTCCGCAACAAGGAGAGGGCCTACAAAAGATACCGGAGCCAACCCACCCCTGAATCACATCATCTTTACGTTTCCGCCCGGAATCGTGCTAAGTCTGTTCTTCGCTCTGCTAAAAATAATTTCATCCATACTAATCTCTCTCAACTCTCCAACTCGAATTCTTCCCGCTCCTTCTGGCACCTTGCCAAAAACCTTTCTAACAACTTTACCTCATCATCCTTCCCTCCTCTTTTCTACTCTGATGGTTCTGTAGCTATTTCTTCTACTGATAAAGCATATCTCTTTGCACAGACTTTTTCCTCCAATTCCATCTTAGACGATTCCGGTGCTGTTCCTCCATCACTTCCCCCCTCTAACTTCCTCATGGCTGACATTAAAATTTCTTCAGCTGATGTATTTTCTGCCATCACTGGCCTCAGTACGAACAAGGCATATGGGCCTGATGGGGTCCCTTCTGTTGTTCTCAAGAACTGTGCTTCTGTGCCCTGCCTAGGCAAACTCTTTCGACTTTGTCTGTCAACTTGTACCTTTCCTTCTTGATGGAAGTTTGCTCTCATTCAGCCATTCCCAAAGAAGGGTGACCATTACCAACCCTCCAACTATCGTCCAATTGCTTTAACGTCCTGTATTTCAAAAGTTTTCGAGTCAATTCTCAATAGAAAAATTTTAAGGCATCTTTCCTATCACAACCTTCTTTCCGATCGTCAGTACAGGTTCCGTCAGGGACGCTCCACTGGCGATCTTCTCACCTACCTTTCAGACTCCTGGTCATCCTCCTTTCGGGACTTTGGCGAAAGCTTTGCCATTGCACTTGACATCTCTAAGGCTTTCGATCGAGTCTGGCATAAATCTTTAATTTCCAAACTGCCCTCCTACGGTTTCTATCCTTCTATCTGTGCCTTCATCGCTAGCTTCCTTTCTGGTCGTTCTATAGCCGCTGTTGCAGACGGCCATCGTTCTTCTCCTAGATCTATCAACAGTGGTGTTCCTCAGGGATCTGTCCTATCACCAACTCTCTTCCTTTTATTCATCAATGATCTTCTAAGCTGTACATCTAACCCTATCCACTCATACGCTGATGACTCCACCCTTCACCTTTCCATTCGGTTCCCACAACGCCCATCTCAACAGTTACTTCAACAAACAAGGGATGAGGCTATGGCACACCTAATGTCTGACTTGGCTCATATCTCTGACTGGGGTAAAAATAATATGGTTGTTTTTAATGCATCTAAGACTCAGTTCTTACACCTAACAACCCGACAAAATCTTCCACAGGTATACCCAATAATGTTTAATAATATGCAGCTTAATCCTGCATCATTCTTGAACATGCTTGGGGTTTCATTTACTCGGGACTTATCTTGGAAAGATCATATTACATCTCTTGTAAAATCTACTTCCAAGAGATTGGGTGTGCTAAGCCGACTCCACTCTTTCTGTACCCCTGCACAATTGTTGACTCTATACAGGGGTTTTATCCGCCCCTGTGTGGAGTACAACTTTCATGTGTGGGGAGGCTCCCCACATACAGCTCTTCTCAATATGGTGGAGTCAAAGGCTTTTCGTCTCATTAACTCTCCTTCTCTTACTGACTGACATCCTTCAACCTCTGTCTCTTCGCCACACTGTTGCATCTTTATCTCTTTTCTATCACTACTTTAATGGTCACTGTTCCTATGAACTGTCTGCTTGCATTCCTCCACCTCTACGACGGGCGCGTAGCACCCGTCTGGCAGCAAACTCTCATCCCTTTTCTGTCCAACTCTCTAATGCAAGAGTTAACCGTTGCTCCCAGTCTTTCATTTATGCAACAAGTCAACTCTGGAACTGTCTCCCTCTGTCTGTATTTCCTGCTGCCTATGATCTCCAGTCTTTCAAACGCAGTGTGTCCAGGCATCTCAAAATGATGGGATCCTGAATTTGGCTCTCTATTGTATTTTGTTTTTCTCTTGGAGGAAAATGTTATATACTGCGGGCTCATGGCCTTTGGTTCCTTCTTCCTCGCATAAAAAAAAAAAAACTAGTTTTCATATCATTCATCAGGTGTTTCAGAATGTATAGATGGGAAGTTGAATATACTTTAATTATCATGGTCACAGAATAATGAAAAAAAAAGTAAAAGACCTATTAGTTTTTCGAGGTTCTTTGTAATAAAAAAGACCACAACTAATATAAGTATTGTAAGATATAAAGACAAGGACAGCAAAGCAGAAAGGCTCCCTAGAGACGAGGGAGAGAGAGAAGGAGAGAGGGAATGAGGAAGAGAGGAGAGGTGAGCGTGGGACGGGAAAACTGGGTGGAGTAAAGTTGATGATGATTATGATGATGATGATGACGATGATGATGATGATAGTCAGACTGAAAATAATAATTGGAACAGTGACGATGATGATGATAGTCAGACTGTAAATAATAATGCGAACAGTGACGATGATGATGATGATACTCACGCTGTATAATGATAATGATGATGATGGTGTTGATGATAGTTTTGTACTGTTATGCTTTCTACTTGGTGATGATGATGATGATGATGATGATGATGATGAAGAGGGTGAAGGTGATGATGATGATGATGGTGATGATGACGAGGAAGGAAAATACACTGTAGAGAGTGAGAGAGGCTTCAGTTTCTCTCCCTGGCTTAGTCTCCCCTTCACACTTGTTCCCTCTCTCATTTTTCTCTCAGACGCTGATCTTTCTTTCTCTCGCTCACTCTCTCACACCAGCCTTTGTACCTTTATGCAATGTATTTCTGTACCTCCCCTCTCTGCATGAGTCTCCCTTGCACATAGGTTGCTTTAACTCTCTCTCTCTCTCTCTCTCTCTCTCTCTCCCTGTCTTACACACACACACACACACACACACACACACACACACACACACACACACACACACACACACACACACACACGCACGCACGCACATTCACCCCCTCTATCTGTCTATCTATGTACCTATCTACCTACCCACCTACCTACCTACCTATCCTTACAGCCGTCCATCTCTCCATCCATCCATCCAACCATCCATCCATTTTTCTCTGCCTGTCTGTCTGTCTGTCTGTCTGTCTCTCTCTCTCTCTCTCTCTCTCAGTAAAGGAATATAAAGCAGATATTGCCAATTCAACAGCATAGTCCCAAAGCGTGAGTCGCGCGCCATTTATCTAAAGAATAAATGATTTTGAGAGAGCGATTTAATGCAGTCCTATTACACAGCAGGTGGAATCAGGTATCAAGGTGTTGGTGGTGTTGGCAGTGTTGTCTGTGGTGTTCGTAATGTCCTAGGCGTTAGCTGGAGGGGCCAAACAAGGTAAGGTAGGGGTTGGTAGGTACTGTGAGTCTGTTTGTTATTGGTGTGTGTGTGTGTGTGTGTGTGTGTGTGTGTGTGTGTGTGTCTGCGTGCGTTGCGTGCATTTGGCGTGATGGGCTGCACG
Organism: Coenobita brevimanus; assembly: GCF_032717465.1. Classification (NCBI taxonomy): domain Eukaryota; kingdom Metazoa; phylum Arthropoda; class Malacostraca; order Decapoda; family Coenobitidae; genus Coenobita; species Coenobita brevimanus. The sequence goes on from NC_137069.1 coordinate 25,539,555, forward strand.
CTAAACTGTTCCTAAAGGCTCTCAAACACGCTTACACAGCCTTAGGTCCTTACTGGCTCCACGCTTTTGAGCACCTGAGTGTGTGTGGGGGGGGAAAGGAAGAGGGGGAGGAAGGTAGGGGGAAGGGAGGGGGAGCGGGAGAGGAAAAGAGGGGAAAAGAAGGGGGAAAGGGACGGAGGGGAAAGGAAGGAGGGGAAAGGAAGGAGGAAGAAAGGGAGGGGAAGGAAGAAGACAGGGAGGGAGGGTGAGAGAGACGGGAGGGGGAAGGGAAGAAGGGAAGGGGATGAGAAGGAGGGAGAAAGGAAGGGAAAGGAGAGGAAGAGAGAAGGGATGAGGAATGAAAGGAAGGGCAAGGGAGAGAGACGAGGGAGGGAAAAGAAAGAGTATAAAATTGGAAGGGAAAGAGGGGTGAGAGAAAGATGTAGAGGAAGGAAAGGTGGAAGACAGGGAGGGAAAGAAGGGGAGAAGGGGAGAGACGGGAAGGGGATGTGAGAAGGAAAAGGATCAGGGAAAGAGAAATGGGAGGGGGAAGAGAAGGAGAATAGTGAGGGGGAAGGAAGGGAGAAGGTGGAAAGGGAGGAAGGACGGGAGATCTATAGAGGAAAAGTGAGGGTGGTGAGGAGGGGATAGTTGAGGGAAGAGAAGGAGAGAGGAGGAAAGAGGAGAGAGGAAGAAAGAGGGGGGAGAGTGAGGGGAAGGGGGGGGAGAGGAGGGATGGGTGGGAAGGAGGGAGGAGGAGGAGGAGGGGGGGAAGGATGGTGGGGAGGGGAAGAGATGGTTATCTTCGAAGCAGGGAGAGAGAGAGAGAGAGAGAGAGACGAAAACCGCGATAGGGCGTAAGAATCTTCTCGAGCAAGATCTGGTTATCTTCTCTTTCCTCTTATCTCCTTCCCTCTCTTCTTCTTTCCTTTCTTTCTCACTTCATTTTCTTCTGTGTTCTCCGTCTCTCTCTCTCTCTCTCTCTCTCTCTCTCTCTCTCTCTCTCTCTCTCTCTCTCTCTCTCTCTCTCTCTCTCTCTCTCTCTCCTGCAATCTTCTTGCTTCATTTAATCATTTATTAATCTTTCTTATTCTTTTCTTCCTCTACTTTGCCTTGCTTTTCTCATGTTTTCTTTCCTCTCTCTTCTTCCCCCCTCTTTCCTCCTGTCCTTCCGTCTCTCCTTTCCTCTTCCTTTCCTTCCTCCCCTCCTCTCCCCTCACAGTCCTTTCTTCCCTCCTACTCCTCCCCTTCTCCTCCTTCCACTCCCCCCTCCAAACATTGTTCATTTCATCATAGTACATCCACTGTCAGGATTACATAACCTGGGTTTCTCTTTACTCCTCTTCATACTTCTCTTCCTCTCTTCTCTTACTCTCTTTTTCCTCCCTCTTTTCTCTGCCCTCTTTTCCTATTCTGTATCTCTTTCCTTTCCTTTCCTTTCCCTTTCCCTTCCTCTCTTCTTGCCTTCCTCTCTTGTCTTCCCTGTTTTCCTATTCTGTTTTTCTCATTCTATTCTTTTTCTTTCCTGTCTCTCTCTTGCTGTCTCCCTTCTATCTCTTCTCATTCGTCCAAACTTCTCTCTCTCTCTCTCTCTCTCTCTCTCTCTTTCTTTCTCTCTCTCTCTCTCTCTCTCTCTCTCTCTCTCTCTCTCTCTCTCTCTCTCAATAAATAAATAAATAAATAAATAAATAAATAAAAGAAAAAGAGGATAACTTGCAGTTTCGTACAACCATGGAAGGGTGAAATTTCCTTTTGACAGTATACACATATCACCTTCTGCTGCCGTTTCTACTAAATACTTAATTGTCGCAAATGCACTTTTTAGTACTAAGTAGACAAGGAGTGGGTGTGGGGGGTGTTTAGCTTGTATCTCCATCTGTTATCGAATCTACGTCAAGACTAGATTGAATTAGGTTAGGTTAGGTTAATTTAAGTTAGATTAAATTAGGTTAGGTTAGGCTAAGCTAGATACTATGAAAGACGGAGATAAGAGATTGAATAAATCGTTTCCTCCGTGCCCTGCCCCCCACCCAACCGCCTCTCCCACTCCTTACCTGCATTTGCGAGGATTAAGTATTTAGTATAAACGGCAGTAGATGATATGTGTACAGTGTCAAAAGGAAATTTAAAGGTGCCATGGTTGTACGAAACTGCAAATTAGCAAAAAAAAAAAAAAAAAAAAAAAGGGCATTATGGAAAAAAAAAGAAAAACAGCTTCTAGCAATAAAATTCCCTATTATCGAGCTTCCACCCCAACCAAAAAAAATATATATATATATAAATAACTGATTAAAATTTTTCGTGAACTAAACAGAACTATAAAGCAAAAAAAAATATATATATATTCTGATACTAATTCTAGCTTATTAAGATTTCGAGAACGGGTAAAGATTTTTCGTGAAGTAAAAAACATTAAAGCAAAAAACAAAGAGAACGAAAAAAAAGTCAATTTCTAACAATAATTCCCACTTTTATTAATATTTCGAGAAAAAAAAAGGTTCAGATTTTCATGAAATAAAGAGGAAAAGTTAGGTGAAAAAAAAAAAGAGTATACACTCCAAATTTCAATAATTTTTTCACCTTTACTGGGAAATCGGGAAAAAAAAAAAAGGTTAAGATTTTTCGTGACTGCAGACCCAGATGCCCCAACATGGATTCTTGATTACACAACCCGGAGTTATCGAAGTGCCTTCACAACTCCCTGATAGAAAAACTCGAGACCTAAATCAAGCTCACGTTTCCGAGATTTACGTCACGGCGGCGAACTTTCAACACTATGAAATTGCTGATGTTTTGTGGGATGACGTGGGTGTAATTAGAACGAAAATTTGTAGGAAAAAATAATATTCTTAGATTTTCACTTGATTTTAACAACATTGTGAATGGTGGTCTTTTTTATTTATTTCTCTAGTACATCATCATCATCACCATCGTCTTCATCATCACTATTTTATTCATCGTCAAATTTTAGTCATTATCTTCACCACCACCACCATCATCATCATCATTATCAATGTCCTCCTTATCATTATCATCATTGTCCTCGTATTCATCATCATCACCATCATCATCATCATCATCATCGTCATTGTCTTGGTCATCATCATCATCACTGTTATAAATATCTTCAAATTTTAGTCATCATCATCGTCATCATCATCATCAGCCAAGTGAAGTCCATTGTTTGAATAAAAAATGTTTTACAAATAATATAATATACTGCGTATAGTCATCTCTAAAACTGAGGAACACACACACACACACACACACACTCTCTCTCTCTCTCTTATTGTAGAAAATCTGATGACCTCATCTAACACTTTCAAACGCATCTGTGGAAGTAAAAGATGGGAGTGTGTGTGTGGGGGGGGGGTGTAGTAACAAAAAGTTTGATAATGAGAAGTGAGGCAGTGTGAGATGTTGCAGTTTAAGCTATAGCAGTGTGAGGAAAGGCAGTTTAAGATGTGACAGTGTGGTGCGGCAATGTGAGGTGTGGCAGTGTGTAGTGTGACAGTGTGTAGTGTGTCAGTGTGTGGTGTGGCAGTGTGAGGTGTGACAGTGTGAGGTGTGGCAGTGTAAGATATGGCAGTGTGAGATGTGGCAGTGTGAAATGTGGCAGTGTGTAGTGTGGCAGTATGAAATGTGTGAGAGGTGTGGAAATGCCTGATGATGCACACTAATATCCCTCTTTACACACTACAAAGATGTGCTCCAACAACTTCAACCAAGGTCGCAGTGTAGTTCTTTCACCTTAACTTGGCCCAAATATTCGTCCTTTTGCAGGTTATTTCTCGTAAAGGAAAAAAAAAAAAAAAAAAACGGCAATGCTCGGCTCTACATCCATTCCAAAGCACTTCTTCGTGACTAGCACCATATTCTAGTGTTAATTTGTAGCTCAATATTCCATAGGGAGAGATGGCAGTTTTAGACCAAGGCAGAGCAAAAGGAGTACAGTATACTGTACTGTAGATTTTATTTTTTCCACCACTGACGACGTTAATTAGCTATCGGAACACCTTTGATAGTGGAAGAGTTTATTGATGATGATGACAATAATAATGATGATGATGATCATGATTATAATGATGATGAGGACGATAATGATAATGATGATGATGTCAATGATGAATGATTGTGATGATGATGATGATGACGATGATGATGATGATGATGACGATGATGATGATGATGACGATGAAGATGATGATGATGATGATGACGATGATGATGATGATGATGATGATGATTATGATGATGATGATGATGATGATGATTATGATGATGATGTCCCAAAAGAATTTAAAAATTGTCTAGAGATACCAAGAAGAGAAAATACGTCACCATACTGAAGGGGTGATGGCAGAGAAAAGGATAGCCTATTGTATTCTTTTAAACTATATGTGGCTATGTGCAAAATTCATCAGTGTGGTTTAACTCTCTCTCTCTCTCTCTCTCTCTCTCTCTCTCTCTCTCTCTCAGACACTTTTCCTTCACATCTCTCTCTTGTCTACCGGTATGTCCTCCTTCTACTCTCTTTTCTTGCCACCTCTCTCTCTCTCTCTCTCTCTCTCTCTCTCGTTCACGTCTCCTTCACCTCTCTGTCCTGTCAATCATTCTGTTCTCCTCCGGTTATATTTACATTCTCAAAAAAAAAAAAATAAATAAATAAATAAAATTTCATATATTTTCCTAGAAGGGTCATGGCAGAATGGAAAATGTCCCAGAAAATGAAAAAAAAATAATAAGAGGCTATTTGCTGGGATTGGATTAAACAAACTAGCAGCCAATAGGTCAGGGTGGAAAAAATGGGAGAGGCCCTTTTCCTGCAGTGGACTGACTCAGGCTACTACTACCATTACTACTGCTACTACTACTACTACTACTTCTACTAATGCTGCTACTACTACTACCACTACTACTACTACCACTACTGTTGATGATGATGATGATGATGATGATGATGACGATGATAATGATGATGCTACTACCACTACTACTATCATTACTACAACAACAACAACTACTACTACTACTAATGCTGCTGCTGCTGCTGCTGCTACACCACTACTACTACTACTACTGCTACTACTACTACTGCTACTACTACTACTACTACTATTGATGCTGCTGCTGCTGCTGATGATGATGATGACGGTGATGATGATGATGATGCTACTACCATTACTACTATCACTACTACTACTACTACTACTACAATTGCTGTTGCTACTACTACTGCTACTACTACCACTACTAGTACTGTTGATGATGATGATGATGATGGTGATAATGCTGAAGGTACGACGGCATCGATAAGAATGTCACCTGGAAAAAAACAAAGCAAAACAGATAACATTTCCCTAAATAGCAAAACATAAACAAGAATGTAGCCAAAAACTGAACAGAAAAGGATATATGTGAATAAATTTTTTAAAACTACACAGAAGCGAAAATATTGTCACAGAGAACTTAAAAAAATGGCTGGATTTTATTACTAAACCACGTGACACAGAAAAATGAACCCTGCATTCCTTCAGGCCTTAAATAAAAAAGAAAAAAAAAAAAGGGGGTGTATAGGCGGCGAGACGGAGCATGTCGGAAGTGCAACATCCGCTCCCACCGTCTGGTCCAAGAGTCGAACTTTAACCTTATCCTGTGACGTTGACATTTGACTGATTGGTCTCAGAATTAAATCTCTTTATTCCTCCCTCACTCTTAGCCCTTCTGTCAGCTGTGGTCCAAATCAGGGGTCGGCAACCTTTGATGAACTGGGGGCCAGAACTGTTCTGTTACTCAGATGTTTTTGAACTTGTCAGTGACTACACCCTATCCTCCAGTAATAGAATAATAATGATAATAATAAAAATATTAGTAATAATAATAATAATAATAATAATAATAATAATAAATAATAATAATAATAATAATAATAATAATAATAATAATAGGAATAATAAATAATAATAATAAAAATAAATATACCGCACGCATGTTATCGTTCATCGAACAGGCCAGATTATCGCACTGGGCAACAATTTTTTCCCATCTGGCAGTGCTGGATCACTGAGCTTTGTGTGCAGCACGTTAAGGCCCTCTCCCACTTCGGCGTAAATAGGCACGATGAAGCCACGATGAAAATCGTGGCTGAAATCGGTGATGTGTCGACGATTCTGACCAAGAATCGTGGTGTCGGCGTAATACCTGCGACACCAGTACGACAAAACGCCGAAACCTCGGCGGAGTATACGATATAACTGGCGACTAGTAGCCGACATATCGCTGATATGTCGGCGTAATGCACAAGCATTATTCTAAATTCAAATTTTAACGGGTTTTTTTATGGCGACTCAATGGCGATAAAGGTACAACGGCGGCATGCTGTCGACGATGTATCGTCGATGTGTCGGCGAATGCATCGCACGCATCTCGCAGACAAAACGCCGAGGACATCACAGGTGCCTCGCCGTCATCGGCGTATTTAAGGCGATTAATCGACGGTTCATCCGCGAAATGTCGGCGATATATCACCGACATTCATAAGATGAAATATTACTGTCGCACAACCCGGTACATATCGTACGGTTTACGCAGGCTATGTCGTATTAACCTCACCGATGCATCGCCGATACATTGCCGACGCTTCGCCGTATGACTGTATGACATCTCAAAGTTTTTTTTCACCACCGATGCCTCGCCGATGTCGGCGATCATACGCGGTTTATACGCAGGGTAATCGCCGATGTCGCCGAGGCGTCGCCTTGTTGTTTACGACTAATCTGCGAAATTTTACAAAATCGTGGAGGGCCACAACGTTTTCATGCAGCATGAAAACGTCGTGGTCCCTCACGACAAATTTCCACCTCGTGCGACGTATCGGCGCCATGCCACGAATGGACAAGATTTTGATGACGAATACCCACGATTAGGGATTTTTGACACATCGTGACTTTATCTTCCACACTTTCACCGAAGTGGGAGAGGACCTTTATAGCCTCCTAATCTGAGCTCAAGTCAGTTCCAATGCACACTTTATCCAACAAACTAACTCGAACTAGTGTCTGTCACAGTGATTAACAGCCAGTAAGACTTGATGGTTTTTCACTTACTGAGTGACTGAAAAATGGGAATATTTTTATGAACTTGTGCAGCATATTGGCGAGCGGGTCACAAGGAACTCTATGGGCCGAGTCAGGCCCGCTGGCAGTAGGTTGCTGACCCCTGGTCTAAATTATAAAAAAAAAAAAAAAAAAAAAAAAAACTAAGTTGATTTTGCTAGGTCAACGTATGACCCAGCCCTTTGACTTTGACCTTTCAGTTACTGAAAAAAAAAAATAAAGTTTTATTATGAGATATTGCTCTGCTCTTCCAAGTCAGATGAATACTATTCAAGATACACTCAAACCTCGATTTAAGGGACCTCCATTTAAGGGATCTGGGATTTACGGAACTCCATATTCTACCTGACAAACGGATAAGACCATTCAAAATGATACGTAATGTCTAGGTTATACACATTAATATGTTTCTTTATACAGTACCCGTAAAATAATATTCACAATCGTATAAATAAATAAGTGAAACAATCATTGCATTTCATAATAAGATTGTCTTTTATGTGGTAAAACAATGGACATTTTCAAGTAAGGGACATTTTCAAGTAAGGGACAAGTTGATTTCCCATTTAGTCCCTTAAATCGAGGTTTGAGTGTATATTGCAAACACACACACACACACACACACACACACACACACACACTCAAAACAACAATTCCTCTTGCTCCGGTAGCCAATGTAAAAAAAAAAAAAAAAATCTAAAGTTTGTGACACCTATTGGAATCTTACCTAAAAAGAAAATATATATAAAAATATCAATCACACAAATAAGGAATAAAAAGGAAAGAGTAAAAAATGGGAGAAATGGAGTTCCCCCGAGCTAAGCCCTGTATTGGACTATATAGCCTCGCTAGGGTTACAGGAGCGAGCTACCACTCCCGGCACGGCAGCCCGGGCGAGGCTCGAACTCGCAATCCCCCGATTACGAGTCCAGCGCGCTACCACTGTGCTACCGCGCCCCCCAAAGAAAGACTAAGTCCCGCAAAAATAATATTGCAAAAAATAATGTATAAAGAACCATATATCTTACTTCTACGATGGAACACATTCTATCCGTTTCTCCTTTCTCTGAAATCTCCATTCTAGAAGAATTCAATGTTCACCACCATCTTTGGCTCTCCTCTCCTTTCATTGATCCACCTGGTGAACAAGCCTACATCTTTTCTATCCTTAATGGCCTAGAGCAGCTTGTACAGCACTCTACCTGTATCCCTGACCGCCGTGGAGAGAGCTCCAACATACTTGACCTCTACCTTATAACTAATCCTTCTGCTTACACTGTTAATCTTTCCTCTCCGTTGGGCTCCTCCGATCACAACCTTTTCACCTTAACCTGTCCTATCGCTCCGGTATGGCCTGTGGACTCTCCAAAGAAACGTCGTCTGTGGCACTTTCGAGCTGCGGGTTGGGAGGCCTTCAGGCTGTACTACTTCTATTTTTCCTGGAATGATTATTCCTTCCATGGCCAGGAGCCATCTGAGTGTGCCTTGCACATTACGGAGGTTATTCTCTCGGGCATGGAATCATACATTCCATTCTCATATCCTTTGACTAATGCAAGAAAGCCTTGGTTAAATCACGCTTGTTCTAATGTTGTCCGCAACAAGGAGAGGGCCTATAAAGGGTACCGAAGCAAACCCACCCCTGAATCATAACATTTTTATGTTTCTGCCCGGAATCGTGCTAAGTCTGTTCTTTGCTCTGCTAAAAAAATTTTCATCCGGACTAAATGCTCTCAGCTCTCGAACTCGAATTCTTCCAGCTCCTTCTGGTACATTGCCAAAACCTTTCTAACAAGTTTACCTCATCATTCTTCCCTCCTCTTTTCTGCTCTGGTGGCTCTGTAGCTATTTCTTCCACTGATAAAGCAGATCTTGTCACTCGGACTTTCTCCTCCAATTCTACCTTAGACGATTCAGGTGCTGTTCCTCCTTCACTTCCCCCCTCTGACTTCCTCATGGCTAACATTAAAATTTCTTCAGCTGATGTATTTTCTGCCATCACTGGCCTCAATACTAACAAGGCATATGGGTCTGATGGAGTCCCTCCTGTTGTCCTCAAGAACTGCTTCTGTGCTTACATCCTGCCTAGGTATACTCTTTCGCCTTTTCTTTCAACCCGTAACTTTCCTTCTTGCTGAAAATATGCTCTTATTCAAGGTGACCATTCCCATCCCTCTAACTATCGTCCAATTGGTTTAACATCCTGTATCTCAAAAGTTTTTGAGTCTATTCTTAACAGAAAAATTTTAAAGCATATTTCCTATCACAACCTTCTTTCTGATCGTCAGTATGGGTTCCGTCAGGGACGCTTCACTGGTGATCTTCTCACCTACCTTTCAGATTCCTGGTCATCCTCCTTTCGGGACTTTGGCGAAAGCTTTGCCATTGCACTTGACATCTCAAAGGCTTTCGATCGAGTGTGGCATAAATCTTTGATTTCCACACTGCCTGCTTATGGATTCTATCCTTCTATCTGTGCCTTCATCTATAGCTTCCTTTCCGTTCGTTCTATAGCTGCTATTGTCGACGGCCATCGTTCTTCTCCTAGATCTATCAACAGTGGTGTTCTTTAGGGCTCTGTCCTATCACCAACTCTCTTCCTTTTATTCATCAATGATCCTCTAAGCTGTACATCTAATCTTATCCATTTGTACACTGATGATTCCACCCTTCACCTTTCCATTCGTTTCCCGCACCGTCCATCTCAGCAGTTACTTCAACAAACAAGGGATGAGGCTATGGCACTCCTAATGTCTGACTTGGATCGTATCTCTGACTGGGGTTAGAATAATCTTGTTTTTATGCATCAAAGACTCAGTTTTTACACCTATCAACCTGTCAAAATCTTCCACAGGAGTACCCACGAATGTTTAATAATATTCAGCTCAATCCTACATCATCCTTGAACATGCCTGGGGTTTCATTCACACGGGACTTATCTTGGAAAGATCATATTGGATCTCTTGTAAAATCTACTTCCAAGAGATTAGGTGTGCTAAGCCGACTCCGTTCCTTCTTTGCCCCTGCACAGTTGTTGACTTTATACACGGGTTTTATTCTCCCCTGTGTGGAGTACAACTCTCATGTGTGAGGAGGCTCCCACACATACAGCTCTTCTCAATAGGGTGGAGTCAAAGGCTTTTCGTCTCATCAACTCTCCTCCTCTTACTGGCTTCCTTCAACCTCTGTCTCTTCGCCGTACTGTTGCATCTTTATCTCATTTCTATCGCTACTTCAATAGTCACTGCTCCTCTGAACTGTCTGCATGCATTCCTCCACCTCCATGAAGGGTGGGTAGCACCCGTCTAGCAACACACTCTCATCCTTTTACTGTTCAACTGTCTAATGCAAGAGTTAACCGTTACTCCCAGTCCTTCATTTATGTAACAGGTCAAGTCTGGAACTGTCTCCCTCTGTCTGTATATCCTACTTCCTATGATCTCCAGTCTTTCAAACGCAGTGTGTCCAGGCATCTCGAAATGTATGGATCTTGCATTTGGCTCACTTTTGTATTGTTTTTTTTTTTTTTTCTTGGAAGGAACGTTTTGCGGGCTTAGCCTTTGGTTCCTTCTTCCTCGCATAAAAGGAAAATAAAAGAACTGCACTATGCTGAAAATAGTTTACCCGAAAACAATGAAATAAAAAGTACAGATAGATAGATAGATAGATAGATGGATAGATAGACAGATAGATGGATAGTTAGGTAGGTGGATAGATACAGATAAATTGATAGATAAATAGGAATATAGATGGATGGATGGATAGACAGATAGATAGATAGATGAACAGATAGACAGATAGATAGATGGATGGATGGATAGACAGACAGATAGAGAGATAGATAAATAGATATATGGACAGACAGATAGACGGATAGAGAGATGGATGGATAAATAGATAGATATTCCTCCAAAATAATGTCACACGAAAAGAAAAAAATGCAGCTGCTTTTCAAGATTTGCGAAGCATCGAAAATGTTACCAAAATGAGAAAGAATAGAAAATAACTACAAAAAAAAAAAAAAAAATCGTCAAAAAGAGAAAAGAAAACAATACAAGAAAAACTGTCCCTAAAAATATACTTCCTCGAAAAACAGCAGCCAAAAACAACGAAAAAAAAGAAATGAAATGGAAAATAGAATACACTTTTTTTTGAGCAAGTAAGCGAGACAAAAAAATGGCGCCCAAATGAGAAAAAGAAAAGTAAGTAAAATATACTTTTTTTTTTTAAATTACGAGATACATGCGGCGTCAGAGAGAGAGAGAGAGAGAGAGAGAGAGAGAGAGAATACATAGTTTTCTGAAGAGTACTCGATAGAAAAAATAAAAATAAATAAATAAAAAAAAATAAATAAAAATAAAATGTACACTTTTTAGACTTTCCATGACACCAAAAAGTCGCCCCCCAAAAAACGAACAAAAAAAAAGAAAAAAATGAAAAGAAAAAATATATAAATAAATAAAAGTAAAACAAAAAAGTAAAAAACTAAGGACCTGGTTGGAACAGCCAAAGGAAACTGAGCCAGATGGGTATGCAGATGCGGTGACACTAGAGGCTAAGAGAGGGTGACCGGCGACAGAGGAGAGGCAGGGTAAGGCAGGGGTAGCAGGGGAGAGTGAGGCAGTGGTTGGCAGGGTGGGGTAGGGGTAGGTAGGGTGAGGCAGGGGTAGACAGAGGACGTAAGGAGAGTGAGGCAGCGGCTAATAAGGTGGGCTGGGGTAGGCAGGGTGAGGTAGGGGTAGGCAGGGTGAGGCAGGGAAGGTAGAGCAGAGGGGTAGGAAGGGTGAGGCAGGGTGGGTGAGGAGGTGGGGTTAGGAAGGTAGGGTGAGGCAGGGAGAGGGAGAGCGAGGCAGGGTATATGAAGGTGTGGTAGGGCAGGGGTAGGCAAGGCGAGGCAGGGGTAGGGAGGGTGAGAATGGAGCCGGGAGGGGTAGGCAAAAGGTGGCAAGGATAGGAAGGGCAGGTAGGGGTAGACAAGTATAGGCAGGGTAGGTAAGAAGGTGGGAAGATAGGCAGGCAGATGGGAAAATGGGGTTAGGTAGCCAGACAGATGATGGAAGGAAGAGAGGGTGAAGTAAGAGAGGCAAAGGTAAGGCAGGAGTGGGCAGGGGGAGGCAGGGTGGGTGAGGGGGTTAGAAAACAGATAGAGGAGCAAGGTAAGGTAGCCAAAAAGAAGATGGAAGAAAAGTAGGGTAGGAAGGGTGAGACAGGGGCAGGTAGGGTTAGGAGGGTGGGTGAGGAGGTGGGAAAATGGGAAACGGTAGAAAGAGGTTGTGGAAGGATGGTTGGGTGAGATAGGGGAGTCAAAGGTGAGGCAGGGGTAGGCAGGATGAGGCAGGGTGAGAAGGAGGTGGGATGGCAGGCAGGCAGATGGGGATATGGGGAAAGGTAGCCAGAAAAAGGATGGATGGAAGGTAGGGCGAGCCAGGAAAGATAGGATGAGGTAGGGGGTAAGCAAGGCGAGGCAAAGGTAGGCAGGGTAAGGCAGGATGGGTGAGGGTGTGGTAAGACAGACAGGTAGGTAAGAAAACAAGGTAAAGTAGATAGAGAGAGGATGGAAGGAAGGCAGGATAAGGCAGGGGCAGGCAGGGAGAGGCAGGGGTACCAGGGATAGGCAGGGTGGGCCAAGAGGTAGGTAAGCAGGCAGGTAGGAAGACAGGGTAAGGTGGGAGATTAACAGGAAGAAAAGGTGAGGCAGAGTGAGGAGACAGGTAGGCAGCCAGGTAGGCAGAACAGGGTAAGGCTGACGAAAGAGGATGGATGGAAGGTAGGATGGAGGACGCAAGGAAATTGGCAGGAAAGAGGTGAGGCAGGAATAAGGTGAGGCATGAAAGAGGTGAGACAAGAAAGAGGTGAGGCAGGGAGGAAGGCAGGCAGATGGGAGGGGAGAGGAAGGGTGGAGTAGGGAGGAAGATTGGAAGGCAGACAGGTAAGATAAGAAATAAAGTGGGGGATGGGGAGGTGGGCAAGTGCGGTGGCTTAGGCAGGGAGGGAGGCTGAGGCAGGGAGAAGTAGTGACAGGGAAAGCCAGGGTAAGGTAGGGGGGAGGAAGGAATGAAGGCATGGAGAGATGAGGCAGGGTTTATAAGGTAAGGCAGGGAGGAAGGTAGGGGTGAGGTAGGCAGAGAAGGAGGCAGGGAAGGTTAGCAGGCAGGGAGGAAGACAGACAAGGAAGGGGTGAGGTAGGGAGAGGTTGAAAGATGAGGATGGGATGATGTGAGACATGTTAAGTGAGATGATGGGTGAGGCAAGGTTTAGATAGAGAAAGGAAGCAGAATGAGGAAGAAAGGAAGGCAGAGTAAAAGTAGATGGGAAGGCAGTGAGAGTGATGGAGGGAAGGTAGTGTTAAGCAAATGAGGGATATAAGAGACTACGAGACCGTTGCCTGTGACAGAAGTGAGCCAGGATAATGCAAGAGGTAGGTAGGGTGATGGGAAGGCAGGGAAGGGATAAGGTAGGAGGAGGAAGGGTAGAGACAGTAGAAAGGATGCGGTACGTAGGGAGAGTGAGGTAGGTAGGGAGACAAAGGAGGCAGCGACGCTGAGGCAAAGGAGGCAGGGAAGGGGTGGGGAAAGAGAAGGTAGACAGAGGAAGACAGAAAGGTAGGGTTAGATAGAAGATAGGCATCAAGAAAGAGGATAAAAGGCAGCCAGGATGAGGTAGGCAGACGGGGGAGGCAGGGGGAGAAAAGCAGGTGGGCACGGTGAGCCAGGGTGGGTGAGGCAGGTTGAGGAAGGAGATGGGTTGGCTAGTTTAGGCAGATGGCTTGACACTAGAAGCTAAGTGGTTGTGGCTGCGACTGAGATGCGGCACGAAGAACCAGAAGCAGAGGGAGGTAGGCAGCAGGGTGAGGAAAGATGAGGTAGGCAGGTGGTAGAGTAAGGCAGACAAGAAAACAAGCAAGTAAGCAGGGTGAGGCAGGGTGAGTTAGGTAGGCAGAGAGGCAAAGGGTGGTAGGAAGCAGGGTGAGGCAGGATGAGGTAGGCAGAGGACAGAGTAAGACACAGAAGACGACAAACAAGTAGACAGAGTGAGGCAGGGTGAGTTAGGCAGGCAGAGAGGCAGAGGTAGGTGGGTAGGCAGGGTGAGGCAGGATGACGTAGGCAGGGGACAGAATAAGGCAGACAAGAAAACAAGCGAGCAGGCAAGGTGAGGCAGGGTGGATTAGGCTGGAGGTAGGCCTAATCAGGGAAGGTAAGTGAGGCAGACTAGGTTAAGAGGAGGCAGGCAGTCAGATAAGGTGAGGTAGGCGTGCTGTGGCAGGGGCAGCAGGGTGAGGGAGGCAAATGAAGGAAGGGATGAAGGAAGGTTAGGAATTGAGAGGTAGAATGAAGAATGAGAGAAAATAGGTAGGCAGAGAGAGCATGCTATGAATGGTGATGATGATGAAAGGAAAGATGAAGAAGATAGGCAGGGTTAGGCAGGCAGGTAAGGTACCGTAGGTAGGGTAAGGCAGACAAGGTAGATTAGGCAGAGTAAGGTAGGCAAGGTAAGGTAGGCAGGGTAAGGTAGACAGGGTAAGGTAGGTAGGCAGGGCAAGATAGGCAGGGAAAGGCAGGCAGGGTATGGCAGGTAGGGTAAGGCAGGCAGGATAAGATAAGCAGAGCAAGGCAGCCAGGCAGGATAAAGCAGGCAGGGTAAGGTAGCGAGGGTATGGCAGGTAGGGTAAGGCAGGCGTGGTAAACCTGGGTAAAGCAGGCAGGATGAGGTAGGCAGGGTAAGGTAGGCAGGGTAAGGTAGGCAGGGTAAGGTAGGAAGGGTAAGGCAGGCAGGGTAAGGTAGGCAGGGTAATACAGGCTGGGTAAGGTAGGCAGGGTAAGAAGTGGAGTGCCGCAGGGTTCAGTGTTAGGTCCTATTCTTTTCCTAATAATATCAGTGATATTGATGAAGGATTATGTTGTAAAATCTTAAAATTTGCTGACGATACTAAAACAGGTAACAGAGCAGATACAGCACTGCAAAGGCAGGCAATTCAGAGAGATCTTGATCAACTGTTTAACTGGGCCCAAGTCTGGCAAATGGATTTCAATGTTAATAAATGCAAAGTGCTAAACATTGGCAGTAAAAATGTAAGAGCAAGTTATAGCATGAATAATGTCCAACTTGATAGGGTAAACCATGAAAAAGACTTAGGAGTTATAATAACAAACGATTTGAAACCAAGCAAACAATGTACAGAAGCTGCGGAAAAAAAAAAACAATAAATTAATTGGATTCATAGGCAGAGCATTTGAATATAAATCCAATAATATCGTCCTCACTTTGTATAATTCCTTAGTACGCCCGCACTTGGAGTATTGCGTTCAGTTTTGGTTACCGTATTATAAAAAGGATATGGAAAAGCTTGAAAGAGTGCAGCGAAGGATGACAAAGATGATACCTAGATTGAGAAATAACCTTTACGAGGAACGTTTGGAAGCTCTGAATCTCTTTACCCTAACAAAACGGAGGATACGAGGAGATCTAATGCAATTATTCAGAATATTCAAAGGACATGATAACATGGCTGTTGATAAATACTTCACAGTTGATCACTCGAATTATACTAGAGGCAATGGGTATAAAATAATTGGCAAACGATTCCATTGCATGAAGCTAAGCATTTCTTTTTAAATAGAGTTGTAAATATATGGATTAAATTGCCTTCCAATGTAGGCAAGGTAAGGCATGCAGGGTAAGGCAGGCAGGGTAACGTAGGCAGGGTAAGGCAGGCAGGGTAAGGTAAGCAGGGGAAGGAAGGCAGGGTAAGGTAGGCAGGGTAATGTAGGCAGGGTAAGGAAGGCAGGGTAAGGTAAGCAGGGTAAGGGAGACAGGGTAAGAATGGCAGGATATGGCAGATAGGCAGGTGAGAGAGGTTGGTGATGAACTGACTGGATGAGGCAGGTTAATCAGAGAGGCAGTGAGATGCATGGAGAGGCAGAGAGAGGAGTGAGGCAGAGCTAGGGTGAAGCAGGTTAGGGTAAGGCAGGGTTAGGGTGAGGCAGGGTGAGGAAGAGAAGAGGTAAGGCAAGCACTCAGGCAAGGAAAGGATAGCACAGGATGGGTATGACAGAGGGAGGTACAGAGTGAGGAAAATAGAACGGCAGGATGATACTGTAGGTAGATGGGTGAGACAGGCATGAAGGCAGGGTAAGGTAGGAGATGGATAGGCAGGGTGAGGCAGGGAGGGTGGTCTGTCACAGGATGGAAAGGCGGGATAAGATAGACAGGAGACAGAGAGTGGAAGATAAAAAGAACAGATAGACAGCGTGATACAGAGAGCCAGAAGCATTGTTAAAGAGATAGAGAAGCGAGCGTGACATTGATAAAAAGATAGGAGAAAGACAGACAGAAAAACAAATCGACAGGCAGATCGCAATATGAGACAGACAGCAGAAAAACAGGCAGACAACAAACACAGAAAAACAGACAAACGGATAGATAGAGAGAAAAACAGACAGAGACAGGTAGACATACAAACGTGTCGAGACGAGATTTACTTATGAGGGGAGAGAGAGAGAGAGAGAGAGAGAGAGAGAGAGAGAGAGAGAGAGAGAGAGAGAGATGGCTGCCAACTAATATACAAAAAAAAGTTACTCCCAATCAGTCAATCAACAAATCAATCAAACAAGCATCATTAGGCCAGACAATAGTGCTTTAGTAAAAACAACAATACTCCTAAACACAATAAAGAAAAAATAAAGACTAAAAGAGTACATGTGTATATGGAGGAAGAGAGGGAGGATGACCAGAGTAGTGGGGCGGGGGGAGGAGGCGGGGAGAAAATGAAGATGAGGAAATAAGGCAGGGTGAGGTAGGGAAGGTAGGGTGAGAAAGAGTAAACAGGGTGGGTAAGGCAAGGGTAGGCAGGCTGAGGCAGGGGTAGGGAGGTTAGTGCAAGGGTAGGCAGGGTGAGGCAGGGGTAGGCTGGTTGAGCAGGGTTAGGCAGGGGTAGGCAGGGTGAGGCACGGTGAGGCAGGGGTGGATAAAAAAGAAAAATAAATGAAGAAAGGTGGGAGGAGAAAAATGAATATGAAAAAATATGGAAAAACAAGAGGAAAAAGAATGGTAAAGAGAAAGAAAAATAAAACAGAAGAGACGTGATAGAGAAAGAAAGTGATAGGAAATCTGCAGAAAGGAAGTTTTAGATAGATAGATAGATAGAGACTGGAGAAAGACATAAAAAAACAATTACAAAGACAAACAGGAACAAACACACATACAGAAATTAAGACAGACGGTCAAACAGAAAGATGAACGAAAAGGAAACAGACGAACATACAAAGACACAGACAAACACATGCAGACAGACAAATATGCACAGATACTGACAGACAGACACATGCACAGACATACATACAGAGATATAGACTGGCGGACATGCACAGACAGACAAAGACACAGATACAAACAGACACATGCACAGACAGACAAACATACAGATACAAACACACACATAGACAGAGAGACAAACATACAAAGACAGAGACAGATTGACAAATATGCAGAGACAAAGACAGACAGACACAAGCACAGAAAAACAGAGAGAGAGAGAGAGAGAGAGAGAGAGAGAGAGATGAATAAATAAACTTAAAAATGGATAGACGAAGAAAGGAAAAAAAAAAAAAAATACTCAGACGAAGGTGAAAAATTTACATAAATATTTCGTGCCTGAAAGACTTTGGAAAACTCACGTGAAGAAAAATGAATGAAATCGTTTGGAACACTGGGAACACTTTATGACCGTGAAATTTTAAAATTATGTGCAATGAAAGAAATTATCAATGTGTTTATGCATGATAAGACTCCTCTCTAAACACACGCTTGCACATAATATGCGTAAATACATACATACATGCACAGACATACACACTCACTCTCAAGCACACACCTCTGCACATATACCTACACATGCACCTCCACACACACACACACACACACACACACACACACACACACACACACACACACACGAAAAAAATCGGAAGGAAATTCAATAGCCTGTCAAAAAAAAATAGGTAACATTCATATTCAAACTTCGACGCCATTAAAATAAATAAAAATAAAAATAAGAACACAGACTGATAGTTATTCCAATATTTTAGGTTACAGACACAAAATATAAAAATTTAAATAAATCTAGAACACCGCATAACTGCCCAAGGACAATTTTGATAAATTAAAACTTACCACAGCCATTGCCTATTAGGAGCCTAGCTATAAAGGGACCTTGAGGTCAATGCCACTAACCTTGTGCATGTCACCTTAGGTCACCAGTCTGTAAGTCCAAGTTTGTCGGCTCTAGCTTTAATGCTTCACGGAAAATTAGCTGACATCCGGAATATCCGGAAAAGTTTTTTTTTTTTTTTTTCCAGAAATAGCCAAGGTCATTGATCTTGTTCATGTCGCCTTAGGTCATCACAGTGTACAAGTCCACCAAGTTTGGTGGCTCTGGCATTACTCTTTCATGGAAAATTAGGTGACATCCAGAATATCCAGGACAATCCCAGTATTTGGCCCTAGCTGATCGCGGAGAATATTCATCTGGTTACGATCATACTCTTTTCAGGTCAGCTCGCCGGTAAGGGGTATATGCTGTAAAATTTTGATCTTTCTAGCTTAAGTGGTTTCTGAGATAATGTCAACAATTTGGTTTTGTATGTTCCCGATAATATCCGGTGATATGGTGAACCGATTTCCTTCCAATTTTGTCAGATGAAGCGGCCAGCTGGGGGACATAGCTGAAAAAGTGTGAAGGCTCAAGGCTAAACAGCCTGGCCATTTAGTTTTTCTGAAGAAAGAAAAATAACTAGAAGACTGTAACTGTCAGAGACAGATACTAATCTCCATTTATAAGAATATGGTTTTTTGTAATGACTCTAAAATCCTTGGTCAAACCACCACCAAGAAGTATACATAGCTGGTGCAGGGCCAGTCAAGAAGTGCCAAATTTATGTTTTGGTTTTTCCTGTATGGAGGAGCACTTAAACACTGTTGAGAACTGGGGTGTTCCAAATATCGTGATGTTACGCGTCAATAACCTCATTTTTCCTTTTCATATATAGGTTTGGAAATCAGTTTACAACAGGAATTACTTCCATGTTCACGCATCTATAATAGTTTTGGAATAAACTGAGACTGAAAATTCATGATTTTCGGACATTTTTCGACCTGTGACCTTGAAAAGAAGATCAGTGTCACTGAAACTGCGTCAGTGTAATAGGATCACGGTGCTGTACATCCTTAATAAGTATGATGGAAATCGGACACGAAGAGTGACGGAATAATAATGATGATGATGATGATGACGATGATGTTGATGATGATGATGACGATGATGATGATGATGATGATGATGGTGATGATGATGATGATAATAATAATGATAATAATAATAATAATAATAATAATGACATACAAAAGATCTCCACGGATGCTAATAAGTGAAGGTCCATAAGAAGACTATTGACAAAAGCAATAAAACTTCCCATATGGATGAGGGAAGTTTTAATAATAAAGTTTTGAAACCCCCAAAATAAAGCACACGGTGACAGCAGGAATAATAAAAGATAAAATAAGAAAGAACTGAAGCTGAGAAAGAGGATAAGAAAACAATAAGGTGAAGACAAAGACGTATAATGAAGTGAAGACGTAAAAGGCAAGCAAGGAGAAGGAAGAATGAGACGAGAGAGAGAGAGAGAGAGAGAGAGAGAGAGAGAGAGAGAGAGAGAGAGAGAGAATGCAAGGAAGAAGAACGAAGCGAATTATATGAAACAAGAAATAAGGGAGAGTGGAAAAAAAAATAGAGGAAGTGAGAATATGAAAGATAGAAAACAAGGAAGAAAATGAGAGTAAAGTAAAAGAAAGCAAAAAAGAGCAAGAGAAAGTAAAAATGAAAGAAAGAAAAAATTGAAGGAAGGAAGGAATGATGAGTGATATTGAAAGGAAAATAAAAATGACAGGAAAATAAAATGATGAGAGTGGAAGAATAGCGAACACAATGCATAGAGACAGAGGGAATGAAAGATCAAGCAAGAAGGCAGAAGGAAAGGGTGAGAAAAGGAGATGAATGTGAGAACAATGTGTGTGTGTGTGTGTGTGTGTGTGTGTGTGTGTGTGAGAGAGAGAGAGAGAGAGAGAGAGAGAGAGGAAGGGGAGGGAAAAAAGTGATATATTGGAGGGGAGGGAGAAGAATTATAGGATGGAGAAAATGAGGGAGGGAGGAAAGGAGTTACATAGAGTTACACAGATACACAGACAACACAGACCTATAAAGAAACTTTGTGTTATTTGTATCTGATTATACTTATATTTTAATTAATGAAGTAAACGACAAGGATAACACTATAAAAGGATCGCTATAATATCAGAGAGAGAGAGAGAGAGATGAAGGAAAGAAAGAAGGAAGGGAAGGAGAGAAGAAAGAGATGTGGAGAGAATAGAGAAAGAGTTATGGAATGAGACTGGAGGGAAAAAGAAAGTGGAGAGACGAAGAACGAAAAGCAGCAAAAGGAAGAGAGACGGAGAGAGGCATCAAAGAAGGATGGAAGGAAGGAATGAAAGGAAGGAAACATGGATGTAAGGGATGGAAGGAAGGAAGGAAGGAAAGGAGGGAAACGTGCAAGCAAGGGATGGAAGGAAAAAATGATGGAAGGCTGAAAGGGGCAAGGGAAGGAGGGAGGTTGGCAAGGATATAAAGGAGAAAGTTAAAAGAAAAGAAAAGGAAAGAAAAAATGGAAGGAAAGAAGGAAGGAAGAGGAAGGAAGGAAAGAAGGAAGGAAGGCTGAAAAGGAGGAAGGAAGGAGGGAAGGAAGGCAGTAAAGAAGGTAATAAAAAGGAAGGAAGAAAGGAAGGAAGAAAAGTCCTATACAAAATCATTGTCACAGGGTCTTTTAATAAATATACAATATTAAAGAATATTATTCAATGATCTTGAGAGCAGGACAATGAATTGTCTTGTGAAAATCAAGCAATGATTACTTTATGCCGGCTTACTTCTCCGATGCTCCAAGGACGAGAATTTATAAACTTTCTCAACAGTACACAGCAGAGACTAATTATTCGCATGTGCTGTTTTATTAGTACTGTTGGCCTCTGGAGAAAGTGACTCCACCCCTGACAATCAATATCTTATTAATGATAAACAGATTCTTGCTGATGCAGTTAACTCCTAGATGGCACAATGGATTTAAGTTAATAAAAAGGACTGGCCTAAGTACCAGTTATGAATAGCAAAGCGTTTATGCAAACTAGGAGCTGCAACTAGAATAAGCTTATGGAGAAATAAAACACGAGTTTACATTACATTAAGCTCAAGAAAAAGAAATGTTAAATTTATTGATTACAAAGAAATAAATTTATGTTACATTTCAAAATGAATTCAAAATAAGGAGATCGCACTCACTCGCTCACTCAGAAGCTAACTCTTAAACCTAGGAAAAAACGAAAAGAAATACTGGTCAGAAAAGTGGACAAAGTGGATGACTGGGCGTCGTTACTGAGGAAGGACACTGCACACGCTGAGCCTCTCGCCAATCACGCTAGGTGGGAATACGGTGGCGGAGAGAACTAAACGTCGTTGCTGAGGAAGGACGCTGCCACACACACTACCTGCTTCCACAGCGCGCAAATCTTGACTGCCTTCAAATCGTGAGAGAGAGACAAGTGTCGAGCCGCACTTGCTAACGGCTAGAATGAGCGAAACACGCCCATAACAAAGTACTCAGCGGAGGTGCTAAAGTCGCACACAAAGATGATCATTTATGACACAGTGAAAAATTGTTCTGAAAACACTCCCGATCGGGTGAATACGTGGCGGTTAAACTGAGCGATAAATACTGGGATTCCACTAGAATTCGCGGTTTCCCACCAAAGTTAATGTCACGAGTTTAATCAAATACTTAATCGCGCCGACTCATGACATTACGCCCCATCAAAATTGAAATTTTTTTTTCAGAAAAAAAAATTTCAATATACATACATATAAATCCTAAATCAGTCACACAAGGTTCACACTTTGGTGTGTGTGTGCTATCCTGCTACAGGAGAGTCATAGTCGCCAGTGAGCGAAAAAACCTCGTATTTACGTTAATAGAAGCAAGCTTGAGGGAAAAACTCCTTGACGACGGTGAAAAATCCTGTACTCAGGTCAAACTGAGCGAAAAGTTCGCTACATTTACATTAACAACTAATTGTTATGTAGCGTAATGTATGTAATACACGATGTAGGTGTGACAGTTGTGGTGTAACTGTACCTACATGTAAAATTACATAATACAAATCAATAATAAATGATGACGACGAGGCAGAAGAGAAGAAGCAGCAGCATACGTCAGGAACGATAAGCTGTTCTGCACGGCAGTGCTGCACCCACCAGCTGCACCTGCAAAAGGAATCAAGATGGAGAATCAAAAGTGTCATTTCTCTCTCTCTGCCTAGCAATCAGTACTTATGTCATTATTAACCAGGAAACGTAGTCTTAGGATTCACAAATCTCTCAGGACCCTTATAGTTTACTGGTTAACGCTTATTAACTAGGAAACATGCCAGTTCTTGAATTGCTCAAATCTCTTAGAACGGGCAGTTTACTAGTTAACCTAACATTATTAACCAAGAAATGTGCCAGTTCTTGAATTGCTCAAATCTCTTAGAACGGGCAGTTTACTATTTAACCTAACATTATTAACCAGGAAATGTGCCAGTTCTTGAATTGCTCAAATCTCTTAGACCGGGCAGTTTACTGGTTAACCAAACTCTACACTTAAGGTTAATGACAGGAAGCTGAGAATCGCTATGCAATCTCGGGCATAGTTTTAACACCCACCGTGGGTGTGAACACTTGTGTGGATATTGTGCATTCTCCGGGAATCCTCAGAGAGGCCCACAGCTTCAGACGTTCCACAAGGTAATTCATACACAGCCTCGGACTGTCTTTGCAGAGTTCTCAAACTTCCCCCTAAGCTATGGTATACATGTCTATACAAGTCCTGGACGTAACGTGTCGTGTGGGACCAACGGGTAAGATGTCAGCAATTACTGGTACACTTTTAACTGGGAACCAGGCTGGTCCTTGGATTACTCAAATCTCTGAGGATGCCTATCTTATGGAATCCAGTATACAACAGTTGCCTGTGTTAGTCAGCAGTTAGAAGGCGAGATATCAGGTCTGCACCTACGTTATCACTTCCCTTGATGTATCTCACAAGGTTAAACTGCTGTAAATACAGTGTCCAGCATGTCAGTCTTGCATTAGCCGTCTTGGTCGTGCTGAGACTAGTGAGTGGGATATGATCAGTTTCCAGAGTGAATGGTGCTCCATATAAATAATAATAATACTTCTTAACACCATCAACCATGGCCAAGAGTTCCTTCTCAACAGTACTGTAATTCCTTTCAGCGGGTTTTAGCTTACGGCTGTGGTATGCCACTGGGAAGATTCCACCTTCCGATTCCTGCATCAATACGGCACCTACTCCATCTTGTGAAGCATCAGTCCGCAGTATGAAAGGTTTGTTGGAATTAGGCAACTGCAAGATAGGCTCCTTGCACAACATGTTCTTAAGGGCGGTAAAAGATCTCTCTTGCACTTCCCATTCAATGGTGTTTGGAGCATATTTCTGTAGCACCTCGTACAACGGTTGGGCAGCGAGAGCAAAGTTGGGGATAAAACTCCTATAATACCCCACTAGGCCAAGGAATGCCCTAACCTGTTTCTTGGTCACGGGTCTCGGGGCTTCTCTAACCTTCCTGATCTTGTCACCCTGACACCTGCAGCGATTGTTACCAACAATATGTTCGAGGAAATCCACCTCACTGTGAGCAAGCTTACATTTGCTAGGCTTCACAGTCATGTTGAAACTCTGGAGTCTACAGAAGACAATTTCCAAGAGTCTGAGGTGCTCCTCCAATGTGGCGGAATGAACGAGGACATCATCAACGAACATCTCTACTCCTACAATACCATGGAGCACTTGTCTCATGGCACGATTGAATACTGCTGGGGAATTGGTAAGTCCAATTGGGAGGACTTTATACTGATACAACCCCCTAGGAGTAGCAAAGGCAGTGAACTGATGGCTCTCAGGGTGAAGGGGAATCTGGAAGAATCCCTTCGCCAAATCGAGCTTTGTGAAATATTGTGACCCTGCCAGCTTGGAGAAGATGGCAATGTGTCACCCACTGGCTCAGCATCCACTTTGGTGATTGCATTGAGCCTCCTATAGTCACCACAAATCCTGACTCCACCATCTTTCTTGCGAACTACTACCATTGGACTGCAGGAAGGAGATGAGGACTTTTCAATAATACCTGGAATCTCCATATCAGCAATTTCGTTGTCTACTGCGCCCAGTAGTCGCACGGGAATCGGATATGGCTTAACCTTTACGGGAGTATCGCTGGTCAACTTAATCTTGTGACAATCAACCTTTGCAAGTCTAGGTTAGTCAGAGAAGATATCAGCATACTGACAGAGCAGTGACCTTATGGCATTCTGATCACCTAATGCAAAGTCAGCGTTAAGTAAAACATCTCCGACAGTCTTTTCCTGACGGGACTAAGCGGTTAAGGGATCGTCATCATGGTCATCAGCTGGGATCACCGTGGCTGCCCCGGTTTCTTCCAGTGACTGGTCACTATCACCAGCTACTCGTAGGCCAGTCTCCTCGGGGTTTGACTCATGATAAGCCTTCAACATGTTAATGTGGAACCTTTTGCGAAGATTCCTCATCTGAATTATGTAGTTGAGGTCTGAAATGCGCTCTGCTACATCAAATGGATCCTTCCACTGCGCCAATAACTTGTTCTGGGCAGTGGGAAGTAACACCAAGCACTTATCGCCTGGACTAAACTTCCGAAGTTACGCCTTCTTATCATAATAGGCTTTCTGAACTTCACGCGCCTTGATCAATTCTTCCTTAGCTAACTCGCACGTCAACTGGAGGCGGTCAGCTAGATCAAGGACGTAGGTGTAGGTGGTCTTGACTTCAGGGTCGGGTTCTTCATCGTCTCATAACTCGCGAAGGACTTGAAGTGGTCCACAGACCGACCTTCCATACACCAGTTCAAAGGGTGAGAACTTCAAGGAGTGCTGTGGGGCTTCTCGATAAGCAAACTGAAGAGGAACAATGAACCGCGGCCATTCCTTTGGCTGTTCGGCGGCCATGCACTTTAACATCTTCTTGAGGGTCCCATTGAACCTCTCACACAGCCCATTACACATGGGATGATAAGGTGTAGTTCTCAGGCCTCGGATGGACAACAACCTGAATGCTTCGTTCATCATTGCAGAGGTGAACTGCGAACCCCGGTCGCTTAAGACCTCTTTGGGGATACCTAGCGACGGAACACTTCGATCAATGCCTCAGCAACAGTGACAGCCTCTATATTCTTAAGGGCCACGGGTTCAGGCCACCGTGTGCTGAAATCAACAATAGTGAGGATATACCTTGATCCATCACTTGCCCTAGGAGAGATTGGCCCAACAATGTCAACTGCTACTCTCTCAAACGGTTCAGAGATTACAGGCATTGGTTTCACTGGCGCAGGACGGACACGTCCCCGGTCAGTGGTACACTGACACACATCACAGGAATGCTCAAGCCTTTTTATTTCCTGTCCCACTCCAGGCCAGAAAAAGTCAGCATGGAAGCGGTCAGAGGTTTTCTTTTGGCCCATATGACCTCCCATGATCGAACAATGACCAAGTTCAAACACTGCCCGGCGATACTTTGCAGGAACGACGAACTGCAGTCGAACCTCACCCTGGGGTGTTTGTGGCTCACGGTATAGCCATCCTCACTTCCGAAGGAACCTGGCTTGACCTCCCCGTGAATACTTAATCACTTTACCCTTCAGCTTCTTATGCTCTGAGGCAAGTGTCGGGTCAGACTGTTGTTCTTGGACATCGTCTTGACTACGAATCAAATCTTGTGGCGTTGCGACGGTCAGTGGGGTGACACGATTCAGAGCCTTGGCCATGGCTCGTGTTACTGCAACAGCCAAAGTCTGAGTAGCAACATCTACGGCGCAACTGTTTTTGATGCCCGGTATGTTGCCAATAACGAGGTCAAACAAGGGTTCTGGCATGACAACATCAGCTGTCAAGCCAGTGTAAAAAGGAGATGCCACCTGGATACTTCGTACGTGCCTCAGGGAATGATCTCACTGACCCATCAATAAGTCTAACTTGGATATGCTTACCCGTATACTCGTTGGGCCGAACTAAACTTTGCTTGACAGAGCAACCTGAGGAACCATTATCTCTCAGGACATTTACAGAAACACCTCCCACAAACCCTGGCTGAACAAGAAAGGCAGTGTTACTGGTGGAAGGGTCTGAGGAGGTAGCAGCCAGTCATTGGTGAGACTGCGGAACAAACGATGCAGCAAATGTGGCGCCCTGAAAACTTGATACCTGAGGGGTCATGCTCACCATCTGAGGAGCTGGAGCATTGACCACCTGTGGAGGAGGGTTCACTGTCACTGGGGAACTAGTGAACTGCGGGGAAGTACCTGTACTGGTGGGGTTGGCACCACTGTACACTTGTGGCATAAGGGCTGCATTTGCATCCTGCCTCCAATACACTAAAGTCGATTGTCCTGACTGAGGATTACATGGTTTATCCTTGCCCTGCTGCTGCTTGAAATATCGGTACTGCTGCTGGTTAGAGTTCTGCTTATCGTTCCGCTTCCACTCAGGTTTCTGAGTGTTTTGCCCCTGGTCCTTCTGCGGTTTTGGACCTTGGCCATTATTCTGAGAACGGCCTTGTTGCTGGGGTTCAGTCTGAGACGGTTTCCCAGATTTATCAGGTTTCCTATTCCAGGTATGCTGCTTGCGAGTTTGATACCCGTATGCAGTGAAGAATGCATCAGCCTTCTTCACCATTTGGCTGGCATCCTTTACCTGGCAGATCTTAAGCTGAGCCATAAGTTCAGTAGGCCACGACTTTTCTAGCTGCGTGCGCAGCATAAGGTCAATTATCCCCTCACGCGTGGAAGGAGTTTCATCTTTCTCCATCCACTTATCTAAGTAAGCAGTAAGCCAGTCAAGAAGCTGAATGGCAGTGTCTTTATCCTGTAATTGCGCCCTCATGAACTGACTCTTGGTGTCGTCAACTGTGAGACCGTACGCTTTGACGAGTGCTGCCTTCATCATCTCATATGTGAGATTGTCTCCACGAATTCTGTGGAGAATATCGAGGGCAGGGCCCTCAAACAGGCTAAGAAACTGAAGCTGCTTAGCTGCATCATCCAGCTGGTAAAGTTGAGCCATGTCTTCAAAACGAGCTATGTACGGCTCGATTTGCTCACCTTCCTTGTATGGGGGAAGCTTGATGTGTGGGGTCGCCATAATATGTGCAGGGATAGCACTCGTGGAGCTTGGGCCAGCTGCACCAGATGTGTCTGAAGCCAAGGAATCTTGCTTGAGCTTCAACATTTCAAATTCATGTTTTTCGCGTGCTTCTCACTCGGCACGTTCGTGTTCTCATTGTTCACGCTCGTATTCACATTCTCTCTCACGTTGTTCTAACTCGTGTTGACGTTCTCTCTCGCGTTGTTCTAATTTGTGTTGACGTTCTCTCTCACGTTGTTCTAACTCGTGTTGACGTTCTCTCTCGCGTTGTTCTAACTCGAGTTCGCATTGTTTTTGCTTGTGTTCACGCTGTTCTCGCTCGTATTCACGTTGTTCTCGCTCGTGTTCGCATTGGATTCTACGCTCTTCACGGGCATCACTCTCGTGTTGCTGCTAGTGACTAAGCCGAGAGAGGACATAATCCTTTATTTTCTCCGGATCCGTAAGCCCCATATCTTTGGCATCCTGTACATAGACGCTGGTAGACATGATGCTAAAACTCAATCTAAGTAAACTAGCAACTCAGTACTGACTGCAATTTGCAAAGAAAGATGCCAATAATCAAGAATAAAGAATATAGGCACAGGTTAGTGGTGACCAGTTTTTATCTATTTAAACTGGTAAAGAAAGAAAATTAAACAAACAACTGACTGTAAAAACTATTACGTAAATTAATAGACTGAATCAATAATCACCAGTAAGATAGTGCCTATAGACTTTAATGATAAATACTTAAGTATGAGTGAGTGAGTATTATCTCGTGAATAGCTTTAGAGCTAGTAGTTAATATCCTGGAATGAGGTCGCCAGTGTCACAGGGTTTTTTATTATTCAGTATTAAAGAACATTATTCAATAATCTTGAGAGCAGGACAATGAATTGTCTTGTAAAAATCAAGCAATGATTACTTTATTCCGGCTTACTTCGCCGATTCTCTAAGGACGAGAATTTATAAACTTTCTCAACAGTACACAGCAGAGACTAATTATTCACATGTGCTGTTTTATTAGTACTGTTGGTCTCTGGAGAAAGTGACTCCACCCGTGACAATCAATATCTTATTAATGATAAACAGATTCTTGCTGATGCAATTAACTCCTAGATGGCACAACGGATTTAACCCTTTAACTTCGGGTGTCATCCAAGAATGACATTGCATAAACTGGACCAAACCGCGGGTGTCATTCTCAAATGTTTGTGAATATTTTGAATACCGTGCTCTTTTTCCGCGCGCCAATTGCTTCAAGGGAGAGTAGCTATTAAGTTCTTTCACTCCAGCTGACCCCCACATCCCACCCCCTGGGTCCCCCACCCTACCCCTGACCAAACACGCATCAGTATCTGTCCAGCTGTGTGAGTGACAACACCGCTGATGTGGCAGTGAAGTGCGGGCAATTGCAGTGCCTTTTACCTGCCTCAGTGAACACAGAGTGGGTGTTTATCGTATGTGCAGTGTTCATATATGTTTATAGTTTTATTATCAGAATGAGGTAGGCATTTGGTAATGGTGGGTGAGCGAAAAATAGTGATTTTAGATCGCTCACTTCTAATGGCACTGCTCATCCAGTGATAGTCAACGAAATCATGAAACCTACATCATTGCAAAGCCGAAGGTTAGTACTTTCTAATGGTACCTTATTTTTCGCTCTAGATTTATTCTGTGCAGAGTTATAAAGGTTTAAAGTTTGTTTACATTTTGGCTGGAACCCCCGCGGGGGAGGCCAGTCGGGTCAAAACAATGCCCGCGGTTAAAGGGTTAAGTTAATAAAAAGGACTGGCCTAAGTACCAGTTATGAATAGCAAAGCGTTTATGCAAACTAGGAGCTGCAACTAGAATAAGCTTATGGAGAAATAAAACACAAGTTTACATTACATTAAGCTCAAGAAAAAGAACTGTTAAATTTATTGATTACAAAGAAATAAATTTGTTACATTTCAAAATGAATTCAAAATAAGGAGATCGCACTCACTCGCTCACTCAGAAGCTAACTCTTAAACCTAGGAAAAAACGAAATGAAATACTGGTCAGAAAAGTGGACAAAGCGGATGACTGGGCGTCGTTACTGATGAAGGACACTGCACATGCTGAGCCTCTCGCCAATCACGCTAGGTGGGAATACGGCGGCGGAGGGAACTAAACGTCGTTGCTGAGGAAGGACGCTGCCACACACACTACCTGCTTCCACAGCGCGCAAATCTTGACTGCCTTCAAATTGTGAGAGAGAGACAAGTGTCGAGCCGCACTTGCTAACGGCTAGAATGAGCGAAACACGCCCATAACAAAGTACTCAGCGGAGGTGCTAAAGTCGCACACAAAGATGATCATTTATGACACAGTGAAAAATTGTTCTGAAAACACTCCCGATCGGGTGAATACGTGGCGGTTAAACTGAGCGATAAATACTGGGATTCCACTAGAATTCGCAGTTTCCCACCAAAGTTAATATCACGAGTTTATTCAAATACTTAATCACTCTGACTCGTGACATTACGCCCCATCAAAAATGAAATTTTTTTTTCAGAAAAAAAAATCTCAATATACATACATATAAATCCTAAATCAGTCACACAAGGTTCACACTTTGGTGTGTGTGTGTGGTATCCTGCTACAGGAGAGTCATAGTCGCCAGTGAGCGAAAAAACCTCGTATTTAAGTTAATAGAAGCAAGCTTGAGGGAAAAACTCCTTGACGACGGTGAAAAATCCTGTACTCAGGTCAAACTGAGCGAAAAGTTCGCTACATTTACATTAACAACTAATTGTCATGTAGCGTAATGTGTGTAATACACGGTGTAGGTGTGACAGTTGTGGTGTAACTGTACCTACATGTAAAATTACATAATACAAATCAATAATAAATGATGATGACGAGGCAGAAGAGAAGAAGCAGCAGCATACGTCAGGAACGATCAGCTGTTCTGCACGGCAATGCTGCACCCGCCAGCTGCACCTGCAAAAGGAATCAAGATGGAGAATCAAAAGTGTCATTTCTCTCTCTCTGCCTAGCAATCAGTACTTATGTCATTATTAACCAGGAAACGTAGTCTTAGGATTCACAAATCTCTCAGGACCCTTATAGTTTACTGGTTAACGCTTATTAACTAGGAAACATGCCAGTTCTTGAATTGCTCAAATCTCTTAGAACGGGCAGTTTACTAGTTAACCTAACATTATTAACCAAGAAATGTGCCAGTTCTTGAATTGCTCAAATCTCTTAGAACGGGCAGTTTACTAGTTAACCTAACTTTATTAACCAGGAAATGTGCCAGTTCTTGAATTGCTCAAATCTCTTAGAACGGGCAGTTTACTGGTTAACCTAACTCTACACTTAAGGTTAATGACAGGAAGCTGAGAATCGCTATGCAATCTCGGGCATAGTTTTAACACCCACCGTGGGTGTGAACACTTGTGTGGATATTGTGCATTCTCCGGGAACCCTCAGAGAGGCCCACAGCTTCAGACGTTCCACAAGGTAATTCATACACAGCCTCGGACTGTCTTTGCAGAGTTCTCAAACTTCCCTCTTAAGTTATGGTATACATGTCTATACAAGTCCTGGACGTAACGTGTCGTGTGGGACCAACGGGTAAGATGTCAGCAATTACTGGTACACTTTTAACTGGGAACCGGGCTGGTCCTTGGATTACTGAAATCTCTGAGGACGCCTATCTTATGGAATCCGGTATACAACAGTTGCCCGTGTCAGTCAGCAGTTAGAAGGCGAAATATTAGGTCTGCACCTACGTTATCACTTCCCTTGATGTATCTCACAAGGTTAAACTGCTGTAAATACAGTGTCCAGCGTGTCAATCTTGCATTAGCCGTCTTGGTCATGCTGAGACTAGTGAGTGGGATATGATCAGTTTCCAGAGTGAATGGTGCTCCATATAAATAATAATAATACTTCTTAACACCATCAACCACGGCCAAGAGTTCCTTCTCAACAGTACTGTAATTCCTTTCAGCGGGTTTTAGCTTACGGCTGTGGTATGGCACTGGGAAGATTCCACCTTCCGATTCCTGCATCAATACGGCACCTACTCCATCTTGTGAAGCGTCAGTCCGCAGTATGAAAGGTTTGTTGGAATCAGGCAACTGCAAGATAGGCTCCTTGCACAACATGTTCTTAAGGGCAGTAAAAGATCTCTTTTTCACTTCCCATTCAATAGTGTTTGGAGCATATTTCCGTAGCACCTCGTACAACGGTTGGGCAGTGAGAGCAAAGTTGGGGATAAAACTCCTATAATACCCCACTAGGCCAAGCAATGCCCTAACCTATTTCTTGGTCACGGGTCTCGGGGCTTCTCTAACCTTCCTGATCTTGTCACCCTGACACCTGCAGCGATTGTTACCAACAATATGTTCGAGGAACTCCACCTCACTGTGAGCATTCTTACATTTTCTAGGCTTCACAGTC
This sequence comes from Coenobita brevimanus, assembly GCF_032717465.1. Taxonomy (NCBI): domain Eukaryota; kingdom Metazoa; phylum Arthropoda; class Malacostraca; order Decapoda; family Coenobitidae; genus Coenobita; species Coenobita brevimanus. The sequence continues at coordinate 25,571,397 of NC_137069.1, forward strand.
ATGTTGAAACTCTGGAGTCTACTGAAGACAATTTCCAAGAGTCTGAGGTGCTCCTCCAATGTGGCGGAATGAACGAGGACATCATCAACGAACATCTCTACTCCTACAATACCATGGAGCACCTGTCTCATGGCACGATTGAATACTGCTGGGGAATTGGTAAGTCCAACTGGGAGGACTTTATACTGATACAACCCCCTAGGAGTAGCAAAGGCAGTGAACTGATGGCTCTCGGGGTGAAGGGGAATCTGGAAGAATCCCTTCGCCAAATCGAGCTTCGTGAAATATTGTGACCCTGCCAGCTTGGAGAAGATGGCAATGTGTCACCCACTGGCTCAGCATCCACTTTGGTGATTGCATTGAGCCTCCTATAGTCACCACAAATCCTGACTCCATCATCTTTCTTGCGAAGTACTACCATTGGACTGCAGTAAGGAGATGAGGACTTTTCAATAATACCTGGAATCTCCATGTCAGCAATTTCGTTGTCTACTGCGCCCAGTAGTCTCATGGGAATCGGATATGGCTTAACCTTTACGGGAGTATCGCTGGTCAACTTAATCTTGTGACAATCAACCTTTGCAAGTCTAGGTTGGTCAGAGAAGACATCAGCATACTGACAGAGCAGTGACCTTATGGCATTCTGATCACCTAATGCAAAGTCAGCGTTAAGTAAAACATCTCCGACAGTCTTTTCCTGACGGGACTAAGCGGTTAAGGGATCGTCATCATGGTCATCAGCGGCTGCCCCGGTTTCTTCCAGTGACTGGTCACTATCATCAGCTACTCGTAGGCCAGTCTCCTCGGGGTTTGACTCATGATAAGCCTTCAACATGTTAATGTGGAACCTTTTGCGAAGATTCCTCATCTGAATTATGTAGTTGAGGTCTGAAATGCGCTCTACTACATCAAATGGATCCTTCCACTGCGCCAATAACTTGTTCTGGGCAGTGGGGAGTAACACCAAGCACTTATCGCCTGGACTAAACTTCCGAAGTTTTGCCTTCTTATCATAATAGGCTTTCTGAACTTCACGCGCCTTGATCAATTCTTCCTTAGCTAACTCGCACGTCGACTGGAGGCGGTCAGCTAGATCAAGGACGTAGGTGTAGGTGGTCTTGACTTCAGGGTCGGGTTCTTCATCGTCTCATAACTCGCGAAGGACTTGAAGTGGTCCACAGACCGACCTTCCATACACCAGTTCAAAGGGTGAGAACTTCAAGGAGTGCTGTGGGGCTTCTCGATAAGCAGACTGAAGAGGAACAATGAACCGCGGCCATTCCTTTGGCTGTTCGGCGGCCATGCACTTTAACATCTTCTTGAGGGTCCCATTGAACCTCTCACACAGCCCATTACACATGGGATGATAAGGCGTAGTTCGCAGGCCTCGGATGGACAACAACCTGAATGCTTCGTTCATCATTGCAGAGGTGAACTGCGAACCCCGGTCGCTTAAGACCTCTTTGGGGATACCTAGCGACGGAACACTTCGATCAATGCCTCAGCAACAGTGACAGCCTCTATATTCTTAAGGGCCACGGCTTCAGGCCACTGTGTGCTGAAATCAACAATAGTGAGGATATACCTTGATCCATCACTTGCCCTAGGAGAGATTGGCCCAACAATGTCAACTGCTACTCTCTCGAACGGTTCAGAGATTACAGGCATTGGTTTCATTGGCGCAGGACGGACACGTCCCCGGTCAGTGGTACACTGACACACATCACAGGAACGCACAAGCCTTTTTATTTCCTGTCCCACCCCAGGCCAGAAAAAGTCAGCATGGAAGCGGTCAGAGGTTTTCTTTTGGCCCATATGACCTCCCATGATCGAACAATGACCAAGTTCAAACACTGCCCGGCGATACTTTGCAGGAACGACGAACTGCAGTCGAACCTCACCCTGGGGTGTTTGTGACTCACGGTATAGCCATCCTCACTTCCGAAGGAACCTGGCTTGACCTCCCCGTGAATACTTAATCACTTTACCCTTCAGCTTCTTATGCTCTGAGGCAAGTGTCGGGTCAGACTGTTGTTCTTGGACATCGTCTTGACTACGAATCAAATCTTGTGGCTTTGCGACGGTCAGTGGGGTGACACGATTCGGAGCCTTGGCCATGGCTCGTGTTACTGCAACAGCCAAAGTCTGAGTAGCAACATCTACGGCGCAACTGTTTTTGATGCCCGGTATGTTGCCAATAACGAGGTCAAACAAGGGTTCTGGCATGACAACATCAGCTGTCAAGCCAGTGTAAAAAGGAGATGCCACCTGGATACGTGCCTCAGGGAACGATCTCACTGACCCATCAATAAGTCTAACTTGGATCTGCTTACCCGTATACTCGTTGGGCCGAACTAAACTTTGCTTGACAGAGCAACCTGAGGAACCATTATCTCTCAGGACATTTACAGAAACACCTCCCACAAACCCTGGCTGAACAAGAAAGGCAGTGTTACTGGTGGAAGGGTCTGAGGAGGTAGCAGCCAGTCATTGGTGAGACTGCGGAACAAACGATGCAGCAAATGTGGCGCCCTGAAAACTTGATACCTGAGGGGTCATGCTCACCATCTGAGGAGCTGGAGCATTGACCACCTGTGGAGGAGGGTTCACTGTCACTGGGGAACTAGTGAACTGCGGGGAAGTACCTGTACTGGTGGGGTTGGCACCACTGTACGCTTGTGGCATAAGGGCTGCATTTGCATCCTGCCTCCAATACACTAAAGTCGATTGTCCTGACTGAGGGTTACATGGTTTATCCTTGCCCTGCTGCTGCTTGAAATATCGGTACTGCTGCTGGTTAGAGTTCTACTTATCGTACCGCTTCCACTTAGGTTTCTGAGTGTTTTGCCCCTGGTCCTTCTGCGGTTTTGGACCTTGGCCATTATTCTGAGAACGGCCTTGTTGCTCGGGTTCAGTCTGAGACGGTTTCCCAGATTTATCAGGTTTCCTGTTCCAGGTATGCTGCTTGCGAGTTTGATACCCGTATGCAGTGAAGAATGCATCAGCCTTCTTCACCATTTGGCTGGCATCCTTTACCTGGCAGATCTTAAGCTGAGCCATAAGTTCAGTAGGCCACGACTTTTCTAGCTGCGTGCGCAGCATAAGGTCAATTATCCCCTCACGCGTGGAAGGAGTTTCATCTTTCTCCATCCACTTATCTAAGTAAGCAGTAAGCCAGTCAAGAAGCTGAATGGCAGTGTCTTTATCCTGTAATTGCGCCCTCATGAACTGACTCTTGGTGTCGTCAACTGTGAGACCGTACGCTTTGATGAGTGCGGCCTTCATCATCTCATATGTGAGATTGTCTCCACGAATTCTGTGGAGAATATAGAGGGCAGGGCCCTCAAACAGGCTAAGAAACTGAAGCTGCTTAGCTGCATCATCCAGCTGGCAAAGTTGAGCCATGTCTTCAAAACGAGCTATGTACGGCTCGATTCGCTCACCTTCCTTGTATGGGGGAATCTTGATGTGTGGGGTCGCCATAATATGTGCAGGGATAGCACTCGTGGAGCTTGGGCCAGCTGCACCAGATGTGTCTGAAGCCAAGGAATCTTGCTTGAGCTTCAACATTTCAAATTCATGTTTTTCGCGTGCTTCTCACTCGGCACGTTGGTGTTCTCATTGTTCACGCTCGTATTCACGTTCTCTCTCACGTTGTTCTAACTCGTGTTGACGTTCTCTCTCGCGTTGTTCTAATTCGTGTTGACGTTCTCTCTCACGTTGTTCTAACTCGTGTTGACGTTCTCTCTCGCGTTGTTCTAACTCGAGTTCGCGTTGTTTTTGCTTGTGTTCACGATGTTTTCGCTCGTATTCGCGCTGTTCTCGCTCGTGTTCGCATTGGATTCTACGCTCTTCACGGGCATCACTCTCGTGTTGCTGCTAGTGACTAAGCCGAGAGAGGACATAATCCTTTATTTTCTCCGGATCCGTAAGCCCCATATCTTTGGCATCCTGTACATAGACGCTGGTAGACATGATGCTAAAACTCAATCTAAGTAAACTAGCAACTCAGTACTGACTGCAATTTGCAAAGAAAGATGCCAATAATCAAGAATAAAGAATATAGGCACAGGTTAGTGGTGACCAGTTTTTATCTATTTAAACTGGTAAAGAAAGAAAATTAAACAAACAACTGACTGTAAAAACTATTACGTAAATTAATAGACTGAATCAATAATCACCAGTAAGATAGTGCCTATAGACTTTAATGATAAATACTTAAGTATGAGTGAGTGAGTATTATCTCGTGAATAGCTTTAGAGCTAGTAGTTAATATCCTGGAATGAGGTCGCCAGTGTCACAGGGTTTTTTATTATTCATTATTAAAGAATATTATTCAATGATCTTGGGAGGAGGACAATGAATTGTCTTGTGAAAATCAAGCAATGATTACTTTATTCCGGCTTACTTCGCCGATTCTCTAAGGACGAGAATTTATAAACTTTCTCAACAGTACACAGCAGAGACTAATTATTCACATGTGCTGTTTTATTAGTACTGTTGGCCTCTGGAGAAAGTGACTCCACCCGTGACAATCAATATCTTATTAATGATAAACAGATTCTTGCTGATGCAGTTAACTCCTAGATGACACAACGGATTTAACCCTTTAACTGCGGGTGTCATCCCAGAATGACATTGCAAAAAGCTGGACCAAACCGCGGGTGTCATTGTCGAATGTTTGTGAATGTTTTGAATACCGTGCTTTTTTTCCGCGCGCCAATTGTTTCAAGGGAGAGTAGCTATTAAGTTCTTTCACTCCAGCTGACCCCCACCTCCCTCCTCCCACCCCCCGGGCCCCCACCTCCCACCCCCCGGGTCCCCCACCCCACCCCTGACCAAACACGCATCAGTATCTGTCCAGCTGTGTGAGTGACAACACTGCTGATGTAGCAGTGAAGTGCGGGCAATTGCAGTGCCTTTTACCTGCCTCAGTGAACACAGAGTGGGTGTTTATCGTATGTGCAGTGTTCATATATGTTTATAGTATTATTATCAGAATGAGGTTGGCATTTGGTAATGGTGTGTGAGCGAAAAATAGTGATTTTAGATCGCTCACTTCTAATGGCACTGCTCATCCAGTGATAGTCAACGAAATCATGAAACCTACATCATTGCAAAGCCGAAGGTTAGTACTTTCTAATGGTACCTTATTTTTCGCTCTAGATTTATTCTGTGCAGAGTTATAAAGGTTTAAAGTTTGTTTACATTTTGGCTGGAACCCCCGCGGGGGAGGCCAGTCGGGTCAAAACAGTGCCCGCTGTTAAAGGGTTAAGTTAATAAAAAGGACTGGCCTAAGTACCAGTTATGAATAGCAAAGCGTTTATGCAAACTAGGAGCTGCAACTAGAATAAGCTTATGGAGAAATAAAACACAAGTTTACATTACATTAAGCTCAAGAAAAAGAACTGTTAAATTTATTGATTACAAAGAAATAAATTTATGTTACGTTTCAAAATGAATTCAAAATAAGGAGATCGCACTCACTCGCTCACTCAGAAGCTAACTCTTAAACCTAGGAAAAAACGAAATGAAATACTGGTCAGAAAAGTGGACAAAGCGGATGACTGGGCGTCGTTACTGATGAAGGACACTGCACACGCTGAGCCTCTCGCCAATCACGCTAGGTGGGAATACGGCGGCGGAGGGAACTAAACGTCGTTGCTGAGGAAGGACGCTGCCACACACACTACCTGCTTCCACAGCGCGCAAATCTTGACTGCCTTCAAATTGTGAGAGAGAGACAAGTGTCGAGCTGCACTTGCTAACGGCTAGAATGAGCGAAACACGCCCATAACAAAGTACTCAGCGGAGGTGCTAAAGTCGCACACAAAGATGATCATTTATGACACAGTGAAAAATTGTTCTGAAAACACTCCCGATCGGGTGAATACGTGGCGGTTAAACTGAGCGATAAATACTGGGATTCCACTAGAATTCGCGGTTTCCCACCAAAGTTAAGGTCACGAGTTTATTCAAATACTTAATCGCGCCGACTCCTGACATTACGCCCTATCAAAAATGAAATTTTTTTTTCAGGAAAAAAAATTTCAATATACATACATATAAATCCTAAATCAGTCACACAAGGTTCACACTTTGGTGTGTGTGTGCTATCCTGCTACAGGAGAGTCATAGTCGCCAGTGAGCGAAAAAACCTCGTATTTACGTTGTGTCCCCCCCCCCTGTGGCGGGGGGGACACAACCTGGCCGCACTATGGGGTGGTACTACTACTCTGCGGCCAGGTTGTGTTAGGAAGAATACTGCCACCGTATTCCCTGCGTGTCGTAAAAGGCGACTAAAAGGGGCGGGGTGAGGGGACTAGGGACCCCCTCCTCTGTTTTTTAGTTCCTAAAAAGAGACAGGCCAGAGAAAGGGATGGGGGATGGAGTTATCCCCGTACCCTGAAGATTGGGTCTATGAATGTGCGTGGATGTAGTACAATTGAGGCTAAAAGGGAGGAGATTGGGAGAATGTTTGTGAGAAGAAAGTTGGATGTGTTAGCTTTGAGTGAAACGAAGATGAAAGGGAAAGGGGAATCTATGTTTGGAAGTGTGAATGGAAGATTGTCAGGTGTTGATAGAGGAAGGGCAAGAGAAGGTGTGGCCTTGTTAGTGAGTCCGGAAGTACAGCAGTGTGTGATTGAATGGAAGGAGGTGTCATCGAGACTGATGTGGGTGAAAGCGAAATTTGAACGTGAGTTGTGGGTGTTTGTGAGTGCATATGGGCCTGGTAGTGAAAGGGATGAACAAGAGAGGGAGTCTTTCTGGAATGATGTTGATGAGTGTCTGCAGAGTTTTGGAGCGAATGTGAATGTGGTAATGATGGGAGATCTGAATGCTAGAGTGGGAAATGTAGCAGTTGAAGGCGTAGTTGGTATGCATGGTGTGCCTGGAAGAAATGAAAATGGGGAACGAATGATAGCGATGTGTGTTGAGCGAGAGATGGTGATTGGGAATACGCTGTTTGAGAAGAAAGATATTTATAAGTATACATGGGTGAGACAGGAGGGTGGAAGGGTTGTTGATAGAGCCTTGATGGACTATGTGGCTGTGTCTAGGAATGTAATAGGAAGATTGTTGGATGTGAGAGTTCTGAGAGGGGAGGGTGGAGGTATGTCTGACCACTACCTGGTGGAGGGAAAGTTAAGAGTAGGTAAGAGATGGGTGAGAGCTAGGAGGGTTAGGTGTGGCAGGGAGGTTTTGAAAGTGAGTGAGTTGGATAAAAGAGAGAAAAAGATAGAGTATCAGGAGAAATTGAGAGATGAGTGGAACGCAGTGAAAGATCGGGAAAATGGCAGCGTGGAGGAGGAATGGCAGTTGTTTAAGAGTGCTGTGGTGGGGCATGCAGAAGAGGTGTGTGGTGTGAGACATGTGGGTGGTGGTGTAAGAAAAGGAAGTGAATGGTGGTGCGAGGAAGTAAGTATGGCTGTGGCTGAGAAGAGACGTGCATATGAAGTGTGGCTGCAGAGGAAGGATGAGATGTCATATGAAAGGTATACGGAAAAGAGGAATAGAGCGAGAAGGGCTGTGCGTGATGCTAAAGTGGCAGCAGATGAGAGGTGGGGTAGGCGGCTGACAGAGAATTTTCAACAGAATAAGAAAATGTTTTGGAAGGAGGTGAAAAGGGTGCGAAAGGGAGAGTCTGGGAAGGAAGAACGAGTAAAAGCAGAGGATGGAAGGATGTAAATTGAGATGGATGCAGTAAGGAAGAGATGGGCAGAGTATTTTGAAAGATTGTTAAATGTAGAGGAGGAAAGGGTGGCTGAGATTGTGGCAGATAGAAGGGTGCAAGGAATAAATGTGTTGGGAGAGTTGAATGATTCTTTGATCACGAAGGAGGAAGTGGAGAAGGCAGTAAAGGAGATGAAAACAGGGAAAGCTGCAGGTATGGATGGGTGTGCTGTGGAATGCCTGAAGGGTGGTGGAGTGAATATTGTTGACTGGTTAGTAAGATTATTGAATGTGTGCTTTGAGAAAGGTATGGTGCCAGTTGACTGGGCAAGTGCTTGTGTGGTCCCGTTGTATAAAGGCAAGGGTGATAAGTATGAATGTACTAGCTTTAGGGGTATAAGTCTGTTGAGTGTTGTAGGTAAAGTGTATGGTAGAGTGTTAATTATGAGAGTTAGAGAGGGTACAGAGGGAGTGATTAGTGATGAGCAGTGTGGCTTTAGGAGAGGGAGGGGATGCGTTGATCAGGTGTTTGCTGTGAGACAAGTGTGTGAAAAGTATTTAGCGAAAGGCAAGGATGTGTTTTGGGCATTTATGGATTTAGAGAAAGCGTATGATAGAATTGATAGGGAGGCTTTGTGGACTGTTTTAAGATTGTATGGACTTGATGGTAGGTTACTAAAAGGGGTGAAAAGTTTTTATGTAAATAGTAGAGCGTGTGTAAGAGTGGGAAATGCTGTGAGTGATTGGTTTCCCGTGAGAGTGGGGCTGCGACAGGGATGTGTGATGTCGCCTTAGTTGTTTAATATTTACATGGATGGTGTTGTAAGGGAGGTGAATGCAAGAGTTTTAGGTGGTCTGAGTCTGGTAAATGTTGATGGAGGAGAGTGGAATCTGAAGCAGCTGCTGTTTGCAGATGATACTGCACTGGTGACTGATTCAGAGGAGAGATTGAGACAGTTGGTAGAGGAGTTTGGAAGGGTGTGTGAAAGGAGGAAATTGAAAGTAAATGAGAATAAGAGTAGAGTGATGAAGTGTACGAGGTTGATAGATGGTAGGGGGATGAATATAGTTTTGAATGGTGAGTTGCTTGAGGAGGTAGATTGTTTTAAATATCTAGGGTCACATGTTGCTGTGGATGGAAGAATAGATGCAGAAGTGAAGTTTAGAATAAATGAAGTAGGAAAGGTGCTGGGAGGAATGAAAAAAGTGTTTAAATGTCGTTCGCTTAGAATGGATGTAAAGAGAAGGCTGTATGAGGGTGTTGTGGTACCGACTGCATTATATGGGGCTGAAACATGGAATATGGGTGTAGCAGAGAGGAAAAGTTTGAATGTAATGGAGATGAGATGTCTGAGGAGTATGTGTGGAGTGACGCGTATGGATCGAGTGCGAAATGATGAAGTGCGAAGGAGAACTGGAGTTGTTCGGGAGATGGCTGGTAGAGTTGAGCAGAGGGTGTTGCAATGGTTTGGGCATATGGAGAGAATGGATAATGAGCGATTGGTGAAAAAGATAACTAGATCTGATGTGAGAGGTGTAAGACTGAGAGGAAGACCACGAATAGGATGGATGGACAGTGTGAAGAGAGCGCTGGATGCGAGAGGGATGTCTGTTGAGCAAGGAAGAGTGGCTGTGCGTGACAGAAATAAATGGAGAGAAATTGTGAATGAATAAGTGATGACGCAGCCCTGAGGGGATATTCTCCCGCTTTTGGTCTGATCAGCTAGTCAGGTCAGGTGCGGGTAAGGGGATGGGTCTGTTATGATGTGGCAGGGGTAAACCAGTTCTGCTGTCGGGCCCTGCTGTGGATGTCACTGATTGCATTGCGCAGTTGACCCTTGTGCGCTGTGATGCAGTGAGGATCTGTCCGTTCTCCCCTTTGGGGCTAAGATGCGAATAAATGTGTTTGAATGGATGAGTAAATGGAGAGTGAGTCGTCCTGTCTCGGCTACCTCCCTTTCCTTGGGGGAAGCAGCCTAGGTATATAGATAGATAGATAGATTTACGTTAATAGAAGCAAGCTTGAGGGAAAAACTCCTTGACGACGGTGAAAAATCCTGTACTCAGGTCAAACTGAGCGAAAAGTTCGCTACATTTACATTAACAACTAATCGTTATGTAGCGTAATGTATGTAATACACGGTGTAGGTGTGACAGTTGTGGTGTAACTGTACCTACATGTAAAATTACATAATACAAATCAATAATAAATGATGATGACGAGGCAGAAGAGAAGAAGCAGCAGCATACGTCAGGAACGATCAGCTGTTCTGCACGGCAGTGCTGCACCCGCCAGCTGCACCTGCAAAAGGAATCAAGATGGAGAATCAAAAGTGTCATTTCTCTCTCTCTGCCTAGCAATCAGTACTTATGTCATTATTAACCAGGAAACGTAGTCTTAGGATTCACAAATCTCTCAGGACCCTTATAGTTTACTGGTTAACGCTTATTAACCCGTCAGCTGCTACACACCCATATATGGCCACTCTTGGACATTTGCTGTGTGTGCGATACACCCAGATCTGGTCCCGTCCTGCCTCCCAAGGTGAGGCATATTGTATGTCATAGCGACACCTGTCAACCCCTTCTCACGGCCGTCTGGGTCAGTCACCTGTGGGTCATGATGGAGGGTGGACGTACTGAGGTGTCACTGGAGAACCTCTACCTCTAACCCACCTCCCACACACAGCATAAGGACCAAAGGCCTTGTCCCGAGGCGTGGCAAGAGGCCTTCAACTACTTATGTTTATAGATGTTACGAGAAGGATAACGAATTGCATGTCAGAAGATAGAAAAATAAAACAAACATAGCGCACTGCTTGAGTAAACCATTCATTGACCCGCCACCACCATCCTCCCCTCATCTGCCCGTAACAATCATCACCACAACTATCGGGGACTAGAAACGACGGTAGTTTATACTTGCTTAGGCTTCTACAGTTTACTGGCTGTTCACTCTCTCTCTCTCTCTCTC
>NC_137069.1:25587044-25679544 GCF_032717465.1 Coenobita brevimanus
CAAGGGTCATATTCTTTACACTGACAATTGGTATACTAGCCCTGCTCTCTGTCAATTCCTACATGATAACAAGACTGGGTCATGTGGAACTGTACGGACATCCAGGAAGTTTATGCCAAAGTTCAACGGAGAGAAGATACTTATTGACGATCCTAGTTCTAGTGACACGCCAGATGATGAAGAGGCAGCTCACGCCCATCACAAGAGAAGCCAGAAGCGACGAAGGGGTCGAAAGGATAAGTTCATTCAGAAGGAGAAGTCCGGCAAGGTTGTAGCTTTGAAGTGGAATGACAGACGTGCAGTCCACCTACTCTCCACTATCCACAAAGGCGAGCTTGTTCAAACTGGCAAGGTTCACTACCGCACCAAAAAACCAATCATAAAGCCTGATGTGGTGGTCGACTACACACATAATATGCGTCTGGTGGACAAGTCAGACTGTCAGCTAAGTGGCACTGAGTGCTTGAGAAAGTCCATCAAGTGGTACCACAAACTCTTTTTCCACTTCATAGACATCACAATGCTCAATGCCTACAATCTCTGGCTGACCAAAAATGAGTTTGACCCCACCAAGAAGCCGAAGCTGCGAGAGTTCGTGCATAACGTAGTCTACCAGCTACTCGAAGACTTCGGGCAACCTACCAGCAGCATCAAAGGTCCACCATCTTTCTTGCGAACTACTACCATTGGACTGCAGTAAGGAGATGAGGACTTTTCAGTAATACCTGGAATCTCCATGTCAGCAATTTCATTGTCTACTGCACCCAGTAGTCGCATGGGAATCGGATATGGCTTAACCTTTACGGGAGTATCGCTGGTCAACTTAATCTTGTGACAATCAACTTTTGCAAGTCTAGCTTGGTCAGAGAAGACATCAGCATACTGACAGAGCAGTGACCTTATGGCATTCTGATCACCTAATGCAGAGTCAGCGTTAAGTAAAACATCTCCGACAGTCTTTTCCTGACGGGACTAAGCGGTTAAGGGATCGTCATCATGGTCATCAGCTGGGATCACCGCGGCTGCCCCGGTTTCTTCCAGTGACTGGTCACTATCATCAGCTACTCGTAGGCCAGTCTCCTCGGGGTTTGACTCATGATAAGCCTTCAACATGTTAATGTGGAACCTTTTGCGAAGATTCCTCATCTGAATTATGTAGTTGAGGTCTGAAATGCGCTCTACTACATCAAATGGATCCTTCCACTGCGCCAATAACTTGTTCTGGGCAGTGGGGAGTAACACCAAGCACTTATCACCTGGACTAAACTTCCGAAGTTTTGCCTTCTTATCATAATAGGCTTTCTGAACTTCACGCGCCTTGATCAATTCTTCCTTAGCTAACTCGCACGTCGACTGGAGGCGGTCAGCTAGATCAAGGACGTAGGTGTAGGTGGTCTTGACTTCAGGGTCGGGTTCTTCATCGTCTCATAACTCGCGAAGGACTTGAAGTGGTCCACAGACCGACCTTCCATACACCAGTTCAAAGGGTGAGAACTTCAAGGAGTGCTGTGGGGCTTCTCGATAAGCAAACTGAAGAGGAACAATGAACCACGGCCATTCCTTTGGCTGTTCGGCGGCCATGCACTTTAACATCTTCTTGAGGGTCCCATTGAACCTCTCACACAGCCCATTACACATGGGATGATAAGGCGTAGTTCGCAGGCCTCGGATGGACAACAACCTGAATGCTTCGTTCATCATTGCAGAGGTGAACTGCAAACCCCGGTCGCTTAAGACCTCTTTGGGGATACCTAGCGATGGAACACTTCGATCAATGCCTCAGCAACAGTGACAGCCTCTATATTCTTAAGGGCCACGGGTTCAGGCCACCGTGTGCTGAAATCAACAATAGTGAGGATATACCTTGATCCATCACTTGCCCTAGGAGAGATTGGCCCAACAATGTCAACTGCTACTCTCTCGAACGGTTCAGAGATTACAGGCATTGGTTTCATTGGCGCAGGACGGACACGTCCCCGGTCAGTGGTACACTGACACACATCACAGGAACGCACAAGCCTTTTTATTTCCTGTCCCACTCCAGGCCAGAAAAAGTCAGCATGGAAGCGGTCAGAGGTTTTCTTTTGGCCCATATGACCTCCCATGATCGAACAATGACCAAGTTCAAACACTGCCCGGCGATACTTTGCGGGAACGACGAACTGCAGTCGAACCTCACCCTGGGGTGTTTGTGACTCACGGTATAGCCATCCTCACTTCCGAAGGAACCTGGCTTGACCTCCCCGTGAATACTTAATCACTTTACCCTTCAGCTTCTTATGCTCTGAGGCAAGTGTCGGGTCAGACTGTTGTTCTTGGACATCGTCTTGACTACGAATCAAATCTTGTGGCGTTGCGACGGTCAGTGGGGTGACACGATTCGGAGCCTTGGCCATGGCTCGTGTTACTGCAACAGCCAAAGTCTAAGTAGCAACATCTACGGCGCAACTGTTTTTGATGCCCGGTATGTTGCCAATAACGAGGTCAAACAAGGGTTCTGGCATGACAACATCAGCTGTCAAGCCAGTGTAAAAAGGAGATGCCACCTGGATACGTGCCTCAGGGAACGATCTCACTGACCCATCAATAAGTCTAACTTGGATCTGCTTACCCGTATACTCGTTGGGCCGAACTAAACTTTGCTTGACAGAGCAACCTGAGGAACCATTATCTCTCAGGACATTTACAGAAACACCTCCCACAAACCCTGGCTGAACAAGAAAGGCAGTGTTACTGGTGGAAGGGTCTGAGGAGGTAGCAGCCAGTCATTGGTGAGACTGCGGAACAAACGATGCAGCAAATGTGGCGCCCTGAAAACTTGATACCTGAGGGGTCATGCTCACCATCTGAGGAGCTGGAGCATTGACCACCTGTGGAGGAGGGTTCACTGTCACTGGGGAACTAGTGAACTGCGGGGAAGTACCTGTACTGGTGGGGTTGGCACCACTGTACGCTTGTGGCATAAGGGCTGCATTTGCATCCTGCCTCCAATACACTAAAGTCGATTGTCCTGACTGAGGGTTACGTGGTTTATCCTTGCCCTGTTGCTGCTTGAAATATCGGTACTGCTGCTGGTTAGAGTTCTGCTTATCGTACCGCTTCCACTTAGGTTTCTGAGTGTTTTGCCCCTGGTCCTTCTGCGGTTTTGGACCTTGGCCATTATTCTGAGAACGGCCTTGTTGCTGGGGTTCAGTCTGAGACGGTTTCCCAGATTTATCAGGTTTCCTATTCCAGGTATGCTGCTTGCGAGTTTGATACCCGTATGCAGTGAAGAATGCATCAGCCTTCTTCACCATTTGGCTGGCATCCTTTACCTGGCAGATCTTAAGCTGAGCCATAAGTTCAGTAGGCCACGACTTTTCTAGCTGCGTGTGCAGCATAAGGTCAATTATCCCCTCACGCGTGGAAGGAGTTTCATCTTTCTCCATCCACTTATCTAAGTAAGCAGTAAGCCAGTCAAGAAGCTGAATGGCAGTGTCTTTATCCTGTAATTGCGCCCTCATGAACTGACTCTTGGTGTCGTCAACTGTGAGACCGTACACTTTGATGAGTGCGGCCTTCATCATCTCACATGTGAGATTGTCTCCACGAATTCTGTGGAGAATATCGAGGGCAGGGCCCTCAAACAGGCTAAGAAACTGAAGCTGCTTAGCTGCATCATCCAGCTGGTAAAGTTGAGCCATGTCTTCAAAACGAGCTATGTACAGCTCGATTCGCTCACCTTCCTTGTATGGGGGAATCTTGATGTGTGGGGTCGCCATAATATGTGCAGGGATAGCACTCGTGGAGCTTGGGCCAGCTGCACCAGATGTGTCTGAAGCCAAGGAATCTTGCTTGAGCTTCAACATTTCAAATTCATGTTTTTCGCGTGCTTCTCACTCGGCACGTTCGAGTTCTCATTGTTCATGCTCGTATTCACATTCTCTCTCACGTTGTTCTAACTCGTGTTGACGTTCTCTCTCGCGTTGTTCTAATTCGTGTTGACGTTCTCTCTGACGTTGTTCTAACTCGTGTTGATGTTCTCTCTCGCGTTGTTCTAACTCGAGTTCGCGTTGTTTTTGCTTGTGTTCACGCTGTTCTCGCTCGTATTCGCGCTGTTCTCGCTCGTGTTCGCATTGGATTCTACGCTCTTCACGGGCATCACTCTCGTGTTGCTGCTAGTGACTAAGCCGAGAGAGGACATAATCCTTTATTTTCTCCGGATCCGTAAGCCCCATATCTTTGGCATCCTGTACATAGACGCTGGTAGACATGATGCTAAAACTCAATCTAAGTAAACTAGCAACTCAGTACTGACTGCAATTTGCAAAGAAAGATGCCAATAATCAAGAATAAAGAATATAGGCACAGGTTAGTGGTGACCAGTTTTTATCTATTTAAACTGGTAAAGAAAGAAAATTAAACAAACAACTGACTGTAAAAACTATTACGTAAATTAATAGACTGAATCAATAATCACCAGTAAGATAGTGCCTATAGACTTTAATGATAAATACCTAAGTACGAGTGAGTGAGTATTATCTTGTGAATAGCTTTAGAGCTAGTAGTTAATATCCTGGAATGAGGTCGCCAGTGTCACAGGGTTTTTTATTATTCATTATTAAAGAATATTATTCAATAATCTTGAGAGCAGGACAATGAATTGTCTTGTGAAAATCAAGCAATGATTACTTTATTCCGGCTTACTTCGCCGATTCTCTAAGGACGAGAATTTATAAACTTTCTCAACAGTACACAGCAGAGACTAATTATTCACATGTGCTGTTTTATTAGTACTGTTGGCCTCTGGAGAAAGTGACTTCACCCGTGACAATCAATATCTTATTAATGATAAACAGATTCTTGCTGATGCAGTTAACTCCTAGATGGCACAACGGATTTAACCCTTTAACTGCGGGTGTTATCCCAGAATGACATTGCAAAAACTGGACCAAACCGCGGGTGTCATTCTCGAATGTTTGTGAATATTTTGAATACCGTGCTTTTTTTCCGCGCGCCAATTGTTTCAAGGGAGAGTAGCTATTAAGTTCTTTCACTCCAGCTGACCCCCACCTCCCTCCTCCCACCCCCCGGGCCCCCACCTCCCACCCCCCGGGTCCCCCACCCCACCCCTGACCAAACACGCATCAGTATCTGTCTAGCTGTGTGAGTGACAACACCGCTGATGTGGCAGTGAAGTGCGGGCAATTGCAGTGCCTTTTACCTGCCTCAGTGAAGACAGAGTGGGTGTTTATCGTATGTGCAGTGTTCATATATGTTTATAGTATTATTATCAGAATGAGGTTGGCATTTGGTAATGGTGTGTGAGCGAAAAATAGTGATTTTAGATCGCTCACTTCTAATGGCACTGCTCATCCAGTGATAGTCAACGAAATCATGAAACCTACATCGTTGCAAAGCCGAAGGTTAGTACTTTCTAATGGTACCTTATTTTTCGCTCTAGATTTATTCTGTGCAGAGTTATAAAGGTTTAAAGTTTGTTTACATTTTGGCTGGAACCCCCGCGGGGGAGGCCAGTCGGGTCAAAACAATGCCCGCGGTTAAAGGGTTAAGTTAATAAAAAGGACTGGCCTAAGTACCAGTTATGAATAGCAAAGCGTTTATGCAAACTAGGAGCTGCAACTAGAATAAGCTTATGGAGAAATAAAACACAAGTTTACATTACATTAAGCTCAAGAAAAAGAACTGTTAAATTTATTGATTACAAAAAAATAAATTTATGTTACGTTTCAAAATGAATTCAAAATAAGGAGATCGCACTCACTCGTTCGCTCAGAAGCTAACTCTTAAACCTAGGAAAAACGAAATGAAATACTGGTCAGAAAAGTGGACAAAGCGGATGACTGGGCGTCGTTACTGATGAAGGATACTGCACACGCTGAGCCTCTCGCCAATCACGCTAGGTGGGAATATGGCGGCGGAGGGAACTAAACGTCGTTGCTGAGGAAGGACGCTGCCACACACACTACCTGCTTCCACAGCACGCAAATCTTGACTGCCTTCAAATCGTGAGAGAGAGACAAGTGTCGAGCCGCACTTGCTAACGGCTAGAATGAGCGAAACACGCCCATAACAAAGTACCCAGTGGAGGTGCTAAAGTCACACACAAAGACAATCATTTATGACACAGTGAAAAATTGTTCTAAAAACACTCCTGATCGGGTGAATACGTAGCGGATAAACTGAGCAATAAATACTGGGATTCCACTAGAATTCGCGGTTTCCCACCAAAGTTAATGTCACGAGTTTATTCAAATACTTAATCGCGCCGACTCGTGACAATCATGATGGGATGAAGGAGGAATGATCAAGGGAAGGAAAAAAGGAAGAGGAAGGGAAAGAAAGAGAGACGAGGAAGCGAAGGAAAGAGTGAAGAGGAAGCAAAGGAAAGAGGGAAAAGGTAGCGAAGGAAAGAGGGAAGAGGAAGCAAAGGAAAGAGGGAAAAGGTAGCAAAGGAAAGCGGGAAAAGGTAGCAAAGGAAAGAGGGAAACGGAAGTGATGGAAAGAGGGAAGAGAAAGCGAAGGAAAGAGAGGGAAGGATTAAAAGAAAAAGAAATTTTGTGAAAAAAAAAAAGAGGAAAGAATAGAAAATTAGCTTATGGATGGAGGGAAGAAGAATATATGGAAGAAACGAAAGAAAGAAAGGGTAGGGGAAGAGAGGTGATGGGGGGGGGAAGAAAGAAAGAAAGAGAGAGAGAGAGAGAGAGAGAGAGGATTGATGGGGGAGGGAGGGAGACAGCTGGGGGAAGGGAGACTGAAACAAAAAGGTAGGTACTACACTGACAAAAAAAGAAACAGACATACGAGAGAGAGAGAGAGAGAGAGAGAGAGAGAGAGAGAGAGAGAGAGGAGGGGGGAGGGTCTGTCAGTAAGCAATATGTCACCGATGTGAACCGGTGAGGCAAACTATCAAGTTAATGAGACGGACGGCACACGGAGCCAGGACTACCACTCATGTGTACCACTGCCAGATGAACCAGCTGAGAGATGAACCACTGAGATGAACCACTGGGAGATAATCCACTAGTCCACTAGGAGATGAGGCACCAGGAAATTAAGCCCTGAGATGAACCAGAGATGAACCACTGGGAAATGAACCACTGATTTGAGTTAATGGGAAATGAAGCACTTAGATAAGCCACAGAGATGAACAAGAGAGGAATTACTGTGAAATGAAACACAGAAGAATGAGTGGGAAATGAAGCAAGGAGAAATGAAGCACAAATATGAACCCCTGGGAGATGAAGCACAGATAAAACAAACAGAGATGAACCACTCCGAAATGAAGCATGGAAATGAACCCGTGGGAAATGAAGCACAGAGAACTGAACCACGGGGAGATGAACCACTGACACGAATTACTGGGAAATGAACCTCTGAGATGAATCTTGGGAAACGAACAACTAGGAAATGATGAACAGATGAACCAATGGGAGATAAAATTACTGGGAACTGAAGCTCAGAGATAAACCATCTTCCTTTCAGGGTATGGGGAGGGATCTGAGGATTAGTATGTATACCCAGGTAGCTCCACCGGCCAGTTATATCGAGACCACCACTGAAAGGTGCCCCGGTTTAGCACCACCTCTAAATGACCCAAATTAAAAACACACTAATATGAACCTGAAATGAAGAAAAATGGAATCACTGATAAACGAACGCATGTGAATCGAACCACAAAGAACTGAAGCAGTGTGAACCGAACCAATATGAAACTAATCACTATGGACCGAACCACATAGAAATGTAGTGTGAATCCAACCAATATGAAACTAACCATTATGAATCCGAACCAGTGAGAAATAAACCGGAGTGAACTAAACTAACATGAAGCGATACAATATGAACCCGAGCCAATGAGAAAGAAACCACTACGAAATGAACCACTCGCAGGAGTTGAGAAGAGACAAGTGATCAGGAAGAGACGATGAGAGAGAGAGAGAGAGAGAGACAGACAGACAGACAGACAGACAGACAGAGAGAGAGAGAGAGAGAGAAAGAGAGAGAGAGATGGTCGCGTAAGAACCGGGACAAAACTTATCTAAAGAATGACTGAAGGAGACTCTGCAAGAGAGTAGGAGTGAATGTGAATGTGTGTGTGTGTGTGTGTGTGTGTGTGTGTGTGTGTGTGTGTGTGTGTGTGTGTGAGAGAGAGAGAGAGAGAGAGAGAGAGTAAAGATAAACAAGGAGGAGAGTTATTGAATCGTGATCAGACTTCCCAAACAGGGGATGCGATGGAGTTGTGAAGAGAGGGTGATGACAAGGTTGTGGTGGCGTTGTGGTGAGATGAAGGAGAGTGTGGCGAGAGATGAGGAAGGATGTGATGTGTGATGAGGATGTGGTGAAAGATGAAGTAGGATGTGGTGAGGTGTGGTGAGAGATGAAGGAAGATGTGATGTGTGGTGAGAGTGTGGCGAGAGATGGAGGATGTGGTGATGAGAGATGAAGGAGGATGTGACGAGGTGTGGTGAGGGTGTGATGAGAGATGAAGGGAGATGTGATGTGATGTGGTGAGAGATTGAGGAGGATTGTGATGATATATTAGAGTACGAAGAGAACCGGTAAAATGAGTGTGTGATGAAGACTTATATGATGAAATAGTAGTGAGTGTGATGAGACTACCTAACAGAGGGGTGGTAAAGTGGACAGACCCTGGACTTACCAATTACCCATTTAAATCCACTTCCACCCACTCTATATTAAAACAGACTCTCCAACAGTAAGTCCACATGCCCTCATCCTCACTCACATTCTTCGCATCTAAAAAAAAAAAAAAAAAAATACAGACTATACTCTTTTCACTTTAACCTGGCCTAAAATTGTCATCCCTCCATGTTGAATGCCGAGTTGTATTGAGTAACACTAGAATATGGTGCTAGTCACGAAGAAGTGCTATAGGAAAAGATGAAGAACCAGAGCATTGCCTACGTGAAATAAGCTGCAAAAGAACGAAAAACTGAGCCAAGATAAGGTAAAAGGAGTATAGTATATTTTTTTACATTTCTCCTAGTTTATTTCTTCTATATTCTTCGTTATCTCAAATCTCACTTCATGTAACTTCAGCATATATCAACCTGTCTATCATCGAATCCTTTATACGAATTGCCCATCAGGAGGGTTAAGGCTAGGGTGGCCAGTCGCTGGTCCCTGAATATCAGTCTTTACAGACCAAGTCCAGCTGAAGCGCCCTAACCCACTAGACCTCCAGGCTCCCACACACATACAAAGAACTATATTAATTCTCACCCAAAGTTTACAGCCAACAGGGAGACATGGAAAAAAATTATTCTCAGTCGTCAGTCATCCTGTCAACACAAACATGTTCTTGTCTGGAGCTCTGAATAAATGAGAAGTGGAGTTCGTGCCACATTTTCGTAATATTTTCAGCCCTCGTAATTTTTCACTAAGATCAAGGCCCGTCTTCTTATCGGTTGAGGAAGCTCCCTAACACCTTTTCCTAAGCGATTTATTTTGTCTATTACACTTCACTCTCCTCTTCTGTGTTACATAAATCCTTCGAATACCCATATATTCTGCATAAATAACGTAGGATAGGATATTAAATAGCCATATCCAAAAATAAATAGCTAAGGAAAATGTGTTAGGGAGCCTCCCTACCCGATGAGAATACGGGACTAATGCTTTCGAGATTACAAAGAAACAATGCACACATTCCTAACAATTTTTGAGAAGCTTATATATGATGAAAAATATAAATAGCTTGATTTTTACAACGCTCTCTCTCTCTCTCTCTCTCTCTCTCTCTCTCTCTCTCTCTCTCTCTCTCTCTCTCTCTCTCTCTCTCTCTCTCTCTCTCTCTCTCTCTCTCTCTCTCTCTCTCTCTCTCTCTCTCTCTCTCTCTCTCACGATATTCAGGTGTTTTCGTTTCTCGCTGTGATGGTGTTGGAGAGGGACGCCTTCACGTGGTGGCACCGATATGACTGGGCGGTGGAGCTGCCTGGTTATACAAACGTCCCTCACTCCCCTCACTGTCCCTCAACAGGAGGATGATGGACTGAACACTATGGGCAGCTCTGGCCTGCAGTCCACTGGGTTCACGTTCAGACCATCCAGGGGTTCCTCCTCCTCCTCTCCCTCTTCCTCTGTTTCTTCTTACTCCTCCTCCTCCTACTACTACTACTATTACTACTACTACTGCTACTACTACTACTACTACTACTACTAGTACTACCACCATCGCCATCACCACCACCACTACTACTACCGCCACCACCACCACTGCTACTACTACTACCACCACCACCTCTTCTACTACCACTACCACCACCACTACCACTACTGCTACTACTACTACTACCACTGTTAAAACTACTACCACCACCACCACCATCACAACCACCACCACTACTACTCTTTATACAGGAACAAAGTTGCACGTAAGTTCTCTCGCAATGACCACCACCCCAAGGGAACGTAGGCAACTTGTGCAAGACAGATATTAAGATTAACAGAGCGTAAAAACTTTTGCCTTGCCAGTACTCCCCCCACCACCCCAGCCCCTAACACCTCTTCCGTAGCGAATTATTCTGGACATAACACAAAATTCTCCTGTATGTCTTCCCTCACCCACCGCGGCCCCTTACACCCCTTCCGTAGCGAATTATTCTGGAGGTAACAATATTCTCCTGTATGACTTCCTCAGCCCACCCCAGCCCCTAACACCTCTTCCGTTGCGAAATTATTCTGGACATAACAGCACAATCTTCTCCTGTGCGTCTTCCCCCACCCAACTCCTCACCCCAGCTCGTAACACTTCTTCCGTAGCGAATTATTCAGGACATGACAGCACAATATTCTCCTATACGTCAGCCTAAAAACGAAATAAACAGCATACAAGAAAATGTTAAGGTGTACCACTACAATTCGTTCACCTTAACTTGGCCCAGATATTCGTCCTTTTTCAGATTGTTTCACGTTGCTGAGTGATAGAAAAGGATAACGCTCGTGAGTCTTTCCGTAGCACTGCAATAGTGAGAGAGAGAGAGAGAGGGGGGGGGGGCGGGGGGAATTTTGCGGCATTGCTCTTCTGTACTCCTTTCACACTAACTTGGCCCAGATTTCGTCCTTTTCCTGCTTATTTTCGCTTTTCAGGGGCAGGAAATGATAAGGCTACGACTTTACATCCCTTCCGTGGCACTTTATTGTGACTAGCATCATATTCTAGTGTTAATCTTATGCTTACAAGGACTCAAGATGGAGACGTGGCAATTTTAGGCCAAGTTAGAGTAAACTGAGTATAGAATTATATTATTGTTTCCTTATTTCTCCTTCACGAGATGACATAGGCTCGTGTTCTGGTTGTGTAAGGAAGCTCCCTAACACCTATCCCTTTGCGAATCATTTCTGGATATGTGTGGTTAATATCCTTTTGTACGTTATTTATGCAGAATGTGTCGACATTAGAAGGATTTATTTAACACAAGCGGACAGTAAGGTGTAATAAACAAAATACATTGCTCAGCCGACCAAAAAGCGGGCCATAGAGTACGGTATCCTTTCTCTTACTCATTTAGCCTCCACCTGACGAAGTCAGAAAAGGGCATTGTTATCACTGGGATGAACAAGATAGGTGGCATAGAGATTTTCGTTTCCGGAACATATCTCAGAAAGTATTAACTAAAGAGTCATGAAATTTCACATAGTTATTTGTCTTACAGTGAACTGGTGCTTTTTGATGGGCAGAATGCTGTGTCTTAAGTAGTTATTATTATTATTATTTTTTTAATACTGAAGTAAACAAAAAAAAAACAAAAAAAATCTCTAAGATTTCAATGCGACCTGCGCAAGGAATCTTAACGGGAACCATTAAAAAAAAAAAAAAAAAGTCTGTTTATTACCACAGATAAACTACTGAAATTTTTAAGTTTCAGTGTCTCTCCTTTATACAGAGGGAGAGGGGGGTGAGGGCCGCTATGCTCTCGGTTAGGTGTGCAGGGAGGTGGGGGTCTGTGCTTCGTCAGATGGTGGTTGCAACAGCGTGGTGTTGCTTGCTTTTTTTTTTTTTTTTTTTTTTTATAGCTTTATACGACTATCACAAAAAAAAAAAAAAAATGTGATAACTTCCATTGTCCCAGTTGGCAGAGGAGTGTCAACGAACTTTTGATCGTAGCTATAGTCAACCTGGGAATAGACGCATTTTATTTCGGTAAAGTGATAAACAAATAAATGCATAAATAAATAAAAGATATAAATAATTAAAAAATAATGAAAAAAAGGATATAGATAAATAAAAATAAATAATGAAAAATTAAATTAAGGTGTAAATAAATAAAATAATAAAATACAGTAATAAAAGTAAAAAAAGGAATATATAAAATTAAATAATAACATATCAATAAAAATAAGGTAAATTAAAAAATAATATAAATATATAAAAATATTTCAGCTATGCGGCGTAATAAATTTCAATCGAGTGCTGAAATTAGGCCAACCATGAACTTCACCTGGGCGAAAATATGGCCTATCAAGCACTTCATCTGGGCAAAAATTTGGCCTATCATGCACTTCATCTAGGCGAAAGTTAGGCCTACCATGCACTTCATCTGGGCGAAAGTTAGGCTAACCACGTACTTCGTCTGAGGGAAACTTAGGCCTTCCATGCACTTCACATGGACGAAAATGGCTCTGCGAAACAGTATTAATTTGAGGGTAAATGAAGAGTTAACCTGGTGCCTATGTAGTGACCTTGACTTATGACTTATCTTCAGGTAAAAAAAAATAAATAAATAAAAATGGATAATTTAGCACAAGGAAATAACCTTTTTTTCTTTATTGTAAAATTTAGTAGAACAAGGAAGCAAGATTTTTGTGGTCAAATTTTTCATCTTTCTAAATCAACCGATCCGATAGTTTTCAGACTAAATAAAAAAAGAAAGACAAAAAACAAAAGCAAGGAAAAGAATACGCGCATGTAAAAAATATACAAACTATCTAAACATCAGACTTTTTACGCATATTTTCTTTATTTAAAAAAGCCTGCAAACTAGAAAAAAAACATTTACTTAAATTTCAGAAAGATATACTGTACATGGATTTCTTCTCTCTTTTTTTTTTTTTTTTTTTTCAAGCAATATGGAAAAGTTTCGCCTGCGCTCTGTATACACAATGACAGGTGTGCAGGTATAGCTTTCTTTTATTTTTTTTTCCTTTGTTACACACACACAACCAAGGAACATACATTTCACCAAAAAATAATTGATGGACACTTCACACTAAATAATTTGATATGACAGAATAAAGCCATTGGATAATCCCAGGTGATTTTACTCCCACATTAATGAAGTTATAGTCTGACAAATCTAAACGTAGGGTTTTGGTGGAGTCATCCCCTCCCTGCACTGTTGCCATGATTCCTAACCCTACGATGTATAACGCCTGTGGTTTGTGTAGTAGGAATGATACATAAACATAACTCATACTAATATAACTGTAATGAAAGTGCTGACATGTATCAAGGAAGAATAAAACTATTCTGCATACTATAATATACGATAATAGAGAAACGTGGCATAAAAATTTGGCAGTGTTGCTCTAAAAATATTCTAATTATTATTTACTTCCCCAACACTTCTAACATTGCTAATTAATTTAGCAAGTATAATTGCAAGAAAATTTGAAGGGATAAAAGTGGGAAGAGGCGATCCTTTCATAATTAAAATAAATATATCAAACAGCTCTGGGGTGGCAGCACTCACGCGACACGTGTGTGTGTGTGTGTGTGTGTGTGTGTGTGAGAGAGAGAGAGAGAGAGGGAGAGAGAGAGAGAGAGAAGAGAGAGAGAAATAATAATAATAATAAAACTTTATTTCCACTAAACAGTGGGTATTCTTATACATTATACAGTAGTACAGCATACAGTATGAAAGTTCTATACACAATATAATACAAGTTGATACATATGGTGGAGAATAGTGACAGAGAAGTAAATGGTTTAAAAGGTGTGGGGACACTTAGGTTAAAAATAGATCAATTAAGGGATTTAGGAACGAAGGCAGTGGGAAGGATTAAGACAGATGGGATTGTAAGATTAGGGAGTTTGATCAATAGGGTAGAATGTTTCCCAATGCACCTGGGAGGAGGAGAGAGAGAGAGAGAGAGAGTCAAGTAGTTACGTACGGTAGGTTACATTTCCGTATGCTCTCAATAAAATAGCATAGCAATTATCAACGGCTAATTATTATACAAGTGTTGATGGTGGGGGTCTATATTTATAGGAGGTGTTGGTGGTGGAGATATAGCGGGTGTTGTTGATGGGGGTGTTGTTGGGGGTAGGGGTATAGGGGGTGTTGGTGGCAGGGGTATAGGGGGTATTAGAAAAACGGAGATCACAAGAGGGAAACAGTGTCCAGGTCATCGCTGATCGAGAGGTCAGCTCGGAAACGTGGCAACAGTGCAGGGAGGGGCTGACTCCACCAAAACCCTACGTTTAGATTTGTCAGACTAGTATGTATGTATCTACCGGTATTTATCTATGTATGAATAACATTATGTATGTAGGCTATGTATGTATGTATGTATGTATGTAAAAAGCTCCCTTCACATTTTCTAGTGACTTAGGTACTATAACATATCCACACTAAAATGAAAATAAATTAATCACTACTGAACACAACATTATGCCTGACACTTTTTGGATCAGCTGTTCAATCCAGGACCCTAAAATCGCTTCAGTCTTTCTCCTGCTTACTTCACGGTGCTTCAGATTCCAGATAGGTCTCTCCCTCTCTCTCTCTCTCTCTCTCTCTCTCTGTATGTGTGTCTGCCTGTCTGTCTGTCTCCCTTTTTGTTTGTCTCCCGTCTTGTCTGTCTACCTGCCTTTTTGTTTCTCTCTCCCTTCCCCCATCTGTCTCCCTCCCTCCCCTATCAATCTCTCTCTCTCTCTCTCTCTCTCTCTCTCTCTCTCAGAGATTGTTGACGAAAGTGCTCAGTTTGGGAGGCTGTAAGAGTGGTTGGTGATGGCCCGCCCACACTAGAGAGAGAGAGAGAGAGAGAGAGAGAGAGAGAGAGAGAGAGAGAGAGAATGAAAGTAAGGAGGAAGTAGTGCAAGAAACTGAAGGAGGACGGACAAGGAAAGTTCATAAAAAGAGGGAAAACAAAAGAAAGGAAGAAAAGCGTGAAGAAGTTGGAGACAACTGGAACGGAAGAGGGACAAGAGAGAGAGAGAGAGAGAGAGAGAGAGAGGAGGACGAGAAAACGATGTGGAAAGGTGATAGGAAAGAGCAAGTCTGTAGAGAGTGTGGATGGTGGATAAAGGCCATAAGAGCCCACGTGCTACACATAGCCTATGATGCTGTTGACGTTACTGTGTCATTATTATTAAAGAAAATATACAGAACACAACCTTTTCTCTCCGATGGCGCATATTCTCTTTATCTGTTTCTGCCTCTGTCTCTCTTTTTCTCATGTGTGGGGAGACTGCTAAAACTCTAGGGGCCTTTACTAACAATTTCGCCAACACAGGTCCTTCCCAGGCTCAGGAAAGTAGTCTGGAGGGAGAAAGAATGAAGAAAATCGTCCTCGGGCTGAAGTGGTTAAAACTTGTGGGGGTGCATGAGACAGACAGACATACACATCTAAAAAAATACACACACACACACACACACACACACACACACACACACACACACACACACACACACACACCGAAAATGCCTAAAAATAATAAATTTCTAAAGCCTCACCATAGCCGATACATCGCTTCCTGTTCAGCTAAGTGGATAATAGGTCTGCATATTTCAGCATCGACTGACTCCACATTCCCCATCGACACACCAATGACTGTCTGATTGTTGCTTTCATGTTGACTAAATCCTGCACTATTTACACACACACACACACACACACACACACACACACACAGCAAAGCAAATATTGATCATCATCGTCGTCATCATTATCATCACCATCATCACCATCGACATAATCCTCACTCGTGCATACTCAGTATAGCGTTACTGTCTGACTCTGATCCTCTTAATGTGCCACACTGCACACGTCACACTGCCACACCTCACACTGCATACTCATACTGCCACATCTCACACCGCACACTTCATACTGCCACACCTCACTATGCCACACCTCACACTCCACACTGTCACACCTCACATCGCACACTCCACATTGCCACAACTCACATCGCATACTTCACGCTGCCACACCTCACACTGCCACACTTCACACTGCCATACCTCACACCGCACACTTCACACTGCCACACCTCACACTACCACATTTCACACTGCACACTTGATACTGCCACACCTCACACCGCACGCTTCACACTGTCACACCTCACAATGCCACATCGCACACTCCACACTGCCACACCTCACATCGCACACTTCACACTGCCACACCTCACATCGCACACTTCACACTACCACACCTCATACTCCCACATTTCATACTGCCAACCTCACACTGGCTGTAGGTGGTGGCGACCAACATGCACCTTGAGATAGCGCCACCAACTTCTTCCTCCATGTTTCTCGTTCTGTTTCTGTGTCTACCTTCCTCTCTTCCTACTCCTTCCTTTCTTTCATGTCATTTTTTTTTTTTACTCTTTTTTCCGCTTCAGGTAGCTTTACGCTGAGTGACAAGTCTACTGGTTTCCTGTAACCCAGAAAACCATTTACTACACTGGGTAGTAACCATATAACCAGATATAGGGGTTACGGGGTGCATACTATGGTGTCCCTTTAACTGGGTGGAGAGAGGCAAATGCGGCGTCTACCCAGGAACCAAACCTCTACACATTTTTCCCGCGCCTAGCTGTAGCGAGGCGCTGTCAATCGCAAGGGAATATTGGTTGACTGAGCAGGAAGGCCTTGCAACTGCTTTCTTGTGATTAATGGGTCTGCTCAGTCAGACAGATTAGGGATTATCAACAACAAAAACAACAGCAACACCTCACACTGCCGCACTTCACACTGCCATATCTCACACTGACGCATCTCACGATGCTACACATGACACTGCCACACCACACTATGTCACACCTCACACTACCACACTACACAGTTATATCTCATGCTGTCACACCTCACACTACCACACTACACAGTTATATCTCATGCTGTCACACCTTACACTGCCAGACTTCACAGTGCTACACTTCACACTTCCACAACTCACTATGCTAAACACACACTGTCACACTTTACAGTGCCACACCTCAGTCTCCCACACCTCACACTACCACACCTCACACTCCACACTACACGCTTCACACTGTTACATGTCACACTGCCACATGTCACACTGCCACACCTCACACTGCCACACCTCACACTGCCACACCTCACAGCCATATCACACACTTACTACACACTGCTCTGTTTCACACACATTACATTACCACACCATCACCACACACACACACACACACACACACACACACACACACACACACACACACACATGTCCACATAATAATACAGAAACCTGCGTTTAGTCACAAACGGGAGGACATTAAAGCTCCTCCAATCTCTCTCTCTCTCTCTCTCTCTCTCTCTCTCTCTCTCTCTCTCTCTCTCTCTCTCTCTCTCTCTCTCTCTCTCTCTCTCTTCTCCTCTCTCCCCCCCCTCTCTCTCTCTCTCTCATTATCACAGTATATTATGAATACCAGTTTGCAAGCTTAATATATATAACTGGATTCTCTCTCTCTCTCTCTCTCTCTCTTTATTACAGTATAGTATGAAGACCAGTTTGTAAGCTTAATACATATAACTGGATTCACTCCCTCCCTCCCTTTCTCTCTCTCTCTCTCTCTCTCTCTCTCTCTCTCTCTCTCTCTCTCTCTCTCTCTCTCTCTTTATTACAGTATAGTATGAAGACCAGTTTGTAAGCTTAATACATATAACTGGATTCTCTCCCTCCCTCCCTTTCTCTCTCTCTCTCTCTCTCTCTCTCTCTCTCTCTCTCTCTCTCTCTCTCTCTCTCTCTCTCTCTCTCTCACACTGGTGCAGTGGTACCGCTCGCTGGTGCAGTGGTAACGTTCTCGCTGCCAACTGATGGACGGGAGTTCGCGCCTCGCTCAGGTTGCGAAAAGTTTCACTGACGAAGTGGGTGGTTACTGTCCCCCTTGAGCAAGGGGACGGGTGTGTGCGCGTGTGAAGGTCACAGCCTTGCCCTTAGATCGGACTATATGAGCTCTCAGCTCCCTTCCGGGAGGGTAAAAGCTGACGATCACGACCATCAAGTGATCCTGACCGCCCCGGTGAATTACACACACACACACCCTCCTGACCTTTCCCCGGTTCGTTCGTTCGTTCGAGAGAGAGAGAGTTACGCAAGCGCTTAATCACAGTAGAATAATGCATGACAGAGGTAGAATTAAATGCATAATATTCATAACACCTTACCAGTCTTAAAGTTTATACCTTTTTTCGAGTTTATATACCGTACTGCCACACCTCACACAATATGTATAAGAGGACAAGGATAGGATTCAGTTCCATTTTATTTCCTGTAAACGTTAAATACTACCCATTTTACTCTAACCTGACCTAAAACTGCCATCCCTCCACCTTGAATGCTCAGCTGTAGGAAGGGATTAACATTAGAATATGATGCTAGTCGGGGGGAAGTGCTGTGGGAAGGATTGGGAGCTGTGGTGCTGCATTTTTGGCCACTGAGCCATGTGAAGCTGCCAAAGGACGAAAATCTGGGCCAAGTTAGAGTAAAAACTGGATAGGCTAAAATAATATAGTACATTTAAGGATGAGTGACCAGTCTAGAGTCCCTGAATGGTATAAAATAATGGAAAAAATATAGCCGCTTCTTGGGGGATCGAATGTATGGAAGGTCGTAACTCTAACTGGGCGTCCTAACCCATCAGGCCACACCAGCGTTGAGACTAAGACACTGTTAGCGGATATACTGTGGATCACTTGACTCGATGTTTCAGTTTGGTTCACTGTAGAGACGGATTTTTTTCCTGGGAGAGAGATGTCAGCCAGAGACAACCCTCTCCTATGCTGGCGATACACGGGTGGGGAAGGAGAAGGAGAAGTTGAAGAAAAGAAAAGAAAAAGAAGAAGAAAGAAGAAAAAAAGAAGGAATAAAGAAAAAAAATAAAAATAAAAATAAAAAGTAATAGTAGTAGTAGTAGTAGTAGTTGTAGTAATAGTAGTTGTAGTAGTATAGTAGTAGTAGTAGTAGTAGTTGTGAGCGAGTGAGCACAGCAAGGGAAGCGAACGAGCGTAGGGAAGCGATGTTTACGTTCAGTTGAGAAATGAGCAGCCCGACACGACCCAGCCCTGCCCGACACGACATGGTCCGACAAGACATGGCCTGACCGCGATGGTTTTCAGAGGCTAATAACTTTTCTATGTGAGATTGAGAAGAGATTCTTTCAGCAGGTAGTAGATGCATTTTAAATAATTTGTTTTTAGTTAGGTATTTACTTATAAGTGCAAAGAAAACCCTTGGAATCCCAGCTTTCAAAGGGAATGTACCGTGGGCTTCAATGGGGGACTTGCGAAGCTGCATACCATCAGAGGCCACCACAGTTAACAGCTTCTCCACTCCGAGCACGTGTTAAATTACCCTGATTTTTCTTCGTTGATGTGAGACCCTGTGTGGCAAATTACCATCATACACCATTAAAGTACCGTAATGAAAGAGCTTCGTAAACAAAAATATAATAGAGGAGAATACATTGCTCTCGTTGTTTTATTTCCCCGTAAACGAAGCCAGATTTGTGAAAATCTGGCACTTATATATTTTTTTTCGTCGTTTTTAATGAAGTTGCCACAAAGCTGAGTTAAATCTTGCCTCCTGAAATGTTCGATTTATACTGTAGTTTTAGCCAAGCACTTGCTTGTGTCAGTCTCTCTTTTGACGGAAATTTAATGTATGATGTATCAAACTCAGCATCAGCCATCCGAGCTCAGAGACCTTCCCAGTTCCAAGATTTGATATCACTTATCTGAAAGCGGTGGTAGTGCGTCTTCCCAGGTAATCCTGGAACTGGGAAGGTCTCTGAGCTCGGATGGCTGATGAATAATTTAATATATCATACACTAAATTTCCGCCACAAGAGAGACTGACACAAACAAAACAAGTGCTTGGCTAAAACTAGAGCATAAATCGAATTTTTCAGGAGGCAAGATTTAACCCAGCTTTGTAGCAATTTCATTAAAAAAGATGAAAAGAAATATATAAGCGCCAGGTTTTCAAAATTCGGATTCGTTTCGGGGAAATAAAACAACAAGAGCAATGTATTCTGTGTTATATTTTTGCTACGGATTTTTTTCATACTTCAATCGTGTATGATGGTAATTTGCCACACAGGTTCTCACATCAACAAAGGAAAATCACGGTAAGTTAATACGTACTCGAGACAGAAGCTGTTAACAATGAGAAACATCTGGTGGCAGACGATTTCCTTTAGTTTCGCACTAACAGGCTTCACTATGAAATCGATTTAAAGCACCATGAAAGTGACACATACGAGGTTTGTTTTTCACTTTCACATGTTGATTGAACTCGCACGAGAGAGAGAGAGAGAGAGAGAGAGAGAGAGAGAGAGAGAGAGAGAGTGTGTGTGTGTGTGTGTGTGTGTGTGTGTGTGAGAGAGAGAGAGAGAGAGAGAGAGAGAGAGAGAGAGAGAGTGTGTGTGTGTGTGTGTGTGTGTGAGAGAGAGAGAGAGAGAGAGAGAGAGAGAGTGTGTGTGTGTGTGTAAGAGAGAGAGAGAGTGTATGTGTGTGTGTGTGTGTGTGTGTGTGTGTGTGTGTGTGTGTGTGTGTGTAGGAGAGAGAGAGAGAGAGAACGTAAGATAGTAAATATTTTAGCTCAGCTATTATTCTGTTATTGTTCAACTGCCTCAGCAGTAATGTTGAAAGTTGACACAAAGATGAAATTATGATGACAGGCGTATGTACAAACGCTCTCTTGCTCGTCACGCCCTCACAAAACGCACTTTACAGGTAGTAGTAGCAGTAGTAGTAGTAGTAGTGGTAGTAGTAGTAGTAGTAGTAGTTGTATTAGTAGCAGTAGTAGTAGTTGTATTAGTAGCAGTAGTAGTAGTAGTGGTAGTGGTAGTAGTAGTAGTAGTAATAGTAGTAGTAGTAGTAGTAGTAGTAGTTGTTGTAGTAGTAGTGAGAGAGAGAGAGTAGTAGTTCTGGGTGGTGGAGTGAGAGGACGTGTGCCAGGCGCTCCGTGTTATCGTCTCGAAATCATAGTAAAAATGATTGTGGGCTCTTAGAAATTGATACCCACTCCAGCATTAAGTGGACACTGATGCATATATGAAAGAAAATCTTAAATATCAGCTATATATTGCTAGTAAAATGTGAAAAATTGTGATAACTACGGTGTGAGGGGGAGGAAGGGTGTGTGTGTGTATGTGTGTGCAGGGACCGTTGGCGAGCGAGGTGCTGACCTGAGAGGGTTATCTGGACTGGTGTCAACACCATACATTATATCATCAGCCACCCGGGACCCCGCCACCACATGTGCACTGCCCCACACACCCCGAATATAAGTATCGCCACCCTCACTTACAAAATAAGTACCTCTCTGAAGCCTGTTTTTCAATTATTAACTTTGTCCACAAATAACAATGAGACGTAGGATGCCTGTCACACACCTCTTGCTCACTCCATTATCCTTGGAGCACTAACTCCCTTTCCCTAACACATCAGCTGTTACCACACATTGAATATCACCCACTGATCACTAGCATACACACCATTTAATAATACTTTATAAACACTGTATCAAACACTAAATATAACAACAACTACCACTAACTATACAACAATCACCTACATACACACCACCAGCATAGCCAGGTGGTATAGAAGTGTGGCATACAAAAACATTTAGGTAGGGAATCTTACACACACCTTAGATGACACTGTATTGTAAACACATCACACATACAGACACACACACAATGACTGTACTTAAATAACTATGAAACATATTATACATAGAATCTCATCATATAAATATATAACCAATCACAGTAGATAAGTCTATAGTATAATAATAAACAGTACAGTAGTAATTAAAACTTTAATTTTAATATATAAAATTAATAAATATAACTTCAATTAAATAACAAATTTAAACATAGTACCCTAGTTTTAAGCACACTATTATTATTAAATACAATAGTAATAAGAGTATTTTTAATATAATATCTGTATAATAGGACTAATGTAAACTCCATAAAATTACACACTAGAACTACTTACTCAACCCTCTCAAAATTCTCTTTTATATTCAAAAGAAATACTAAACAAACCTTGTTAATGCCAATGTGCCTTAGTAAACCAAGGTGCCTCTATCTTACTACACCACAACCACACATCACACATCACATGTCACAACACCAACACACACACACGCACACACACTGTCCCAACGCCACACACCACATCACACTCACCCCTATACCACAGCGTCCGAAGACCCAATATCACTAAACTACACACACACACACACACACACACACACACACACACACACACACACACACACACACACACACACACACACTGCCGCTACGCCACACACCACCCTCACCCCTACACCTTAACGCATGAAGACCCATTACCAATAAACAAGGCTCCACGTTATTTGCACCACACCAATTGGCCACCTACTTAACCCTTGAACAAAAAAGCGTTGTTTTACGTCATATCAAACTTTAAATACATATCGTTATCAGTTCAGTCGATTATTAGTATAAAACAGAACAATTAGATATTAACTGATATGCAAAACTAGAGAAAAACGAGCAAACTGCTTCATAACTTAATCATATTATCTACAAACACAGAAGTAAAACAAACACATTCTTCACTTATATCAAACCTTAATTTTAAATTCGTATAGTAAAATAGTAGTTTAGTAACATTATATTTAATTCTCATTTAAAGGTAAACTAAAGGGATTTGTTTTCTTTAATTTTCTGGAGTACTATTTAAATTTTATTTAAGGAATTTTTTCTTTTACTTCTTGAAGTTATTTTTAAGGGTAACTTTGGGGATTGTTTTTTATTTCTAAAGTTGTTTTTAAAGGTAAAGTATAAGGGATTTTTTCTTTTGTTTTCTTGAAGTTGTTTTTAAAGGTAAACAAAAGAGATTTCTTTTTCTTGAAGTTGTGGATACTTTTCACTTAATCAAAAATTAAAAGTTAATTTCATAGATAATTATAAAGATATTTTTTTCTTTTCTTTTCCAGGTAAAGGTGAGATTTGCGTAACCATGGCAACCGGACATTAAGACATATTGGTCATCCTTAAATCTAGGTAACCCCAGATTATCCTATTTACCTGTGTGACATCCTTAATCCAGGTAACTCCAGTCAATCCTATTTACCTGTATGACATCCCTAATCCAGGTAACTCTAGTCGATCCTATTTTCCTGTGTTACATCCCCAATCCAGGTAACTCTACTCGATCCTATCTTCCTGTGTTACATCCCCAATCCAGGTAACTCTACTCGATCCTATTTACCTGCTAGAGTGAGTCATAGGAGCCTCAATGTCTTATTAATGACCCCATTCACCCTCTCACATAGGGGTAACTCTGCTAACCTGTTCCAATTAAAACCAGGTGTTATATTTATCTACTAGCAGGGGTACACGGTTTTGCCGGGTCAAAAAGACGAACACTTTAATCCTGTTTGTTCTAATTCAATCTTTCTTTCTACCCCAGAAAGACCATGTACAGACGTCGGAATAAGTTCGTTTCCTTTTCCGTGTTTGTAACACTGCTCGATGGAGAGCTACCCCCTCCTCCTCCCCTCCTAATAGTCCCACACTCCCACCCAACCCCCCGACTTTTCTCTCCTACCCCATAACTCCACCAGGTACCCTCCATACTCTCGCTCACAGCCAGCTAGGGGTTTCTTAACTTCAAGCACCTCTCTAATGAGGTGCATTCAAAGCTAGTATTCCGGTAGATGTCACCACCATTGGGACAAACACATTCCCCATGCTGTTTAATAAGTATATTTTGCTTAGATAAATATCTACACTGTTGCGTGAAACAGTGAACCATAGTAATGTCATATACTGTGATATAAATAATACAAATAGAACACACACACACATATATATAACGTAGCGTGAATTGTTTATATACATAAAACGGATATTAAAATATCATTGATGGAATACGATGGCAACCCGCCATTTCAGTGGTCCTATATTATTTCATTTCTGCTACATTTAGTGCAAGTTAGGTTCTTAATACACAGTTTGTTCAGACTGTAAATTGCGCCTAGTGGGTGTCTTGAATCATTCAGTCTCTTTGTGGGCAGATATTAAATGTTGAGTAAATACTGGGACTCAACATTTTGTTAACTCCCTTCACCCATGCACACCTCAAGACCAGTGAAGCCACGGTTTGAGAAGGCCATGGTGTTGACCCCTCAGACCCTCCAAAGCAATTACAGTACCTTACTTTATCTAACCTAATCAGACTACAAGTAGCCTAGACTAAATTGTATTATTTTAAGCATTAGCCCTAGTGCGTTTGTTTTGAAAACAAATCTCATGTGAAAAAACTTAAACACTGGACTGTCTTGTGCGCATACGTGAAGTGAGTGAGCAAAATGTTGAGTCCCAGTATTTACTCAGCATTAAATTTCTGCCCACATAGAGACTGAATGAGTCAAGATACCTACTAGGCGTAATTTACAGTCTGATCAAACTATGTATTAAGACCTAACTTGCACTAAATGTAGCAGAATTAAATAATATAGGACCATCATATTCCATCAATGATATTTTAATTTCCGTTTATGATAAATATAAGCAATTCACGCCACGTTATATATACGTGTTCTATTTGTATTATTTATATTACGGTATATGACATTACTATATTTCACAGTTTCACACAACAGTGTACAAATTTAACTAAGAAAAATAAGCTTTTTAAAGAGCGCGGGGACTCGGTCCCAATGGTAGTGACAGCTACCGGAATACTAGGCTTTTTCAGAAGCACCCCATTACGTGTAGTCCGAACAACTAATAAAGAAATCTCTATCTATCTATATACCTACGCTGCTTCCCCCAAGGAAAGAGAGGTAGCCGAGACAGGACGACACACTCGCAATTTACTCATCCATTCAAACACATTCATCCATATCTTAGTCCCAAAGGGGAGAAGGGACAGATCCTCACCGCATCACACCCTACAAGGGTCAACTGCGCAGTGCAATCAGTGATATCAGCAGCAGGGCCCGACAGTAGAGCTGGTTTACCCCTGCCACATCATAATAGACCCATCCCCTTACCCGCACCTGACCTGACTAGCTGATCAGACCAAATGTGGGAGAATATCCTTTCAGGGCTGCATCATCATTTATTCATTCACAATTTCTCTCCATTTATTTCTGTCACCACAGCCACTCTTCCTTGCTCAACAGACATCCCTCTCGCATTCAGCGCTCTCTTCACACTGTCCATCCATCCTATTCGTGGTCTCCCTCTCAGCCGTACACCTCTCACATCAGATCTAGTTATCTTTTTCACCAATCGCTCATTTTGCATTCTCTTCATATGCCCAAACCATCGCAACACCCTCTGCTCAACTCTACCAGCCATCTCCCGAACAACTCCAGTTCTCCTTCGCGCCTCATCATATCGCACTCGATCCATATGCGTCACTGCACACATACTCCTCAGACACCATCTCCATTACATTCAAACTTTTTCTCTCTACTACACCCATATTCCATGTTTCAGCCCCATATAATGCAGTCGGTACCACAACACCCTCATACAGCCTTCTCTTTACATCCATTCTAAGCGAACGACATCTAAACACTTTTTTCATTCCTCCAAGCACCTTACCTACTTCATTCATTCTAAACTTCACTTCTGCATCTATTCTTCCATCCACAGCAACATGTGACCCTAAATATTTAAAACACTCTACCTCCTCAAGCAACTCACCATTCTAAACTATATTCATCCCCCTACCATCTACCAACCTCGTACACGTCACTTTACTCTTATTCTCATTTACTTTCAATTTCCTCCTGTCACACACCCTTTCAAACTCCTCTGCCAACTGTCTTAATCTCTCCTCTGAATCACCCACCAGTGCAGTATCATCTGCAAACAGCAGCTGCGTCAGATTCCACTCTCCACCATCAACATTCACCAAACTCAGACCTCCACCTAACACTCTTGCACTCACCTCCCTTACAATACCATCCATATAAATATTAAACAACCAAGGCAACATCACACATCCCTGTCGCAGCCACACTCTCATGGGAAACCAATCACTCACAGCATTTCCCACTCTTAGACACGCTCTACTATTTACATAAAACTTTTCACCCCTTTTAGTAACCTACCATCAAGCCTCCCTATCAATTCTATCATAAGCTTTCTCTAAATCCAAGAATGCCCAAAACACATCCTTGCTTTTCACTAAATACTTTTCACACACTTGTCTCACAGCGAACACCTGATCCAAGCATCCCCTCTCTCTCCTAAAGCCACACTGCTCATCACCAATCACTCCCCCTGTACCCTTACTAACTCTCATAATTAACACTCTGCCATACACCTTACCTACAACACTCAACAGACTTATACCCCTAAAGCTAGTACATTCATATTTATCACCCTTGCCTTTATACAACAGGACCACACAGGCACTTGCCCAGTCAATTGGCACACATACCTTTCACAAAGCACACATTCAACAATCTTACTAACCAGTCAACAATAGTCACTCCACCACCCTTCAGGAATTCCACAGCACACCCAACAATATGTGCATCTTTCCCTGTTTTCATCTCCTTTACTGCCCTCTCCACTTCCTCCTGCATGATCAAAGAATCGTTCAACTCTCCCAACACATTTATTCCTTGCACCCTTCCATCCGTCACAATCTCAGCCACCCTTTCCTCCTCTACATTTAACAGTCTTTCAAAATACTCTGCCCATCTCTTCCTTACTGCATCCATCTCAATTAACATCCTTCCATCCTCTGCTTTTACTCGCTCTTCCTTCCCAGACTCTCCCTTTCGCACCCTTTTCACCTTCTTCCAGAACATTTTCTTATTCTGTTGAAAATTCTCAGTCAACTGCCTACCCCACCTTTCATCTGCTGCCACTTCAGCATCACGCACAGCCCTTCTCGCCCTATTCCTCTTTTCCTTATACCTCTCACATGACTCCTCATCCTTCCTCTGCAGCCACGCTTCATATGCACGTCTCTTCTCAGCCACAGCCATACGTACTTCCTCGCACCACCATTCACTTCCCTTTCTTACACCATCACCCACACATCTCACACCACACACCTCTTCTGCATGCCCCACCACAGCAGTCTTAAACAACTGCCATTCCTCCTCCACACTGCCATTTTCCTGATCTTTCACTGCGTTCCACTCATCTTTCAATTTCTCCTGATACTCTATCATTTTCTCTCTTTTATCCAACTCACTCACTTTCAAAACCTTCCTGCCACACCTAACCCTCCTAGCTCTCACCCATCTCTTACCTACTGTTAACTTTCCCTCCACCAGGTAGTGGTCAGACATACCTCCACCCTCCCTTCTCAGAACCCTCACATCCAACAATCTTCCTATTACATTCCTAGACACAACCACATAGTATCCACAACCCTTCCATCCTCCTGTCTCACCCTTGTATACTTGTAAATATCTTGCTTCTCGAACAGGGTATTTCCAATCACCATCTCTCGCTCAACACACATCCCTATCATTCGTTCCCCATTTTCATTTCTTCCAGGCAAACCATGCATACCAACTACACCTTCAACTGCTATATTTCCCACTCTAGCAATCAGATCTCCCATCATTACCACATTCACATTTGCTCCCAAACTCTGCAGACACTCATCAACATCATTCCAGAAGGACTCCCTGACTTCTTCATCCTTTTCACTACCAGGCCCATATGCACTCACAAACACTCACAACTCACGTTCAAATTTCGCTTTCACCCACATCAATCTCGATGACACTTCCTTTCATTCAATCACACGCTGCTGTACTTCCGGACTCACTAACAAGGCCACACCTTCTCTTGCCCTTCCTCTATCAACACCTGACAATCTTCCATTCACATTTCCAAACATAGACTCACCCTTCCCTTTCATCTTCGTATCACTCAAAGCTAATACATCCAACTTTCTTCTCACAAACATTCTTCCAATCTCCTCCCTTTAAGCCTCAATCGTACTACATCCACGCACATTCATAGACCCAATCTTCAGGGTACGGGGATAACTCCATCCCCCATTCCTCTCTCTGGCCTGTCTCTTTTTAGGAGCTAAAAAACGGAGGAGGGGTCCCTAGTCCCTTCACCCCGCCCCTTTTAGTCGCCTTTTACGACACGCAGGGAATACGGTGGCAGTATTCTTCCTAACACAACCTGGCCGCAGAGTAGTAGTACCACCCCATAGTGCGGCCAGATTGTGTCCACCCCCTCCACAGGGGGGGGGAAAGGTTTACCACACTGTGTGTGTGTGTGTGTGTGTGTGGGAGAGAGAGAGAGAGAGAGAGAGAGAGAGAGAGAGAGAGAATAAATCTGCTGTGATTAAATGTTGCGATAGTAGACACCTCTTTTACACACACACACACACGCACACACACACACAGTGAGAGAGAGGAGTTACAAGGAAAAGTTAGGATCATGACTATGCAGCCAATACCGTGGAGATACATCTTGTTTGCCTGGGAATGCATATCCAGTTCACATTTATTCTGGTGTAAGATCCTGCCGATGAATCCCTTAAACTTCTCTACTGTAGTGTTAACAACGTCCATGTTGAGTCAGTTCCATGTGGAGCAGATCATGAACGTGAAAAAGTTTTCACGTAATTCTGTTGGTAAATTTTCTCATTTACGGCTTTCAGTCATGGTTGTGTACCGAGTCCGTGTTAATAGTAACTCTCTATGTAATGATTGTGAAACCCATTCAGATTTTAAACACTTTAATGAACTGACCTCGTAGTCTATGAGTTTCTAATAAAAAAGTCCCACAGTCCTCAGGCGAACCTGACACCTTAGTCTCCTGAACTCTTTTTAAGTCGACGTATGTCTTTTTCTAGCGACCAAAATTCCATAGCAACTCAGGAAGTGGCCGTATTAAGGAGACATAGACTATGAGAACAATCTCTTTATTCCCAGAGAGAGAGAGAGTGAGAGAGAGAGACTTGGAATGGTAAGAACAATCAGGAGAAATTTTGATAAGAAAAGTGAGAGGAGAAACTGAAGCAGAGAAGAGGAAAACACGCAGGTGAAAAAATGGAACAATGTTATAGAAGTGACACAGGGATGGAAGCGCACACACACACACACACACACACACACACACACACACATACTCACAAACGCACACTTTCTGAACATTTGTCGACCTATCTGTCTGCCTGTCTGTGTACTGCCCCCCCCCATCTCTCTCTCTGGATCCTTTGTCTCATCCCCAGTTTCCTTTTCCCTCCTTCCTCTTTCTTTATAACTATCTGCTCAGTTCCTAACTTCCTCCCTCTCGCCTTTCCTTCGTCTGTCTCCCCCTCAGTCACTCCCTCCTTACCTCACTCTTCTTTCTTCCTCCCTGTGTCACAACTTTGTCTTACTTTTTTCATTTGTCATGTGTTACCTTTTCTCCATTACTCTCTCCGTATTTCTTTAATTGTACTAAACCCATTTCCTTCACTGTTTTCTTTCCCCATTAATAACTGCATGCTCCTTTTTCTCTCACCTCTCTCCGTCTCTCCCTGTCACCCGAAATCTCCTCTTTCAATCCGCTCTTCTCACTGTCTTTCCCTCCCTTCCTCCCTCCCTCTCCCTCCCCTTGTCTTTCCTTCCCCTTTCTTGCCCTAAAAATTAAACCTATTTTCTTCTCACCCATAATCTCTACTTTCTCTGCGCAAATTTCTCTAATTTCTCTATTTCTCTCCCTCCCTTTTCACTTGAATGTCATTCTCAATGCTTTCGTCTTAGTTCTGTCCCTGCGTCCTTGCTATAATAACGCACGTTCTTCCTCCTCCCCATTACCTTGCCTCCTTTTCTAATTTTTCTCATATCGTTCTCAGTATTCCGTTCCGTATCTCGCTTTCCCACTTTCTCCTTTTGTTATCCCTATTTCTATGTTTGCTCCATTCCAATTTTCTCTCAGCTGTCTTCCATTTTGTCTCTGCTTCCTGTCTCCCAGCCTTCCAATTCACATCACCCTTTCCTCTTTCCCTTACACACTGCTTGAAATTCATTTCACCTCTCACCGTCTCTTCTTCTCATCCTTTGTCTCTTAACTCTCGTTGTTCTCTCCTTGCCTCTCCCCTTTTTATTTTCTCTAATGCCCTCTCATTTCTCATTATTCCACTCGCTCTCCCTCTCGGCCTGTCGCTCCCTGTCTTTTAACTCTCTCTCTCTCTCTCTCTCAGTGAAGTAAATTTTCCCTAACTTTGTTTATGTATATACTGTACTATTTTTTTATTAGTTGTTCGGACTATACGTAATTAGAGAGGTGCTTGAAGTACAGAAACCCCTAGCTGGCTGTGAGCGAGAGCATGGAGGGTACCGGATGGAGTTATGGGGTCGGAGAGAAAAGTAGGGGGGGTTGGGTGGGAGTGTGGTACTATGAGGAAGGGAGGAGGAGGGGATAGCTCTCCATCGAGCAGTGTTACAAACGCCTTAGTCCACAGAAAAGGAAACGAACTTATTCCGACGTCTGTACCTCTAATGCTTTTGTAAAGGGATTATAAGAGGTCCAGAAAATTTCTATTTCAGCTTTCGCAGACTGACGCCCAGTATTTGTGCTCACTTGTTTACTATTACAGGTGACCTCAAATGACCTCGGAGATCAACCACACATAGCCTATGTCCGAACTGGACGCCATGTGAGTCTCCATGCCAAGAATTGGGCTGCTAGGTCCAGTCGTTCAAGCGTGTATTACCGGTGACCTCAAATGACCTCCAACCAGTGACCACAAATGACCTCAGAGGTCAACCTCACATAGACTGTGTCCGAACTGGAGGTCATATGAGTCTCCATGCTAAAAATTGGGCTGCAGGGGTGCCCGGCGTTGCCCGGACCAAAAAAGGCTAACGCTACCGGTGACCTCAATTGACCCAGATATGAATATTAACCTCTCCAAAACCATCCCTGGATCACCCTGATTCAGATTATATATGGGTCTGGGGGTCTATGGCCCTTGGTGTGGGTGTGATTGAAGGACAAACAAACACACAATGCGACTCTTTTATGTACCGTACTGTGTATTTATATATAAATATACAGTATCTAGATAGATAGGTAGATAGATAGACAGATAAAGATAGATAGATAGATAGATAGATACTGTAGATGAGTGATCAATATTGACCTAGGAGTGTTAATACCGTATCATTAACCCCATTATTTCGGTTTAAGGTTCGCTAACACCTCCTTAGCTGTTTAATCTTCAGTGTGTAAAATCCTTGTGTATGATATTTATGCAGAGTATGGCGAAACTGGAAGGATTTTTGTAACACAGAAGAGGACAGTTAGATGTAATAGATACAGTAAATAACTTAGGGAAAGGTGTTAGGATGCTTTTATGACTGCTTCCCTTGTCCTTCCCCTATTCACTTCCCCTCGTTCGTGTAGCATTGGATCTTTAGTTTTCTTTAAATCTCTCTCTCTCTCCTTTACTCTCCCCTCTCATCACCCACTTTGTACTCTCTCTCTCTCTCTCTCTCTCTCTCTCTCTCTCTCTCTCTCTCTCTCTCTCTCTCTCGTGTGTGTGTGTGTCTGTGTGTGTGTGTGTTTGGCCATCACAAAATGCCATCATTCAAGTTCTCCCACAATTTCCAAAGCGAGCCACAGCCACTGCTTCACTTTGGTTCGCCCGAGACAAAGTGAACCACCGAATCACAACAAAGACTGCCTAATGGACAAGCTGTGTTTGTGTGTGTGTGTGTGTGTGTGTGTGTGAGAGAGAGAGAGAGAGAGAGAGAGAGAGAGAGAGAGAGAGAGAGAAGGGGGGGATATAGACTTACGGTTCTTTATAAGTGAATCGAATCTAAAATTACTTGAATGTTATACTTTCTGATGACAGGAGAATTAGAAAGGTAAACAGCCACAAACTGAGAGAGAGAGAGAGAGAGAGAGAGAGAGAGAGAGAGAGAGAGAGAGAGAGATGGGGAGGGGAATGATATCGTTCGAAAAATTCATCTCCATACATAAGTTACAGCACACACACACACACACACACACACACACACACACACACACACACACACACACACACACACACCTTGTCTATCAGGCTACCTTTGTTGTGATTCGGTGGTTCACTTTGTCTCGGGCGAACCAATGCGAAACAGTGGCTGTGGCTCGCTTTGGAAATTGTGGGATAACCTGAATACTGGCATTTTGTGTTGCCCTTGCCCCCCCCCCCACCCACACACAGGATTTGTTTATAATTGGATACTCTTCGTGGAAACTTACTACTACTAGACAAATCAGTCACACACACACACACACACACACACACACACACACACACACACACACACACACACACACACACAATTTGTAAGAGCTGGTTTGCATGGCGAAGGAATGTACGAGACGATGTACAGTTTGGCCGCACTCCCGCGAGGGCCACCTTAGTGTTGTCAACGCTGGCCGAGATAGTAACCGCGAATCATTAGTAGTGAGCTCTGATCGAAGCATTCACAGGACTGAGGGAGGGAGCGGGTTTGAGGTGGGTAGGTGGGTGCCTGTACACGAGAGGCGAGATATGACGATTGTTGAGGCGACAGAAAAGTGTAATATTTATTAAAAGAATTTTTTTTTTTTCGGTGTTACTTTTGCCATCATGAAAAGTAAAAAGATCAACTTTAAATATTATACTGCAAAACAAAGACAACCGATCAAGATTCATAATTGTAGACTTTAATCGTATTTTATTTTATTGTCGTTTCCAAAACGCTGTAAAATACAGACAAAAACTGCCTGAAAATAATGAATCA
The DNA here is from genome assembly GCF_032717465.1 of Coenobita brevimanus. Taxonomy (NCBI): domain Eukaryota; kingdom Metazoa; phylum Arthropoda; class Malacostraca; order Decapoda; family Coenobitidae; genus Coenobita; species Coenobita brevimanus. The sequence goes on from NC_137069.1 coordinate 25,620,042, forward strand.
GAATGCTGTTTATTAATCACATGTAACAAATGTAAGTAACTTCATCCGGAATGTGGCAGCTGCTGACACCACTGGCACATATCAACATCGCCCATATCTAGCGTTACGTAACAAGCAGTTTAAAATCGCATCGTTGCGTCATCGCATCGTGGAGTTATCAGGGCTCCCATTGACCTTCACATGATAGCAGATTAAATATATATATATATATATATATATATATATATATATATATATATATATATATATATATATATATATAGATAGATAGATAGATAGATAGATAGATAGATAGAGAGAGAGAGAGAGAGAGAGAGAGAGAGAGAGAGCGAGAGCAAGAGCGAGAAAGAGAGAGAGCGCGAGAGCAAGAGCGAGAGAGAGAGAGAGATCACAAATTGTTTAAAGCCTCATTGGTCAAGACGCCCATAATTTCATTTTTACAAACAACCATCTGTTGCCATCGTGTCCGTGCCTCTTTGCCTATCTCGTACTATGTAAATTTTTACATAGCAAAATCTGACTATAGCATTTAGCGTTTAGTATCATTAATCAGAATGTAGAAAAAATAGTAAGGTAAAAGAGTGATCCAGCATCCCTAAATGCGGTGTTTGTTGTCGGGTGTTAGGAAACGCTTGATAAGGAGGATACGGAGGTGTGTGCTAGGGGTGTCAGCAATTACCGCATGCAGTATTAAGGATTCACATTTGCTATATTCAATAGCATTATGCTTTATGGTTTCCAAGCATTAACTGTGCCACTTTTCACAGCGGTAATAACTTGACAATAAAGGTATTAAAATATATATGATTTGTTACCAGGTATTGTAGATTTTTATTATATATAGCTTCCAGCCTTCCACTCATCTGTTTCAGACGTCATCCCTCACCTCTCGTGCATAGGTATCCCCCCACTCTCCTCAAACCCCCTTCCTCCCCCCCAAACTCTCTCTGTACGACTCTCTCTTACTGGCTGTGGATGCTTCGAACGCATCTCTCTACTAGTGTTTCAGAGTCAATATCTTGGCCAGCGTTGACAACGCTGTGGCCCTCGCGGGAGTGCGGCCAGCTGTACATACATACATGCATATAATACATACATACATGCATATATTCACACATACGTACATACATACAGATCGACAGAGAGACAGACTGACAGACACAGACACATCCAATACAGACTTGCAGAAAGACATGAAACATTCGTAAGAGATACATACACACTTACGTACATACATACATACATACATACACACATAATACATACATAAGTACATACATACTCGTACATACATGCATACACGCAGACAGAAGTGTGATACATAAACACATACTGTCTTTCAGTACAGTATGTGACTGTTTTACGTACAGCATAATTTGCTTATAGATAGATAGATAGTAATGGATGGATGGATGAACAGACAGATAAACAGACAGATTGATAATAGGTAGATGAATGGATGGATGGAGAGATGGATGGATGGATGGATGGAAGAACATATACATAGACAGATAGACATAGATAGATGAATGGATAGACAGAAAAAACTACTCATAACAGATATTCGTGCTGAGTGTCACATTGGGTTAATGTAAAAATAAATACAAAGAGGAGAGTTTGCTTAAGGATGAAAGTGCCATTGGTTATTGTATAAAAGTCCACCTTATTGCATGTTGACGTCCACAGGAGAGAGAGAGAGAGAGAGAGAGAGAGAGAGAGAGAGAGAGAGAGAATAACTGAATAAGTACCGTACATGAATGCATTTTTTTACGGTGTGTGTGTGTGTGTGTGTGTGTGTGTGTGTGTGTGTGTGTGTTTAACCATGCCAAAGTATGAACAAGTAATGTGTATGTATGTGTGTGCATGTGTGGAAGTTTGTACGTATAATCATGTGTGTTTGTCCCTGTGTATGTATGTGGGTGCATGTGTATAAGCATGTACGTATATCCATGTGTATAAGTCCCTGTGTACGTATTTGGGCGTTCATGTGCACCAACATCCGTCCACAGCCATCAACATGGACGGTGCGAGCAGAGAAGACAATGCTGTTAGAAGCTACTATGTGACGAGCCTCTCTGGGATGTGTTGCAGGGTGTGTTGAAGTCTACGAGATGTTTTGGTGTCTTTGGTGTGTGTTGCAGGGTGTGTTGCAATCTCTGGGGTGTGTTGCAGGGTGTATTGCAATCTCTGGGGTGTGTTGCAACCTCAGGGGTGTGTTGCAGGGTGTGTTGCAATCTCTGGGGTGTGTTGCAGGGTGTGTTGCAATCTCTGGGGTGTGTTGCAGGGTGTGTTGCAATCTCTGGGGTGTATTGCAGGGTGTGTTGCAATCTCTGGGGTGTGTTGCAGGGTGTGTTGTAATCTCTGGGGTGTGTTGTAGGGTGTGTTGCAATCTCTGGGGTGTGTTGCAGGGTGTATTGCAATCTCTGGGGTGTGTTGCAGGGTGTGTTGCAATCTCTGAGGTGTGTTGCAAGGTGTGTTGCAATCTTTGGGGTGTGTTGCAGGGTGTGGTGCAATCTCTGGGGTGGATTGCAATATCTAGGGTGTGTTGCAATCTCTAGGACATGTTGCAGGGTGTGTTTCATTCTATGGGGTGTGTTGCTGTTTCTGGGTTATGTTGCAGGGTGTGTTGCAATCTCTAGGGCCTGTTGCAGGGTGTGTTGCAATCTCTGGGGTGTGCTGCAATGTGTTGCAATATCTGGGTTTTGTTGCAGAGTGTGTTGCAATCTCTAGTGTGTTGCAGGGTGTGTTGCAATCTCTGGTGTGTGTTGCAGGGTGTTGCAATCTCTGGGGTGTGTTGCAATCCCAGGAGTGTGTTGCAGGGTGTGTGGCTATTTCTGTGGCGTGTTGCAGTGTGTGTTGCTGTCTTTGAGGTGTATTGAAGAGAGAGAGAGAGAGAGAGAGAGAGAGAGAGAGAGAGAGAGAGAGAGAGAGAGAGAGAGAGAGAGAGAGAAAATGCCTATGATGCAGACTTGAAGAGAACCAGAATGTTAAGAAAAATGAAAAAAGATACTTGCCTGATTGAGAGAGAGAGAGAGAGAGAGAGAGAGAGAGAGAGAGAGAGGAAAAGAGAAAGAAACAAAAGAAAGCCAGGACGAAGGAAAGAAGAAAGATGAGTACGTATCAAGTGCACCCTTCCTCTTCGACATTTGTTAACAATATTATGGATTCCCTTATTAGTCGAATGTTAACGCAGCTGTAACATAATATTCGGAAACACAATGAAGCTCGGAAGAACATGTCACTTGGTTTCATTATTTATCGTTCTGTGTCTCATTATTGGTCGTAATGAAATGAATCGTTATTACCTCCGCCAAGGCGGTTATGTTCTTACCTCTGTCCGTTTGTTTGTTTGTTGGTTTGTGAGCAAGATTACACAAAAACTATTGGACAGATTTCCACGAAGCTTGGTAAAAGAATGGGACTTGGCCCAGAATAGACTCCAATAAATGTTGGTGCTGATCCGGATAAAGGTGCGGATCCAGGATTTTTTTTTTTTTTTTCACTTTAACATTTCGAGACAGGGCATTGGCGGAGGTATGCGCTCTATTGAGTGCCAGTCTAGTTAATGTCTGGAACTGGTGACACAAAAATAACTATACTCCTTTTACTCTAACTTGGCCTAAAATTGCCGTCTCTCCATCTTGAATCCTGAAATGTAACAATTGATAAAAACGTGAATTTAATGCTAATCATGAAGTGCTCTGGGAACAGGAAATAGAGCCGTACTATTATCTTTTTCTGCCAATGAACTATGCGATATAACAAAAAGGACGATCATCTGAGCCAATTTAAGGTGAAAGGACTGTAGGAGGTTATACAAACGTCCCTCAGTCCCCCCCCTATCACCCAAAAGGAGCATGGTAGACTACGAAATAAGGCTAGATTCGGCCTGCAGTCCGCTAGGTTTACAGTCAAATGAGCCTCCTCCTCCTCCTGCTGCTGCTGCTGCTGCTGCTGCTGCTGCTGCTTGTACTAAGGCGACGTAATTCTGAAACCAATTTGCATTCAGTACTAAGTGTAATTGCTTTAAACTGTTCTGAGAAATGGAGCTAGTGGGGAAAGATAATCACTAGATATATTTACAGGTGTTTTATTTGATATTACGGTGTTATATTTCTCTCTCTCTCTCTCTCTCTCTCTCTCTCTCTCTCTCTCTCTCTCTCTCGTGTGTGTGTGTGTGTGTGTGTGTGTGTGTGTGTGTGTGTGTGTGTGTGTGTGTGTGTGTGTGTATGTATGTGTGTGTGTGTGTGTTTAAATATATTTGTACTTTCTGCTAGCTACCACCTGGTTTTATCTATTTGACTAAACCCCCTGTCTGTCCATTTGTCTATTGCCAGACGCCTTAATCCCGTAAGAGGTGGGCACAAACAAATAGCCTCCATTTCGCCCTATCCCCCACCATTTCACTGCCCTCCACCCAGCTCACACACCCCTCTCTCAAATACCTCTCCACTTCACCTCACTCACGTACCCTCTCCTCGTTAGTCGCCCGCTCTCCATCCTCTCCACATAGCCAAACCACCTCAATGTATTCCTCCTAACACTCTGTCACATCCACGCCAAAACCTTCCTTCATTTCCTCATTTGTCAGTCTGTCTCTCCATGTAACTCCACATGCTCCTCTCAAACAGCCATTTCCACTATTTACTCTTGATCTGTGTCCTTCCAACAAGTTCCAAGCTTCACTTCCATACGTTAGAGTTGGTATCACAATATTATCATGCAGCAGCATTTTTTTTTTACTTCCATGCTCACTTCCTTATTTATCACTGCTTTCAAAGAACCAGCAACCCTTCTTCCTTTTTGTACACTTTCAAGCACTTCATCCTTCAAACTTCCATCCTTACTCATCACACTAAACCCCCTTGCATAGAAATAAAGTCCGTATCTTACTTTTTGACCTAGAGATAACAATAATTAAAAAATGTCTCTTCTGGAGGTGGTTTGAACTGAATGTATAAAATGTTAAAATTCTTGTAGTACTAGTGGAAGTAGTAGTAGTAGCAGTAGTAGTAATAGTGGTGGTGGTGGTAGTAGTAGTAGTAGTAGTAGTAGTAGTAGTAGCAGTGGTTGTAGTAGTAGCAGTATCGGACTGAAGGATCTGAATCCATATCTAGACATCTTTTACTGTCATCCCTTCTATAATTTCCTCTCTTTTCTTTCTTCTCCTATCTCCTCTGTCTCCCCCTTTCGCTTTCCTTATCCCCTCTTGCTCCTCTCTTCCTCTCTCCCCTCGTCCTTCGTCTCTTCCTTTCTCCCCTCGTCCTTTGTCTCTTCCTTTCTCCCCTCGTCCTTCGTCTCTTCCTTTCTCCCCTCGTCCTTCGTCTCTTCCTTTCTCCCCTCGTCCTTCGTCTCTTCCTTTCTCCCCTCGTCCTTCGTCTCTTCCTTTCTCCCCTCGTCCTTCGTCTCTTCCTTCTCTCTCTCTCTCTCTCTCTCTCTCTCTCTCTCTCTCTCTCTCTCTCTCTCTCTCTCTCTCCTGTCCTCTTCCGTTTCACCTTCATTCTCTTAGTCTTTCATTTTCTTTTCTCCCTTCTCGCATCCTTTATCCATGATATACTTTTCCTTCCTCTTCCTTTCTTCCGTCCTCGTCCTCTCTTCCAGTTCCCCTCTTCCTTCCTTCTCCTCTTTCCTTCTTCCATCCTCTCTCTCAACATTTTTGTCATTGTTTCCTCTCGATTCACTCCATTTTCCTTACTCTCTCTCTCTCTCTCTCTCTCTCTCTCTCTCTCTCATCCTCTTAGGAATCTTCCTTTTCAAAACCCATTACTTCTCCTCTTCCTTTACTTCCCCTTTCCGTCTTCCTCCTTCCTTCTCTCCTTCTCTTGCGCCTTCCTTCTCCCCTCTTCCTTCTCTTCTTTCTCCTCCTTTTCCTCCTATTCTTCCCTCCCTTCTTCCTTCTCATCTTTCTTCTCCCTCTTCCTCTCCAGAGTGTCTTAGTTTTTCCCCTACTCATTCTTTTTCTTCCTATTTTCTTCTTCCCTCCCCTCTTACTCCTTTCTTCCTGTATTTCCTCCTTCCATATCCTTCCCACTTTCCTTCCCTTTTACCTTCCCTCTATCCTACCTTTCCTTCATCCATTCCATCCTACCTTCCTTTTTTCCTTCCATCCTATCTTCCTTCTTTCCCCCCATCCTACCTTCCCTCCCTCCATCCCTCCTTCCCTCCCTCCATCCTACCTTCCCTGCTTCCTACCTCGCCCCCTTCCTACCTTCCTCCTTTTCATTCTTCCCTCCCTGTCATCCTACTCTATCTTACCTCCTTCACTCCACCTTCCTATTCATCTTTCCTTCCTTCCCTTCCTATCTTCCCTCATTCCTCCTTCTCTCCCCCCTTCTATCCCTCCTTCTCTCCCTTCTTCGTCTTTGAAACAGACGAAAATGCCATCCTTTGTCTGGCCTTCCCAAAGCTCATTTCCTTGTCCTTCGTTGCTCACAATTCTCTCGTCTGGAGAGAGAGAGAGAGAGAGAGAGAGAGAGAGAGAGAGAGAGAGAGAGAGAGAGAGAGAGAGAGAGAGATTGTAGAACACTTGAGGGAGAACTACATAGAAAAAAATCAGATCAGCTTAAAAACAAAGTGTTAGAGAGAGAGAGAGAGAGAGAGAGAGAGAGAGAGAGAGAGAGAGAGAGATTCAGGTTGTAACAAATACACTCCATCCCATCATTACAGAGGCTTAGTGTGTGTGTGTGTGTGTGTGTGTGTGTGTGTGTGTGTGTGTGTGTGTGTGTGTGTGTGTGTGTGTGTGTGTGTGTGTACATTTTATCCATTGAAAAAGGTTTCCAGAAGTTGAAAAAGTGCAAAAGTCAATTGCAAGGAAAGGGAAAGAAAAGGAAGAAAAAATATAGATTGTCAAGATTGCGTTTCAAGACAGAATAAAAGACACTGGGCAAGACTGTAGTTGGTAGGCAGAGGGAAAGACTATTGGAAAGACAGGAGATGGTAGACAGAGGGAAAGACAGACTGTGGGGAAGATTAGAGGTGGAAGGCAGAGGGAAAGACTGGGAAAGACTGGAGGTGGTAAGCAGTGGGAGAGACAGACGATGGGAAAGACTGGAGATGATAGGCAGAGGGAAAGACTGGAGGTGGTAGGCAGAGGGAAAGACAGACTGTGGGAACGACTGGAGGTGGTACGCAGAGGGAGAGGCAGACTGTGGGAAAGACTGGAGGTGGTAAGCAGAGGGAAAGACTGGGAAAGACTGGAGGTGGTAGGCAGAGTGAAAGACAGACAATGGGAAAGACTGGAGATGGAAGGCAGAGGGAAAGACAGACTGAGGAAGACTGGAAGGAGTAGACAGAGGGAAAGACCATGGAAAAGATAGGAGGTGGTAGGCAGAGGGAAAGACTGGAGGTGGTAGGTAGAGGGAAAGACTGGAGGTGGTAGGCAGAGGGAAAGACAGACTGGGAAAGACTGGAGGTAGAATACAGGGGGAAAGACTGGGAAAGACTGGGGGAGAGGGAGAGACAGACTAAGGAAGACTTTATATATATATATATATATATATATATATATATATATATATATATATATATATATACAGGTACCGGACTGGTATAGATCAGACACTTGCCTTTCCCTGACGCACAGCAATCTTCCAACACTTATATATACTGTATTTGCACCCTATTGTTTCTAATGATATACCGTACATACGGACTGACAGACAACCATGGCCACTACAACACATTATTTTTGACAAGCATCACTCTTCCAACAACACACCTCCTTTCGTACTTCGTCAACTTGGAAAGGCTTCACTTTGGCCGTCACTCTCCCACCAAGTAGATGGCCCTGCAGTGGACCTATTATGGCCTATTACAACTGCAATGAGCCAGTTGAATGGTGGTGTTAGAATGAATGTATTTCTCTCTCTCTCTCTCTCTCTCTCTCTCTCATCACCCCTTGCTTCCAAGGAAGATGGGTGCTGCGTTCCTGTTGTTAAGTGATTGTATATGTGTATGTATGTGTATATAGCAATGAGAGAGAGAGAGAGAAAGAGAGAGAGAGAGAGAGAGAGAGAGAGAATCCAAACACTTTTTAAGGTACGATTGGGGATAAACTCATCTAAGAGAGTCTTGCTCTTCTGGATCTTACTTACTCCTTTCCTCCGCCTCTCCTTTCTTCATGGACTTTCTCCTCCTCTCCCCACCCCTCCCCACGCCCTTTCCCTCCCTCCTCTCCCCACGCACTTTCCCTCCCTCTCCTCCCCACGCATTTTCCCTCCCTCCCCTCCCTTCCCCTCTCCTCCTCTCCTCTCCCCACCAACTTTCCCTCCTTCCCCTCTCCTCCCTCTTTTCTTCCCTTCCTCTCTTCAAATACTTCTTATCATAACTTCATTCCCATTCATTGCTTTTCATTTCTCTCCATCCTCACTCTCTTTCTCCTCCTTCCTTCCCTCATCTCTCCACCCCAGTCTTTCTCTCCAAATCTTAACTCTTACACCCAGCTCCTGTAACTGTAGTGTGGATTAAGGAGACTCCCTAACACCACTTCCTTAGCGATTTATTTTTGAATACGACTGGCTAATATCCCTTTGTGCGTTATTCATGCAGTGTATGGCGATGTTAGGATTTATGTAAAGCAGAACAGGGCAGTGAGGTGTAATAAGCAAAATAAATCGCTTAGGAAAATGTGTTAGGGGGATGATGACTTCTCGGTATTTCACTTAGGCAGAGAAGTTTCGCTCCTCTGTTGGTTTTTCATTACTAGGAGAGAGAGAGAGAGAGAGAGAGAGAGGTGAGTTGCGTTCTCTCTCTCTCTCTCTCTCTCTCTCTCTCTCTCTCTCTCTCTCTCTCTCTCTCATTAACCCCTTCAATCCCACTAAGCCCCTCTAAGCCAGGTATCACTGTCTGACGGAACTGGACAAAAATGATATACATTCACCATCGCCAGGATATTGGTTTAATTAATGAAGCGGAATGTCTCTTTAATTATCTCTCTAATTATTCCACCCGCTCCGATGGTGAGGGAGGCATGCTTTCTGCCTTGTCTGTTTGTCTGTCTGTCTGTCTGTCTGTACTTCTTTTTGTTTGCATTTCCCTGGCTGTCTTTGTGGTTGGGTGTATCTGTCGCTCTATTTCTCTCTGTCTACCATTATCCAGCTCACTGTCTGTCTGTCTACCTCCCTGTCGATGTGTCTGTCTATGTATCTATTTACCTCTCTATCGATCTATCTGTCTTTTTATCTGTCTATATACCTCTCTATCGATCTATCTCTGTCTCTAATTATCTGGCTGTCTTCCTCTGTTTGTGTAAACCTGCCTTTCTGTCTGTTTTTTCACAAGTTGTCTGTATTTCTGTCTAACCTTCTGTCTCCCACCACCTCTATTTTCAACGCTGTCAGTCTGTCTCTCGGTCATTCTCTCTGTCTGTCTATCTGTCTGTCTGTCCATCTGTCTATCTGTCTGTCTATCTCTGTCTCTGCCTGTCTGTCTGTCTGTGTCTGTGTTACTATTGTTTTCAGTCCAAATTGTCTTTCTCCTTGTATGCCTCCCACACTATCAAACTTGTCTGCGTGTCTGTCTGTCTATCTATCAATCTGTCTTTCTGTCTGTCTGTCTGTCAGCATGTCTGTCTGTCTGTCTATCTATTTGTCTTTTTGTCTAGCTATTTGTTTGCCAGTTTGTCTCTGTCTATCTGTCTGTCTAAATGTCTGTTTGTCTATCTGTCTGTCGAGCTGTCTGTATCTGCTTCTGTTCCTCGTATTTTTCTCCTCTGTTTGTCTGTCTCTCTATTTGTTTGTCTATCTGTCTGTCTGTCTGTCTGTCTATCTTTCTCTCTGTCTGTCTGTCTGTGTATCTGTTTATCTGTCTGTCTGTGTATCTGTCTATCTGTCTGTCTGTCTGTCTGCCTGTGTATTTGTCTATCTGTCTGTATCTGTCTATCTGTCCGTCTGTCTGTCTGTGTATCTGTCTGTCTGTCTGTCTGTGTATTTGTCTATCTGTCTGTATCTGTCTATCTGTCCGTCTGTCTGTCTGTCTGTGTATCTGTCTGTCTGTCTGCTTTTTTCGTTTTTGTTTTTCTGTATTATGTCATCAAGAATGATTTATCATGGTTGGCGAGATTTTCCTGTTTTCTGAGCAACATAATCTCAGTGTTATGATAAATTTGTGTTGATGATGATGATGATGATGATGATGACGAAGAGGAGGAGGAGGAGGAGGAGGAAGAGAATTTGGAGAAGGAAAAGGAGGCGAAGAAGGAGGAGATGGAGAAGAAGAAGAAAAAGAAGAAGTAACAGGAGGAGGAGCAGCAGCAGCAACAGTTAAGTGTTATTATTATTATTATCATTATTATTATTATTATTATTATTATTATTATTTATTATTATTATTATTACCACTACTACTACTACTATTACCACCACCACCACCACTGCTACAGTGCTACTACTACTACTACTACTACTACTATTACTATTACTACTACTACTTCAATTACTATTACTACTACTACTACTACTACAGGGGACAATTCTTAAGATAAATAGAATCGCCTTGAAGTAGCTAATTAAGGTTGATGTCACCGTTTTGAAGCCAAAGAACAACCCCTGTATTTTTCACTCCCTCACCTGAGAGAGAGAGAGAGAGAGAGAGAGAGAGAGAGAGAGAGAGAGAGAGAACAAGGGAAATGGTTAACTAGATATGCTGGACAGAAAAATACCCCCCTCTCTCTCTCTCTCTCTCTCTCTCTCACACACACACACACACACACACACACACACACACACACACACACACCAGAGAGAGAGAGAGAGAGGGAGAGAGAGAGAGAGAGAGAGCAAAACTATCTATCTATCTGTCTATTGCCAGACGCCTCAATCCCGTTCGGGGTGGCCACAAACAAATCGCCTCCACGTCTCCCTGTCCCCCGCCATTTCACTGCCCCGCTCCCAACTCACACCCCCGTCTCTCATATACCTCTCCACCCCATCCCTCCATCTCATCCTCGGCCTCCCCCTCTCTCTTCCCCCCTCCACCTCACCCACATACACTCTCTTCGTCAGTCTTTCACCCTCCATCCTCTCCACATGGCCAAACCACCTCAGTGTATTCCTCCTAACATTTCCTATCACGTTCACATCCACACCACAACGCTCCTTTATATTCTCATTTGTCAGCCTCTCTCTCCATGTGACACCACAGGCTCCTCTTAAATAACTCATTTCCACTGCTCTCAGTCTTGACTTGTGTCCTTCCAGCAACGTCCAAGCTTCACTTCCATACGTTAGAGTTGGTATCACAATACTGTCATGTAGTAACTTTTTCTCTTCCATGCTCACTTCCCTGTTTCTTATCACTGCTTTCAAGGAACCAGCAACCTTTCTTCCCTGCTGTACCCTTTCAAGCACTTCACCTTCCAAACCTCCATCCTCACTCATCACACTACCCAAGTACTTAAACGTACTCACATTTTCCAATTCCTCACCATCCAGCCTCGCTGTACATTCACTGACTTCACCTCTCTCAAAGACCATCACTTTACTCTTCCCTACATTCACCTTTAGATTCCGTTTCATATACACTCTCTACCTACTTAAAATGACAGCTTCCTGAATTTTTTTTTTTATATATATATATTTTTTTTTTTTGCTGTCGGTATCATTTCCTAATTTTTTTTTTCTGATCCCACGAGAATATGGTCTAATTTTCATCATATTATTAAAATTACAAATCATGAAAATTAAAAAAAAAAAAATCATTCTGACCCTGAATAGAAAAACTAAAAACCCGCCCCAATCGACTCCTTGCTTCTTCTTGGCCATAAAATTATCACCCTAAATTTTGTCTTCATTTAACCTTCTCGTTTCCCTGATACCCCAAACGTCCCTCCTCATTAACAACCCCCCACTTATTGTCACTGAGGCAAGGGTCTGACACCATTCTTGAAAAAAAAAAGAGCAAGAAAAAAAATATTTGGGGGGGGGACTAAATACCTTGCAGAATTTTTATTTTTAATGCCATAGGCCACGACTCAATTTACAGTATAATATAAAAAAAGTTAAAGGAAGCTTCCTAACACCTCTTCTTGAGCGATTTGTTTATTTACGCATTAAAACTCAACCTTTCCTCCTTAAGGAAGGTCTAATTTTTAGACTAAAAAAAAAAAAATCATGATTTTGTGTGGCAAAATAACGCGTTAACTGAAAGACAAAGATGAAATGCAGACAAATAAAAAAAAATGCAATTTCTTGATTACGTGCCATTAAAAAGTAAATAAGAAGTACTCTCACGGGAGAAGAAGAAAAATTATAATGATCCGATATTTCTGTGTTTGTTTTTTACGGTAACAGCAAAAACAGCAAAACGAAGAGCAAATTTTGTTAGAACAAGGTATCGTTAAAATCCTTTAACTTGAAGAATAAAACAATTTCCAGTCCAATGGGACCATTGGTTCCCTAGTTATGACTCATTTCTGGCCTTTTGCTTCCAATTTAGTATTTGCTTTTAGTGGAGGGAATGGATTCGTCCTTGGTCCGTCATTGAAATTACCAACATGACAGAGGAGAGAAGAAAGACGTGTTTGTTGTATTATCACTCTCTCGCCTCCCCTTCCTCCCTCATTATGGCCTACTCTTAAAACTGTATACTATAATGCTATAGTATAATTTAGTATAATAGCAAACACTATCCTCTCTCTCTCTCTCTCTCTCTCTCTCTCTCTTCGTATCTCCAAACTTCGTAACCTGGGAGGGACTTTCAGTTTCTCAGGAGAAAAAAAAGAGTATTATACAGAAGACAAAATTGTGAGAGAGATATGGCCGACAGCAGTCACGAAGAAGTGCTTTCTTTAGGGGGTGGGGGAGTGAGAAGCAGTCCGAATTTCTTCCTGGAGAATTTTTTTTGGCTCAGTTCGTAAGCCTTCTATTAAATCAACTTATTTTTTTCTCTCCAATTTCAGATTTTGTTCAGCTAAGTAGGAGCTAAGGTTTGTTAATGAGGAGGGATTTTCGTGAGAGAGAGAGAGAGAGAGAAAGAGAGAGAGAGAGACGTCACCTTACTGAAAATATTACTGAAATTTGATCTACACACACTTTCAAAGGAAATAATTTAAGCACAAAATAGCAAAAAAATTATAAACAGGCCCATTTTCTTTTTTCTTTCGTTTTTAATAATCCTGACTCTCCATTTTCTTTATTACAGACATAATTGTAAAGCTTCTGTTAATGGGGCAATAAGGAATGCATTGTTAATAGAGCTCTGTTATTAACTGAGTTTTTAATTAACGTACCTTCTCCTTTATTACAGGTGAGTGAGCCAAGATTCTGAGCCATTTTACCACAGTGACGCCTGAAAAAAAAATGGGGTGAGGTAAGACAACGATTAAACCCCTTCAGTCCGATAACGTCTGTATATCTATTTATCTATCTATCTGTCTATCTATCTATAACCAGACAACACAATCCTGTAAGGGGTGGCCATTTGTCTTTGAGTTGGTGGTTTTACGGGGAGGGGCACTAACCCTCCACCAACCCACTTGTTGGCACGTAGGGAACACGTATGGGTTGGTTAAATGGTTTCCACCCAGCGTTGTATATGGTTTCCTGGCTTACAGGATTTTGTCACTGCATGTAAAGCCACTTTAAAAGGATAGAGAGTAATAAAAAGTGACAGGAAACATGGGAGAAATAGGAAGAGAGGAGGGCAGACTCATAAAAAGAATGATAAAGGCGAAGGAAGAAGTAGGTAGCACTACATCATGTAAGTGGATGATGGTGAGAAATAGGAAGAGAGAAGGGCTGACACAAAGAAACACTGATAAAGGTGAAGGAAGAATTAGGCAGCTCTACATCAAGTGAGTGGATGATGGTTGCCACCACCGACCAGGTGCCTTACAATTTATTCTTGATTCTGCCAGACGATCTTTTTTTTTTGTAGGCTATGTCCACACCCCCAAGATCCAAATCCCTCCAAAGCAGAATAAAATTGTTTGTAATTAGCATGATTATAATGAAAAAATGAGTCGCCTGATGGAAGGAGTTAAGGTCTTTTTTTCGTTTGTTTGTTTTTTTGCCAAGATTGAGATAAAAACAATGAGTCGCCTGATTGAAAGGGTTAAGGTCTTTTTTTTTTTTTTTTTACCGAGATTAAAATGAAAAGAAAAATGAGTCTCCTGATGGAAGGAGTTAAGGTAGTTTTTTGTTTGTTTGTTTTTACTTTTTGGCCTCTTTTCTGGCGAAAATGGTAATGGAAAAATATTTTATTTTATTTTCTCTCTTTCTCACTTTAAAATCGTCTGCTGTTTACTGAAGTGAGCACACACACACACACACACACACACACACACACACACACACACACACACACACACACACACACACACGCACCGCAGTCAAAGGTTTAAAACAAACAATAAATATTTTAACACATTTTTTTTGTAACCCATGATAAGAGTGTAGCGTCTCTCTCTCTCTCTCTCTCTCTCTCTCTCTCTCTCTCTCTCTCAGGTACATTATTACCTGTCATACCTTTCCTTCCTTCTCTTTTCTTCCTTTCTATTTTTCCACCTCTCCTCTCTTTTCAGTTCCCCCATTCTTTCTCCTCTTTTTCCCTCCTTCCTCCACCCTCCCTCTCTCTCATCTTTCCCTCTTCTCCTTCCCTCCATCCCTCCCTCCAGCCTGACTCCGTTCTTCATAAGCCGGCACTTTTTCACCCTTTCTAGGCTCGTCTTCTTCCCTCCCGCCTTGAGTGTTGACAGGAGAGATCTTTCCTCCGCTTTCCTCCACCTTTCCTCCTCCTCCTCCATCTCTCCATTGCTTCCTCTCCCTCCCTCACCCCCTCCTCTTCCTCTCCGTGTCATCTTCCTTCTCATGATTTCCTCTTCCATCTCCCTTTTCACTCTTCATTTTCTTCTTCCTCCTCCTCCTCCTCCTCCCTCTCTCAGTTGCTCCCTCTCCCTCCCTTTCCCCATCCTCTTCCTCTTGGTTTCTTCTTCCTTCTTGTGCTTTCCTCTTCATCCTCTTCCATCTCCTTTTCACTCTTCCTTTTCTTCTTCCTCCGCTACGTAAGAAACAATTTTACTCCACGTTGAGTATCACTTCCTACAGGTGAGCTTGTCAGGTAAAGGTAGACGGAAGTGGCGAAGATTTTAATTAATCCGGTTCCAAATAACTTCTCAACCTATTTTTTGGCGATTTACTTTTTATTTGTCTTTTTAAACAGAGGAAGGAAAAACAAATAAAGTAAAGCCAAATAAATATAGTAAAGCATTCCATGGTTGAAAGATGTAACCCCTTCAGTCCAAGTTCTTTTTTATAAATAGATATCCCCAGGCGTCCTAACACAACCTTGATTTTGCAATTATAAGTGTTAAAATATTTTCTCCAAACTTCACTTCTAAATCCCTTTCACTCTAACTTGGCCTAAAATTGATCTCTCCCCATTTTTATTGCCCAGTTTTAGCAATAGAATAACCGCAGAAAATTATACTAGTCATGAAGAAGTGCACAAATATTGTCTTATTCTGCCACTATGCTTCATGAAATAGGATGCCAGAGAATAACAATCTGAACCAAGTTAAGGTGAAATGAGTACAGCGTTTCTTCCTAGTCTTCAGTAAAAATGTGTATTATTTTGCTTTATTAAAATAAAAAATAAAAGGAGTAAAAAATGAAGGGGCATCTGTAGGACATTAAAGGAAAAAAAAAAAAAACAGTTTTAGTACTTAATATGGGGAAGGGGCGAGTGTGTGTGTGTGTGTGTGTGTGTGTGTGTGTGTGTGAGAGAGAGAGAGAGAGAGAGAGAGGGGGGAAGGACAGGTGGTGATGAAGATACTGAGGAAAGTAGGAAAGCGGAGAGGCAATTGGAGTGAAATTTAGAGAGAGAGAGAGAGAGAGAGAGAGGGGGGGGGGAAGGACAGGTGGTGATGAAGATAGTGAGGAAAGTAGGAAAGTGGAGAGGCAATTGGAGTGAAATTGAGAGAGAGAGAGAGAGAGAGAGAGAGAGAGAGAGAGATTGGTCCTTAAGAGGTGGTCATGTCATAATGGCCACTTTAAGAGCAGGATGAGACAGACAGACAGACAGACACAGACGGGATAGATGAAGAAATAGTGTGAGTTGTTGTGAAGGTGAAGAGAGAGAGAGAGAGAGAGAGAGAGAGAGAGAGAGAGAGAGAAAGAGAGAGAGAGAGAGGGCGAGAGAGACAGACAGACAGACAGACAGACAGACAGATAGACAGACAGACAGACGGGATAGATTAAGAAATAGGGTGAGTTGTTGCGATGGTGGAGAGACAGACAGACAGACAGATAGACAGACAGACAGACAGACGGGATAGATTAAGAAATAGGGTGAGTTGTTGCGATGGTGGAGAGAGAGAGGAAGAGACAGACAGACAGACAGACGAACAGGATAGATTAAGAAATAGGGTGAGTTGTTGCGAAGGTGAAGACAGAGAGAGAGAGAGAGAGAGACAGACAGACAGACAGACAGACAGACAGACAGATGGGATATGGTGAGTTGTTGAGAGAGAGAGAGAGAGAGAGAGAGAGAGAGAGAGAGAGAGAGAGAGAGAGAGAGAGAGAGAGACGGGATGTATTAGGAAATAGAGTTGTTGAGATACTGAGAAAAAAAAAACATATCAGCGATGGAGGGAAATAAATAGAAGGAATGAAGGAGGAAAAAGGAAGTTAATAGGTTAGAGGATGATGTTAGACGGAGGGAGAGGAGGGCAGGGAGAGCCTTAAGTAAGGGGGAGGAGCAGGTAAGTGAAAAGGTGTAAATAAACTCACAAAAAGAAGACATAAAAAAATAATTAGGTACAATTGATTTTTTCTACAATGAACCATGAGGCAACACACATTCTGAGCCTCGTGTCATAGTATTTCGCTTGTTGTCCCCAATTTTAAGGTCCATCTGGAGACCGATGACCTGTGGCGAGTGAAAGTGATCTGTCCAGACCAGCCCGTGACCTTGAATCTTTTCTTTGAACCGATAATGACCTGTTGTGATTAGAGAGTGAATGAAACGTGTACGAAAATAGAGCCATAGATGTTATATGTGGTATCTTTGTTTAAACACACACACACACACACACACACACACACACACACACACACACACACAGCTGCGTCGAATTATCGTCCGATAAGTCTAACGTCAATAGTAGGAAAAATGTTAGAGTCAATTTTGGCAAATAAGATTAGAGAACACTTAGAAAGATTTAATCTTATAAACGAAAGTCAGCACGGATTCAGGCAAGGACGATCCTGCCTCACAAACTTGTTGTCATTCTACTCGGAGGTCTATGAGGCAGTAGATAGCGATAAAGCTTACGATGTTATTTATCTGGACTTTAGTAAAGCTTTTGATAGGGTCCGACACGAAAGGTTAGTTAGAAAGGTTCGAGCACACGGTATAGACGGCGATATCTTAAAATGGATAGAATCCTGGCTGAAAGGACGAAAGCAGAGAGTATTAATAAATGGAACTAAGTCGGATTGGGGATTAGTAACTAGCGGTGTACCACAGGGTTCAGTACTCGGTCCCTTTTTATTTATTCTATATATAAATGATCTAGACTTAGGAGTCAATTGTAGCATCAGCAAATTTGCCGACGATACAAAAATAGGGCGTATCATTAACTCGACTGACGATTGCCATAACTTACAAAAAGACCTCCATATATTGTCCAAATGGTCTGAAATCTGGCAAATGGAATTTAACGTTGAAAAATGCAAAGTACTTAACGTAGGCAAGACCATTGGATAGATAACAAAGAAATTAGCAAATCGGAATGCGAGAGGGATCTAGGAGTTATGATTAGTAACGACCTTAAACCAAGACAACAGTGTATAAATGCGAGAAATAAAGCAAATAGGGTCCTAGGATTTATTTCGAGAAGCGTGAGCAATAGATAACCAAAAGTAATACTGAAACTTTATCTAACTTTAGTAAGGCCACATTTAGACTACGCAGTACAATTTTGGTGTCCTTACTATAGAATGGATATTAACTCGTTAGAAAATGTACAGAGAAGAATGACAAAAATGATACATGACGTCCGGAACCTGTCATATGAAGAAAGACTGAAAAGACTAAGTCTGCATTCGCTAGAGAGGCGTAGACAAAGGGGAGACTTAATTGAGGTGTTTAAGTGGATGAAGGGTATAAATAAGGGAGATATTAGCAAGGTACTTAAAGTTAGCATACAGGATAGAACTAGAAATAATGGTTTCAAACTAAAAAAAAATCCGTTTCAATAAGGAAATAGGTAGAAATTGGTTTTGTAATAGAGTAGTAGACGAATGGAATAAGTTACCTAATAAAGTAGTTGCTGCCTCTTCCATTGAGAGTTTCAAGCATAGGCTAGATAAGCATATGACAAATAAGGTGTGGATATAGAAAAAAGAATATCTTATAACCAATACTAATTCATAATTTTTCCATTTCAGGTTACACTATGATAGTCTCTATTCTCCTTTCACACTTTCCTGTGAAATGTCCACGCCAATTTTTCTATACTGCGTGGTGTTCTTTCTGACTTTTTCCTGCCGGGTTCGGCTGGAGGGTTTGGAGGGCGGGGGAGAGCCTTCTTCTTTGCTATCCTTATCTCATTCTAGTAGTTCAGTTACTCTTCTAGGAGCTGCCTAGCATGGGCCAACCGGCCTACTGCAGTTATCCTCTCTTCTTATGTTCTTATGTACCTTTGTTTAAACACACACACACACACACACACACACACACACACTCAGGAGAGAGGGACAGATAGACAGACAGACAGACAGACGGGATAGATTAAGAAATAGGATGAGTTGACAGACAGACAGACAGACAGACAGAGAGTTATATGGACCTACTCTAGATCATTCAAGATTAAGCCAGAGGTATGGTAGGACAAATCTAAACTTGCGGCTAGGGTGGGGCACGACCCTCTGTACAGTGGTGCTATGTTTTCCAAACCCGCGATGTGAAACGGCTGTTATATATTTAAAAGGCATCACAAATACTATAAACACATATGAATACAATGTTAACGTGTGTATTATAATGTATGAAAGAACAGTAAACTTATTATGCGTGAAATATTTATACGGCAATACAGAAACGTGGCATAAATATTTTAGTGTTGCTAAAAAAAAACAAAAGTAGTCACTTTTAATGGCTTTTACCGTATTTCTGGGGTGGGCAATAATGTCACAATTGTGATTATAAGATAATGTGCAGGAATATAAGTAAAATATGCCAATTTCTTAGTAAAAGAAAAAATAATACATTAAACCCTCGTGAGCGGCAACACTCACACAGACCCAGACTAACCCGAAACCTCCTCGTGTCACTTTACTTTGTGTCCTTACCTCCTGGGAGGTGTGAAAATAAAGTCAAATTTACAATATGTACAATATAATGTTAAAGAAAATAACCAAAATGTATCCTAAAACACCACAGATGAGAGAGAGAGAGAGAGAGAGAGAGAGAGAGAGAGAGAGAGAGAGAGAGAGAGAAGGGGGGGGGAAGAAGGCAGGCCAGAGGAGATGTTGAAGGATGGAGGAAGGGAGGGAAGGAAGGAGGGAGAGAGTGATTGAATGAAAAATCATGGCGCCGCACCAGCGAGGTCATCTGGCGACATATGCAAAACAATAATAAATATTTTTAATTATAATTAGATATAATAAAAACAATAAAGAAATGAATGTCACTCATAAAAGAAAATTCCCCAGGGTGACGCACATCTCCCCCAGGAGAGAGAGAGAGAGAGAGAGGGGGGGGTGGCATGCGCTATGGAAAACGTGGCACACTGTACAGAGCTTCGTGCCCTACCCTAGCCGCAAGTTTAGATTTGTCCTACTATAGTTGATTTCAAGACCGTCCCTGTTAATGCACTCTCTCTCTCTCTCTCTCTCTCTCTCTCTCTCTCTCTCTCTCATCCAATTAGTAACCTTTCTGTAACGAGAGAATACTTTTTTTTTTTTTTTTTTTTAATGCCCGGTAATATTAAAACCAGATAGCCTACCTGCGACCATGATTGTTTTATTGTAGGTAACACTTTTCCCAAACACTCTTCTCTCCTCTCCTTTGCTCTCCTTTCCTCTCCTCTCCTCTCCTCTCCTCCTCACTACACTTTTACTCTTTTCTCTCCTCTTCTCCCCTACTCTTTTTTCTCTTTTTATCTTCTCTCACTCACGTACGCACACACTATTTACAAAGCAATTGTCTCCTGCCTTCTTGTTTCATCTCTTTACATATTCCTCTTCCTTTACTTTCTTTTCCCTTCCCTTCTCTCTAACTTCACATACCCGTAATCGCTCACACTCACACGCACACAGAAGCACCTCCACACACAAGCACCAACACAGGAGCACCCCCCACACACACAAACACCATCCACCCCCTCCACACACACACACACGCACGCAACACACACATCCTTGCTTGTTTATCACCGAACATAATTATTTCGCCTCCAACACACACTCTGGCACCACCTCGTAAAGTGTCAGGCAAAAATTTATCTATGAATATTCCCAGTCTGTGTCGCCCTCGTCTGTGTGTATATATAAATCCATTACTCGTATACATTAGTGTAGGCAGGTGTATTTCCACCCACACTAGGGTATCCTTAATATAAATTCATGAGTATTTTTTTTAAATTATAGTTGTTGTCTTGGTCAGTTTTAGATGTAGGAGATTATATTGTACGCGCGTGCGTGCGTGCGTGCGTGCGTGTGTGTGTGTGTGTGTGTGTGTGTGTGTGTGTGTGTGTGTGTGTGTGTTTGGGGAAATTATTGTTAGGTGATAAGTGAGTATAAGTGTTGTTACGTGTGTGTGTGTTGAAGGGGAAATTATTATGTTAGAATATAAACAAGTGGGTATGAGTGTGTTGCTTGCTTGTGTGTGTGTGTGTGTGTGTGTGTGTGTGTGTGTGTGATCCATGTACTCATATGAATTATTGTACTGTTAAAACTTTTCTCGTTTACAGGATATCCGTAATATTCTCCTGTGTATGTTTATAAATTTTCTTTCTTAAAAATATTTGTTCATATGGACAATCTCTCTCTCATCACGTTGTCACCTATCATCATTATCATCATCATCACTACCACTATCACCGCCACCATTATCATCATCATCACTACCACTATCACCGCCACCATTATCACAATCAGTCATTACAACCAACATCAGTCATCATTATCATCATCATCTCCATCAGCACCACCACCACCATCACCATCACCACCACCACCACCACCAAATCGCCCTCATTCTGACCATCATCCCAACTAAAGATAGGTCACATCCAATCGTTGCTATAAATTCTATTGCTCTATAAATTCCCATGGACACTCCAGCATAAACACTCCAACATGAACACTCCAACATGAACACCCCCAACATGAACACTCCAAAATGAACACATCAACATGAACACTCCAATATGAACATCTCAACATGAACACTCCAACATGAACATCTCAACATGAACACTCCAACATGAACACCCCTAACATGAACACCCCAACATGAACACACACATGAACACACCAACATATACACTCACATATGAACACCCCATGAACACACCAATATGAAATACAAACAAACATTCACACATGAACACCCCAACATGAACACTCCAACATGAACACCCCCAACATGAACACTCCAACATGAACACCCCCAACATGAACACTCACACATGAACACACCAACATAAACACTCACATATGAACACCCCAACATGAACACACCAATATGAAAACACAAACAAACATCCACACATGAACACCCCAACATGAACACTCCAACATGAACACACCAATATGAAAACACAAACATAAACACTTCAACATGAACACATTAATATGAAAACACAAACATGAACACCCCAACATGAACACTCCAACACTCAGTCATGCAATGTGTTCGAAAAGAGTGACCACATTTCAAAGACGTTAAAAAAATATGAACTAGTATTGGTAAAAAAAAATTAATTTCACTTATAATATCTCCTTGAAGCTTTGAAGTTATTTTTGTTACGAATTTCTGTGTACCGTATTCATTTAGCGTAAAATTTTAATGAAAGGTGCTGTCTCAGGCCTGGTTCTCTCTCTCTCTCTCTCATATATATATATATATATATATATATATATATATATATATATATATATATATATATATATATATATATATATATTGTTACGGAACAGAGAAAGATAATATACACTTTAAGTGAGAATACTAAAAATCACTACTGTCCCGTAAAGTTCCAGGTTCAAAACAAAAGAGTTAGGTAAAATTACAAGTTAAAGTTTAATGCTCAAACTAACAACAAAACATTCAGGACTCATAAGGATAATGTAATGGCAAAAAACAGGTTAAATATATGGTTAACTGCAATAGCCTCTATTAACACGAAATTAGCAAGAGTAAATTTATCTAAGTCAGCCCTGATAAAATGAAAATACACTGGGTAATGCTCAGTTAAAATGAGATACCAGATAATACTCAGTGAATGCCAGATATATTATTACAGTTACAAAATATTATTAATGATGGCTGGCAACAAGAACCCTTACATAAATTACAAAAACCTTACTAGGCCTAAGAATTAACCTTATGCTACACAGTACAAGAAAAAATGCAACAACAGTTATACTCAAATTACACAGCTGCTAGATGGTTGGAGACTTCCGGAGCACTCACAACAATAACTGTACAGGGGAGGACAGAGATGTGAACAAAATGAGGAGTAGATCTAAGTGGCAATGATGCAGAGACTGATCTCATTATATAGGGGCCAGCAGAGCTTGATACAACTTGTAAGAAGGACGCGCAAATGAAGCCATGGGAACAAAGAGTTGACAATCCCGCTCTGAACAACAGAAAGGACGACTTACTCTACTATAACGGTAGAAGGGGGGGACTGAGGCAGAACACGCTCATGATCAAACAGGCAGCACACTGTACGTTAGAATTACATAAAGGATGATGAAATCATAGGCTATGTAACACCTCCCCACAAAGAAAAAGAAATTTACAAAGGAAATTTCTTATTACTCTAAAACAATCTGTCTAAAGTCTAGATAAGCAATCTGCAATGACATTTTCTTTCCCCTTGACATGTTGTATGTCTAATGAATACTCCTGAAGAAGTAGACTCCATCTTGTCAATCTCTGATTTTTATATTTAAACTTACTAAGGAATTTCAGTGGGTTATGATCGGTATAAATGACTATGGGGTCAAAACCAGAACACAAATAAAATGAAAAATGCTGTAAACCCAAAATCAAGGCCAAAAGCTCTTTCTCAATAGTTGAGTAGTTCTTTTGAGGTGGAGTGAATTTCTTACTGTAATAAGATACAGGGTGTTCAATACCCTGATCATCCTCTTGCAGCAAAACAGCCCCAGCTCCTGTATCACTTGCGTCAACAACCATCTTAAAAGGCTTAGCAAAATTTGGAGTAGCGAGCACTGGCTGACTTAATAGGATAGCTTTAAGTTTGTTGAAAGAGGAATCACGGTTATCGGTCCAGACAAATTTAACTCCCTTTTTCAGTAGGTCTGTAAGTGGTGACACAAGAATTAAAGAGTTAAGAACAAATCTCCGGTAATAACCTACCATTCCCAAAAATCTTTGTAGCTCTTTCCTAATTTTAGGTCTGGGAAGATCACTTATAACCTGAACCTTAGCTCCTGGTGGTGCAACATGTCCATCACCAATTACATACCCAAGGTACTGAACTTTAGCTTGACCAAACTCACACTTTGATAAATTAGCTACAAGATTAGCATGAACCAAACGGTCAAGAAATTTACTGACATGGCATGGGTGATCTTTCCAGTTGTCACTGAAGATTAATACATCATCAATATAAACAACACACCCTGCCAAACCCTCTGTTACAACATTCATGAGCTTCTGAAATTTGGCTGGTGCATTCTTCATACCATATGGCATTACGGAACATGCAAAAGTCTTTCCTAGTGTTACAAAACATGAGATCTCCCTAGCACGTTCAATCATAGGTACTTGCCAGTATCCCTTTAACAAATCAAACTTACGTACCTAGCCTTTCCGATCTTGTCCATGCAATCTTCCACGCGAGGGAGAGGGTGTCTGTTTTAGTTATCTGATTAACACGTCTGTAGTCAATGCAAAGCCGCTGTGACCCGCCTGGCTTAGGGACTAGAGTGACAGGAGAACTCCACTCGCTCTGACATGGTTCAATCATCTTGTGGTCCAACAGGTAACCAAGCTCTTTCTGGATGAGAGGAACTTTCACTGGGTTCACACGGTAAGGAGGCAATTTAATTGGCTTTGCGTCTCCAACATCGACATCATGCATCAACACAGTGGTTCTTCCTGGAGTGGCACGGAACACTTGCGGGTACTCCTGCAGTAATGCCGACAACTCCTGCCTTTCCTCGGGAGGTAGATGAGAAAGCTTAGTCTGGAGATCATTCATGATATCAGGATTCTTCCCCAAACTATCACTCAGGCTCATACTGCATGAGAGAGCTTCACTCGCAGACTCGGGTGGAACAGCTACAGTGCAGACTGGATTATTTTCGTCCCGCCTGTGATATAACTTTAGCATGTTGATGTGACAAAGTTGCTTGTTCTTTCTACGATCTGGTGTGGCGATGACATAGTTGACATCACTGAGTTTCTTCTCCACGAAATAAGGACCACTAAACTTGGCTTGAAGAGGTTGCCCATGAACTGGTAGCAGAATCAAAACCTGATCTCCTGGCTGAAAGTGGCGTAACCTGGACTTCTTATCATACCAAGTCTTCATCTTCTCCTGAGCAGCTCCTAAATTCTCTCTCGCCAGTTGTTAAGCAGTGGACAGCTGTTCTTTGAACTTCATCACATACTCCAGCAGGTTGACGTCATCTTCCTCCGACAGCCAGCATTCCTTGAGTAACTTAAGGGGTCCTCTTACTTCATGGCCAAACAGTAGTTCAAAAGGTGAGAAGCCCAGTGATTCATTTGGAGATTCTCTTGCAGCAAACACAACGAATGGAAGACCTTTATCCCAGTCTTTCTGATGTTCCAAACAGTATTTCTTGAGCATCGATTTGAGTGTTTGATGATATCTCTCCAACGCTCCTTGGGTCTGGGGATGGTAAGCTGAAGACGTGATCTGGGTGATGCCCAACTCTTTCAGAGACTGCTTGAAAACATTTGACGTGAAATTACTTCCTCGGTCTGACTGTACCTCCTTGGGCAGACCAAACTTTGTGAAGAACCCTAGCATTTCCTTAACCACGTTCTTTGCTGAGATATTTCTAAGTGGAATGGCTTCAGGATAACGAGTAGCCATATCAATCAGGGTCAACACATAAGAAAATCCTGAAGAAGTCTTAGGAAGAGGGCCCACAATATCCACCAACACACGGGTGAAAGGCGCCTCAAAAGGAGGAATGGGAACTAGAGGTGCAACCTTTTCGGTCTGATTACACTTTCCGACAACTTGACAGGTGTGACAAGACTTACAATACCAGGAAACATCCCTGAAGATACCTGGCCAGTAGAAGTGTTTCAAAATGCATGCCACAGTCTTCCTCACTCCAAGGTGTCCTGCCAAACTGGAATCATGAGCCACTCCAATGATATCCTGCCTACAAACACGAGGGATGACAACTTGATGTACAACCTCCCATTCACAGTCGGCTGATGCTGTTGGGGGTCTCCACTTCCTCATAAGTACTCCTGACTTTATATAATAACAAGTAGAAGCACCGGCTGACTCTTCTTCACTGTAAGCAGAGTTAGCTAGACCTTTCAACTCAGGGTCAGCAACCTGCAACTCAACCAACTCTTGACGAGACAAATTATCAACACTACGGGGTACTGCCTCATCTGGTGAGTGGTCCAAATTAGCAAGAAAAGTGTCAGCTAGGATAACATCATCATCATCATTATCCTCTAAATCACCAGTAACTTTAGACTTAGCCCTAGTGACAGCACATGCAGGGAACACATCAGGGACATCACAATCCTGGGCCGCAGCCACCGGCTCACTAGACAACTGAGGAGCTGGACACACTTGACTTCCACCAATATCATTTCCAAGTAAGAAAGTTACACCTGACATTGGGAGTGTCTCAACCAACCCAACCATAACGGAACCATTAACAAAACCAGACTCTAAATTCACTCTGCACAGAGGGACAGAGAAATAATTATTCCCTACACCTTGTAAGATTACAGTTTCATCAGAGGAATTAACATTAGAGCCTAGAACACTGGTCAGCATAAGGGATTGGCAAACACCTGTATCACGATATATTTTAACTGATTTCCTGTCATTACTGTCCAGAGGACTGACAAAACCATCAGACAGGAAATTAGCACATGAACTCTTGAGAGTGTCACCCACGTTACTGCTCAGAAGAGGAGCTCCATCATGAGAATTTAAGTTACCCCTCAAAGCAGGTTCAGTTAACTCAGTTAAAGAATTCTGGGAACTCTCAAGGGTGGACACTAGACCAATTGACTGAATATTTAAAGACTCCTTTTTGTTCACATCACGCTGTCTCCTGAAACATTTCTCCGTAGTATGACCAAGCTTACTACAATAAATACATTTACTTTTCTGAAATCTAGAGGTGAAGCTGGTATTTACTTCCTGAGAAACATCATCTTTATTCTCTTTCCTGTTACCTGTACTCTGAGTAGAGGCAACGTACTTACTCTCAGCTTTCCCTTTTTCTCTAGAATATCTCTTGTGAGTGAGAACATATTCATCAGCTAAAACTGCAGCATCAGACAAATTATCTATTCTTTTCTCATCAAGATATATGCTTACATTCTTATTTATACACCTCTTGAAGTCCTCCAGCAAAATCATCTGCTTAAATTTACCAAAATCAGACTCCACATTCTTAGAATTTAACCACTGCTCTAACAGATCTTCTTTGATTTTTGCATACTCAACATGGGATTGCTTATCTTGCTTGTAAGTTGTCCTAAATTTTACTCTATAGGCTTCAGGAACAAGCTCATGGGCCTTAAGAATCAAGCTCTTAACTACATCATAATTATCAGATTGATCCTGAGGCAAAGATGCATAAGTTACTTGAGCTTTACCGGTGAGAACAGTTTGAAGGAGTACTGGCCAATACTGTTTGGGCCAATTAAAACCTGTAGCTACCCTCTCAAACAACTGAAAATACTTGGTTAAATCAGATTCATTAAAAGGAGGGACAAGTTTAACATTTTTAGCCACATCAAAATCATCAGAGCTAGATGATCCAGTTCCACCTTGTTTCATGCGATACTCATGGTCTGCCTGAATCCTAGCAATTTCAACTTGTGCCTCAGCCTCCTTAGAACGGGCCTGAAATTCAGCCTCCTTAGCACTTGCTTGAAATTCAGCCTCCTTAGCACGAGACTCCACCTCCTTAGCCTGAGCCTCCTGCAGGGCTAGCTGTAACTTAGCTAATTCAATCTGTGTTCGCTCATTTGGAGGAGTTACTTTAAACAAGCTTTCATTAATCATGTCAACAATTTGATCTTTAGAATGATGAGAGCGAACAGCAATTCCCAATTCTTGAGCAACAAGCTTAAGTTCATTCTTTGTTCTGTTTTCTACATCACACACTGTTTGCACATTTGACAAAAAATCTTTGGCTTCATCAAGTGTAGTAATAGTAGACATCGTGAATAAGTAACAGTCACAAAATATCAAGCAATATCCTTATGATAATATCCTGAATATCCTGATGAGAGGTCGCCAAATTTATGTTACGGAACAGAGAAAGATAATGGACACTTTAAGTGAGAATACTAAAAATCACTACTGTCCCTTAAAGTTCCAGGTTCAAAACAAAAGAGTTAGGTAAAATTACAAGTTAAAGTTTAATGCTCAAACTAACAACAAAACATTCAGGACTCATAAGGATAATGTAATGGCAAAAAAACAGGTTAAATATATGGTTAACTGCAATAGCCTCTATTAACACGAAATTAGCAAGAGTAAATTTATCTAAGTCAGCCCTGATAAAATGAAAATACACTGGGTAATGCTCAGTTAAAATGAGATACCAGATAATACTCAGTGAATGCCAGATATATTATTACAGTTACAAAATATTATTAATGATGGCTGGCAACAAGAACCCTTACATAAATTACAAAAACTTTACTAGGCCTAAGAATTAACCTTATGCTACACAGTACAAGAAAAAATGCAACAACAGTTATACTCAAATTACACAGCTGCTAGATGGTTGGAGACTTCCGGAGCACTCACAACAATAACTGTACAGGGGAGGACAGAGATGTGAACAAAATGAGGAGTAGATCTAAGTGGCAATGATGCAGAGACTGATCTCATTATATAGGGGCCAGCAGAGCTTGATACAACTTGTAAGAAGGACGCGCAAATGAAGCCATGGGGACAAAGAGTTGACAATCCCGCTCTGAACAACAGAAAGGACGACTTACTCTACTATAACGGTAGAAGGGGGGGACTGAGGCAGAACACGCTCGTGATCAAACAGGCAGCACACTGTACGTTAGAATTACACAAAGGATGATGAAATCATAGGCTATGTAACAATATATATATATATATATATATATATATATATATATATATAATTTATGCATTATTTCCTGCACTGATAAGGACGTCTGGGAATTCGTCTTAAGATGCCCGTACCCCAGGTCAAGAAATCCCTAATGTCTCCTCCTTAGCGACTTATTTTTTTGAATGGGCTGGTTACTATCCTTTTGTATGTTATTTATGTAGAGTATGGCAATGTTAGAAGGATTTATATAACACTGAATAGGACAGTAATGATGTGTAAGGTGCAAAATAAACAGCTTAGGAAACGGTGTTAGAGAGCTTCCTTACCCCACTCATCCAATAGACACATTTCACACGTTTGCGAGAAGAACGCCTTCACGTTGTGGCACTGATATAAATGAGTCTCTTTGCTGCCTGGTTATACGAACGTCCCTCAAGACCTTCACTATCCCTCGAAATAAAGACAGTGGATTTCGGAAGGACAACTTTAGCCTTCATGCCACTGTGTTCGCGTTCACACGAGCCTGGGGTCGTTACTACTACTACTGCTACTACTACTACTACAACTTTTTTTTTTTTTTTTCAAAATCACCTCCATCCATTGGTGAATTATATTGTGAAGATCAAAACCAACCTTGCTAATACAGTTCACCATTTGGAGTTGTAATGTGAAGGTTAACACTAACCCTCATATTACAATCCGTTGGCCCCAAGCACGCCAACGGCTGTGGTTACCAACCATCTGCTATTACTATTATTATTTTATTTTTTATTTATTGATATTACAGTGTAAATAA
This sequence comes from Coenobita brevimanus, assembly GCF_032717465.1. Lineage (NCBI taxonomy): Eukaryota > Metazoa > Arthropoda > Malacostraca > Decapoda > Coenobitidae > Coenobita > Coenobita brevimanus. Next base: position 25,649,316 of record NC_137069.1, read on the forward strand.
AGACATTAAACTATTGGAGTCGCTGGTCTATGCGACTCTCGACCACTGTAGCTTCGTAATCCATACCCGCCAGAGAGACAGGCCTGAGGGCTGATGATCTTGTGCCTCTGAGACATAGCAGAGCAGACCTTACGAGGGAGAATGACAACCGACATCTCATCCAGGCCATAACAGAACTCTGCGGTTGACGTTTTTTCTCAGAAAGAACCTCTGCCAGTCTCGAATAGAATCTCACTGCCACTGGACCCATCCCACCTGATGTCGTGAACACAAGGGGAGTGAATCGACCGTGGTCCACATGTTGGATCCTTTCTTGATAATTTCTTTTTTTTTTCTTGCTCATTCCTCTTGTGTGCAGCTTCGAGAGACAGTTCACGATGACATGCTGCCATGGGATCGAATATCCTGATGTCGAAGAAAGCCCTCTGCGCACGTGTCCAGAAACCTCGAGCACTGACATCCACTCTTGCATCATTTGATGTGTTTGCTGTTCTGTGGGTGAAGTGCTCGCCGTCCAGGGGTAGCAGGGCTGGCTCAATCGTGACATCATGGCATATTTCCTGCAGCATTTTGGCAGTGAGGTCGCGTACTTCATCGTGTCGGATGCAAACAAAGCCTCCCTTCTTGCATACCATTGCATGGTTTGCATCAAAGGCAGTGCCACAAGCACAGTGTTGAGGTAGGTTCTCTATTGGCCACTCATATCTCAAGGCTATGGCATCAATAAATTCTTGTTTGTTGCAGTGGAAGCCCTTTGCCTTGAGAGGAAGGGTTGTGAGCCAGTTCGATTCCCCAACCTCCTGTGCAATTTCAACTCTTCTGCACTGGTCCGGTGTTAGATGTTCGATTATGTGCTGCAGCTGGTCTTTTTGTCTTGCTTCACGGTCCTTGCTTATCTGTGTCTTTATGTCTTTCTGCCTTTGGTGGTCAATTTCACTAGTCTCAGCCTGGGCGCAGATCTTCTGTGACAAGGATTTGGTGAGCCTGAGTGAATTTCTGTGTTCTTAGCTTGCCACGGCTACTGGATTTATAATGCCAAGGCCTCCCATCCTGGGTGGTAGTGCTAGAAGGTCCCTCTCTTCTGGTGTGGGGATGTGGCCATTGGTTAGAGATGGGAGGAATGAATCCCTGATTGCATCCTCCAGTGGTTGTAGCAGTAACTCGATGTCTGGTATGGTCCTCATCACGAAGGTCCACTTGTGCTTTACACCATAGGTAAATGCACTGTATGCTGCATGGGGTTCTGTTTTTACGTGGCTGGATAATGTATGAATTTCTTCTACCCATGTCTTTACCTTGTCACCCACATATTTGTCTTTGAATTCCTTGGTTCCAATCACAGCCCCTAGATGCCTCTGACCTTCCTTAGTCACTATCAAGTTTGTGCCTCTAAATGCTTCTTGTGCATCTTGATAGTAAGCTGGTTTCACGATCAAGATGGACTTACTGGCATTAGGGTAGTAACCTATTTCAGGGCCATGAGATGTTACAAGGTCCCACCATTTCCTCACATCCTCAACCTTGCCAGCACCCGTGAGATCATCTGCATAGGCTACATGTTATACATTGGTGGCCTCGTATTTGATCTGTTGTTGCAGCACTGTCATCGCCAGGGCGTACATAGCCATGGCAACGGGGTCCCCCTGGGTAGTTCCTTCTGTGGACTGGATTACACCGACATCGTGAGCCGCTGTCTTACCCACAATGTAGAGGTCTGCTGGTTCTTTGTAGGTGTTTTCCACATATTGGGCAAATGCTGGGCATTTAACCTTGATATTGTGCAGCATTGCCTCCCGTTTGATGGAATTAAATGCACTTGAGGCATCAACTAATAATACTGCCTCACAGTCCTCTTCCTCAAATATTTTCCTCATGGAGTGAACTGCTGCCTCACCTCCTGCCTGCTCGCCTGCACACACCTGGAGGTTGCCAACTGCCTGCTTCACATCATCTTTCACCACCTCCATGATGCATTTTCCTATAATCTGTCTTAAGACTTCACCCACCCTGATGGGCCTACATCCAGGATTCTTATCAAGGGGGATTAGTCTGCAAGCCGTCAGTGCTTCGATGTTACTGCACTGACTTGAAGCCAGCTTCCTTGCCAGTGAGGCAATGGTGTTACATAGGTCTATGCTGCCTCCCCAAACTTGATGTTACTGAGGATTATTCGCCAAGATTTTGCATCCAGGCCTGACGGTCCTGCCCCTCCCTGTGTGTGCATTGCCTTCCGCCACACCATATCTCCAGCTATCCTGTCATATATGATGGGATTGGGAGGAGTGTAGTTGCCGTCAAGCTTTGACTGGGCACTTGCTTGTCGTGCAGTCGGGTGTTTTTCTTTTAGTTGTTGCATTGTTTCATCTGTCAGGTTCAGTACTCCGTTTGGTGATTCAGCTGACAGGGATCTTGTTGCCATCGAGACCTTCCCCTGTCTCATCTTGCTGCCAAAAATCCTTGCCACATCGTTGGTATTCTGATTTCTTCTGCCTCGGCTGTTTATTCTCATCTGCAAGGCCCTTGCTTCCTCAAGTAGGTTGTCGATTTCACCTCTTTTCCATGTTTCAACCCGCCATTGGATGGCCTTAATATTTTCTGCAATGCTAGCTCTTGGGCGGGTCTTGTTGAGGAAGAGATGTGGTATTAGTGCAAGGACCTTAAGAGAGAATGAGGCAATGGGTGAGTTATTGTTGTAGTTGGCTATCAGGCGAGTGATTTCCTTGATCATGTCAGTTGTAGCATTGCATTTGGGAGGTTCAAAAAGGTTACTTGAGGACCATCCAACTATTTCATTATATGTGGTGTTCACCCAGGTTACTGCATTTTCTCGGGATTTGCCCATCCAGTATGTGGGACGACCCTCTCGCACAGACCTTTGAGGCTGTTCTGCATCCTCGTTGTTTGTGTCACTACCGTTCTGAGGACGTATAACACCTGGATGATTCCCTCTTTCATGCACTCCTCTATGGTGGTCTTCATCCTGAGTTTCATTTCTATTATAAACCTCATGATGTTCCTCACCCCCAACTTCACTACTATTCACTTCCCCATGGTGATTTAACCCACCCAGCGCTTCCATATCTCTCGCATCTTGGCGTCCATCCCTATCCCTCGCTTCACCACGGGATCTTTCACCACCACGCATGTCCGTGTGATCGTGCATATTGTCAGTGACCGCCCCATCAATTTCCATGTCACCAATCTGTCGCCCGCCATGTTGGAAGCGGTCAAGTGCCGCTTCTGGTGGGCTGTGATTCCCTAACACATTCATACAGAAAGGTCCCATCCTACAGTATGTACACAGTGACCTGTTTGTTGCACATGAGCACCTGATACACTTATGCTGCCTACTGGAGCACTGACAACAATACTGTGGCGTGGCCATGGTGTTAAAGTTTTTATACTGTGGTACAGTATTAATAATAATAATTATGGCTACTTTTTGTAGTACTTTTAAAAACAACTTCAGGAATTTAAAATAATCCCAACAATTTACCGATAAAATTCAGGAATTAGCAGAAAGAAATCCCTATAATTTACCTTTACAAAATCTCTGGAATTAATGGAAAAAAATCCCTATAATTTACCTTTAAACAATTCTGGAATTTACAGAAAGAAAATCCCTGAAGGTTACCAAAAAAACGTCCGGAATTATTTTTCCATATGGAAGAAACTGCCTCTCATTTTGCCAAATCTTCTTTTACCGTAAATTTTTGGATCCAAGTATTTAATGAACGAATACATCAGCAGATATTTAGTGTACCCTTGCGTCTTACTTGTCAAGTGGAATAAATTTGTAAACACTTTATATATGGGTATGACAGCGTTATTATTGTTTATCAGGTAGCAGGATTGCAGTGAAGGAAGGAATAACGATGATGATGATGATGATGATGATAATGATGGTGAAGAAGATAAAGATAATGCTGATGGCTGACGATAAAGACGACGACAATGATGAATATGATATAAATGATGATGATGATGGTTACACGTCTAATAACAAATTATATTAACTGTTTCACTCTCATCCTTCTGTCTATCGAATATCAATCTATTTTTAGCATCAAATTGCCTATCTAAACCTTAACATCTATTAATATCAGAATCTAGAATGAATTTTAAGGTCTGCATGGTCTGTGTATCTATATAACTAGGGGTGTAACTCTCTCTCTCTCTCTCTCTTCCGAAACAATGGCCGCGTTTCCTCGACTGCATGATGGGGTAGGCAAAGGCACTGATATATTCCTAAGATGGTTTGCGGCCTCGTTCACTTTTCTTGTGCCTTTGAGAGGGGCATTCCAGATTCTTGTGTTCTGATTCTGAAAGGGGAGAGTTGTGGGAGAGGAACCTGGATGAATTTGTGTCTGTCTGTCTGTCTGTCTGGATCTGGCTCTCTGTCTGTCTATCTGTTTCATTCTTTGTTTCATTTTCTGTGTTTCTGTCTGGGTCTGTTTGTTTCAGTCTCCCTCTGTCTGTCTGTATCTAATTTTTTCTGTCTCTCTGTCTGTATCCGTATGTTTCTTTCTGTCTGTCTGTCCATCTCTGTCTCTGTCTCTGTCTGTCTGTCTGTCTGTCTGTCTCTGTCTCTTTCAGCTGCTGCACATATCTGCCTCTTGGCTTTTACAGGGTCGTGAAGTGTATCAAGGAGAAGAATTAGTCCAACATACTCGACATTGCATTAAGTTTGAGATGCAAGATTCCAAACCGACTTGAATAATCTCTTTAGGTATAAGCAGATAGATTGATGGATAGATAGATAGACAGATGAATAGATAGAGAGATGGACAGACTGATGGATACTGATAGATATGGAAAGATAAATAGGTATGTAGCTTAGAAGTGATGAGATCAATACACTGACAGATTAACTGACACCCAGATAGAGAGAGAGAGAGAGAGAGAGAGAGAGAGAGATACGAAGGGTGTGGGAGTGAGTGAAGGGTGACAATGCAGTATGCTAGATGTTGCAAAAGCCGTATGAATTTTTTAGTGGTTGGCCTGCGTCTCAGCCTGGAGGGGCTGCGTCAGGGAAGGGGGGGGCTGCGTTGGAGGAAGGGGAGGGGGATGCGTCATGGAAGAGAGAGGGGGCTGCGTCAGGGGAGGGGGCGCTGTGTTGGGGGAGGAGAGGAGGCCACGTTTGGGGGCCTGGGTCTGGGTAGGGTACGCTCGAGGGGCTAGGCACCTCACCAACACTGCTCTCTTGGTGACCTGTTGCTGGTAATACGGTAAGGTGATTTTAACTCTGTAGTGTGTGTGTGTGTGTGTGTGTGTGTGTGTGTTACCTACTTCTCCTGTGTGTGATACCTAACGTTTAATCATCATCACAGTCTAAAAATAACATCCAAGAATACACTGACATGTTCCTTAGGCAAGAGAATATTGACGATACCTAGGCACATCCTGTATAAGTGCAAGAGTCAGTACGAGGTCCACTGCAAGACTGTACCTACTCCTCGAAGGGAGAGTAATAGCCATAATTAACCCTCACACATGCTGGCCAAGTACAAACGGGAAAGCAGTTTGTGGTGAGCGCGATGCATGTAAAAATAGAAGTATTGTATTGGCTATGTTTGCGACTAATAATCTGTACTCGTATGTGTAACTAATATGAACTGGCATCGTGGGAACATTTACAAGCTTATGAAAGGACATTCTACCCGCGTCCACAATACATGTTCCCCGCTGCTTAGGTTTTCAGCTCTACCAACCCAGCTTAGTGCAATATTTCAATGGGCTTTTCATCATCATTGACCAATTTTCTTTGTCACAAATGGGGTTAGTAGGAGCCAAAACCATTAGCCAGAAACCAAAAAAATAGATAAGAGACAAGGATGTCAGAACTAAATGAAAGTGCCGTACTGAAAGTGACATTAAATCAGTCAGGAAGATGTGTTACGTAAGTCTGCACAATTACGGCACTTGAAATAAGACCAGAAGTGCAGGAAATTATCACAGTCCTCACATCATAAACTACCACACTTCATACTACTATATCATAAATTGCCACACTACACACTACTTTGGTTCACACTGCTACACACTAGCATACCACATACGGCCAGACTACACACTACAGTATACTAGCAGTCTTCACACTACCAATACCTCAATACCTCACACTGTCACGCCACAAAATGTCACACCACACTGCTATGTTTCACACTGCATTACCATAAAACACAATACCAAATCTCTACCATAAAAACACTGCCGCATCGCTTTATCATGTCTCTTAACCTAACCACATCACACACTGCCACATCTCATTGCTATGTCACAAGCTAACATACCTCATACTACCAAGCCCCATACTAGCATATCTCACACTACCAACACTTCACACTTCCAACATTTCCCACTACCACACCTCACACTGCCAACATTTCCTATTACCTCACCTCACACTGCCAACACTTCACGTTACCACACCTCACCCCACACTACCAACACTTCACAATATACTTGGCCACACCTCATACTACCAACACTTCACTCTAAGATATCTCTCATTAACACCCCATTCTACTTGAACAGCATACCTCACACTAGCATTACTGCACATTACCATACTTGACACTAGCACACTGCATAGTCGCACTACGCAGCCACATCTCACAATCACATTTTGCCACACCACACGCCTCCACACTATACACTGCCACATACCACCACACCACATCATACCGCACACTGCCACACCATACCACCACACCACATACCACACATTGCCACATACCACCATACGACACAGTCATAATACCACCACACCACGCATTGCCACATACGACCACACCACACCACCACACCACATAAATTTCCACACCTCAGTCACACCATACACTAGCACACCACATACACTAAATTTCTAATATCGCGCAACACACCTTGTGCAGTTCGCGATACGCCTTATACACAATGAGCAGTATGCAATACACCATATATACAGTTCGCAGTACACCTAATGTTCACAATACACATTATACACTTCGCAACACACTTTATACAATTCGCAACACCATATACAGTTCGCAACACACCATATACAGTTCGCAACACACATTATACTGTTCACCACCATTACTACTACTACTACTACAACAACCATTACTACTACTAGTAGTAGTACTACTACTACTATAAACAACTTACGATTATTTCTCTCGCAACTAATATGTTTTCGTAAGATTTAAAAAATCATGAAAAAATCCTACGCCATCCTTGTTCATCCTGTGAATATTATAGGTGGGAAAGGAGTCTCCCTAACACCCTTTTCTGAGCGATTTATTATACGTATTTGACATTGGTAAGTTTTCCATGTTATATGTGTACTCGTTGTATGGACATGGTTTGCATTAATAATAACCATAAGGATACTGAGATGTATTGAGCAGAAAAAATCGCAGCGGCAGAAGTGTTGCGAAGCCTCCTGTTGTTGTTGTTGTCCCAGGTTCATCTTGCAGTGAACCCAGTGGACTGAAGGCTGAAGATGCCCTAGTCCAGCAGTCCACCATACTCCTTTAGGGGGATAGGGTGGGAGGTGAGGGGCGTTTGTATACCCAGGCAGCTCCACCGGCCAGCTATATCGGTGCCACCACGTGAAGGCGTCCTAGGTCAGCACCAGATGACGACCCTATATCGTAGTTACGACAGAGAATTTCTTAAAAGGTTGTTTCTGAATCCTGGACCTGTTCAACACAAACTACACAACACTCAGCAATCAACACAGGTCTTCCTAATTCCCACCTGCAACACAAGCATAACACGGAGCACGAAACACGGTCAACAAGCAACGCAGCGACGTAACACTGCATTCACAACACACACACACACACACACACACACACACACACGCACACACACACACATAACACTGCATTCTTAACATCGGGATGACAACAGGCTATGTAGGGCTGAATTATACGTCGTCATTAGCAACACTGAACAACACACGTGCAACAAACACCTGCCACACACACACACAAAAGAATATTCATTTCTCTCATTCTCTCTCTCTCTCCCTCACACACACACACACACATACACACACACAAAGGCAAAAGAATATTCATTTCTCTCATTCTCTCTCTCTCTCTCTCTCTCTCACACACACACACACACACACACACAGCTACACATGACACCCCAGAACTTACCCTAAAACAGGTCCCTCGACATTCAATACTTTTTTTGTTAAGACACACACACACACACACACACACACACACACACACACACAGGAATAGCTCGTACACAAGAACCAATATCCAAACACAGGACACACACACACACACACAGGAATAGCTCGTACACAAGAACCAATATCCAAACACAGGACATAGCACACTAACACGCAAAACCGGACACACAACCATACGCACCTTTACCAAAACTACGTCCCTAACTTAATATTTATTTGTTCGAAATTACACTCAAACACATACATACACACACACACACACACACACACACACACACACACACACACACACACACACACACACACACACACACAAAACCGAACACCCAAACGCACACGCTTCCACCAAACAGCGTTCCTAACCTAGCCCAATAATTTTCCCGACAGGAACGAGGAACGAAACTGCGACCGATCGAAGCCTGACAACACATAACCCTCGACTCAACAAGACAACAACACACTTAACCTGACCAATCTTCCTCCTCCTCCTTCTTACCTTCAGTCTAAGTCCTGAACATCTTGTAGAAGCTCAGGTATCCAAGGTTAAGCAGGTAATCCTTAGGGTGGGTTTGGCCACCATGAGAAAGAGTGACGAAACTTTGCACACGTGACCAAAACAAAGCGACCCACGGGACCTTCGAGACGCACACCCCCACCCCACCACAGCCTAAACTCTACTGACTTGCTTCTCTAAGTTCTCTCACTCACTCTCACAGCTGACTCTCCCACCCCACAGGACTTACGGCGTGTTGGCTTAGGAGGCTCACGATTATCTCTTCCTTTCCAGCCTTAGGAAATGGAACACTGACTTTCTTGTTGATTTAGAGACTGTGTTACGTCTCTATTTGCAACGTTAATCCATTCGTTGTCTTAGAAGGTGGACTGCTACCTCTTCTTTACCAGTTTGTTGCTGTATGCGGAAGGTTAATATTGTCTATCCTGTTATATACCTATATCTAGCCAGACGTCTTAATCCCGCAAGACATGGCCACAAACAAATTGTCTCCATGTTCCTCTGTCCTGACTTGGCATCCCTCCCTCTGATTCACATCCTCCTCACTCGTATATCCCCCCAACCGTTCCCTCCATCTCACCCTTGGTCTCCCCCTCCACACCACCTTCATACACTCTTCTAGTCAGTCTCTCATTTTTCATCCTCTCCGCATGGCCAAACCATCTCAAGAGTTTTTCCTTATGCTTTCAACCACATCCACATCAGTATCACAACGCTCCTTAACTTCCTCATCTGTCTGTCTGCCTCTCCATGTAACTCCACATGTTCCCCTCAAATAACTCACTCTCAGTACGCTCATTCTTAACGTGTGTCCTTCCAGCAGGGTCCTGAACCTTATATTATTACTGAATCAGAGGGAAATATTCTCTTTGCCATAAGAGTCTCATCGGCACCTCTTCCATACCACAGTGTTTCTGAATATCATGTAAATAGTCTCCGAGGTTTCCGAGATTTGCAGGTCTTCCTAGCCATTTTATTAGAGCGACACTTTAATATTCTCTTGTATGTTATTAACGAATCAAAGGACCGTATTCTCAATTACCTGGGAGCCTCACTAACATCTTTCCCATATCACCTTGTTCCTACGTATGTTGGTAATGTTTTTAATGAATCAAAGGATCGAATATTCCTTGGAACAGGAAGCTTTACATCACCATTTCCTCAGCAGTTTATTTCATGACACGCCAATATTCACTTGTATTTTATTTAGGATACATTTCATCCTCATTTTGACTACATGCGCTGGAGGGGGACGCCTTCATGTGGTGGCACTGATATGACTGGGAGGTGGAGTTGCCTAGATACACGGACGTCCCTCAATTCCCCCCCTATCCCTCGAAAGGTGGATGGCAGATGGCAGAGGAAGGATTTCTTTATCTTGCAGTGCACCGGATCCACGTTCAGATGATTCTGGGGTTGCAACAATGACAACTGCTATTATTATTTTTTATTTTATAATAATATTAATAATAATAATAATAATAATAATAATAATAATAATAATTATTATTATTATTATTATTGTTATTATCATTGTTTTTATTGTTATAATTGTTGTCATTATTATTATAATCATTATTACTTTAATTATTATTATTATTATTATTATTATTATTACTATTATTATTATTATTATTATTATTAATTATTACGATTATTATTACAGTATTATTATTATTATTACTATTATTATTATTATTATTATTATTACCGTATTATTATTATTATCATCATCATCGTCACTATCATTAACATAGTCATTATCATCACCGTCATCATCATCATCATCATCATCATCATCATCATCATCTTATTATTATTATTATTATTATTATTATTATTATTATTATTATGATTATGATTATTATTATAACTATTATTATTATTATTATCCACATGTTTAGACAGTCCACCCCATGACCAAGGCCTTATCTTTCTCCACTCAGCCTATTGCCTGTTAGCCTGTTCCATCCAGTCCTAGCAGATCTGTGAACTGCATCTCCCCATCTCGGCCTCTTTCTGACTCTTCCTCTCACTCCATCTCTCCATCTTGTTCTCTCTGCCTCTTCCTCTCACTCCATCTCTCCATCTTGTTCTCTCACTGCTTCTTCCTCTCACTCCATCTCTCCATCTTGTTCGCTCACTGCCTCTTCCTCTCACTCCATCTCTCCATCTTGTTCGCTCACTGCCTCTTCCTCTCACTCCATCTCTCCATCTTGTTCTCTCACTGCCTCTTCCTCTCACTCCATCTCTGGGCTGCCACTTAGTTACCCTGGTTGTCCATCTATTATTATCTATTGTACGAAAGACGTGACCTACCCACATCCATTTACACTTATAAAACACACACACACACACACACACACACACACACACACACACACACACACACACACACACACACACACCGCTCGCCGGTGCAGTGGTAACGTTCTCGCTTGCCAACTGGTGGACGGGAGTTCGCGCCTCGCTCAGGTTGCGAAAAAAAAGTTTCACTGACGAAGTGGGTGGTTACTGTCCCCCTTGAGCAAGGGGACGGGTGTGTGCGTGTGTGAAGGTCACAGCCTTGCCCTTATATCGGACTATATGAGCTCTCAGCTCCCTTCCGGGAGGGTAAAAAGCTGACGATCACGACCATCAAGTGATCCTGACCGACCCGGTGAATTACACGACCATCAAGTGATCCTGACCGACCCGGTGAATTACAAGCGAATATTAAGCCCCTCTAAGCAGAATAACTCGCTCAGGGACAGGCGCTACACAGCCTACCAAGTCCACAAGAGAATATGGTGAAAGTCAATGGTCCGGCGTCCACTAAATTCTGAAACTTATACATAACCCAAGTTTTATGGAAAAGTTTGAGTGTAAAAAGTGATGAAGGTTTTGCAGGTAAAGAGAGAGAGTGAGTGGGACTTGTGGCCTCTTGTCGCTGATGTTTTAGAGAGAGAGAGAGAGAGAGAGAGAGAGAGAGAGAGAGGAGGGGGGTTACCAGGGCGTCTAAGGTTATGGCTGGTTTTATCGTTCCTCTTTTCTTTCTTTTCTTTGTTCCCTTTCCTTGTTGACGCTGACTAATCCCCTGCCGTGCACGTCGCCCTCGTACGTGCTTCGTGTTCGTGCTGCAACATTTTTATTCGTGTTGCAACATTTTTATAAGTCCTGCAACATTCCATATCGTGCTAATGCATTGTTATTCATGCATCGTTTTAATATTCGTTCTGCAACATATTTATTCCTGCTGCAACAGTTTAAATCGTTCTGCAACATTTTTACTCATGCTGCAACATTTTAAAATCGTACTGCAACATTTTTTTCCTGCTGCAACGTTTTTTTCACTCGTGCTGCAACATTTTATTCCTGTTGCAACATTGTCATTCGTGCTGCAACATTTTATCATTCGTGTTGCAACATTCTTATTAGTACTGCAACAACTTTATTTCGTGTTGCAACATCTTTATTTGCTGATGAAGCCAGTTAGTTTTATTTCTGGCTTCATTCACCCTAAACACTGTCCATTCCGTGGTTTATTCTGTCATTAACCTCCTCGATTTAATAAAGGTATGAAATTATTTTACACACATTACCTGAAGACGATCTGGCTCAGCTGCAATAAATTGAAGTAGTCGGATAAAGAAGAAGAAGAAAAAAGAAGAAGAACAAGAAGAAGAAGGATTACACAGGATTACACAGGAAAGCAAACAGCAACAGACCTTATGGTCCTTTCGAGGCTGCTTGTTAGAGAAAACTATGACTACAAGATCTAACTCTACATGCTGAAGGATAAGGATAGGAAAGCAAGAAGGCTCCCCCCACCACCAAACCCTCCAGGAAAGTTAGAAAAACCACCATGCAGCAGGGAAAAACTGACATGGAAATTTTACAGGAAACACTGGAAAGGAAAAGTCACATTCTATAATACTTTATCTATAAGCTACCCGATAGAGTAACCTGAAAGAGAAAGTAAACAAATAAAATAATAGTTACGGCATGACATTATAAACCGGTACATTGAGTTAATGGGAAGTCTGTGGACATAACGTGGAAGCTACACACTGCACAGTGTGGATGTTTAGGGGTGGCAGCCTTGCCTGGCGCTTTTAAGGTAGGCAGCAGTCAATCAGGCCCTAGCTCCGTTTGCTCCACTGAGAGAAGGAACTCTCCCATGTGGGACAAGTACACAAGTTTCATCCTGAAGCAGTGACCCCTGGTACATTAAAAAAAATCCCGATGGTGGTCACTTGACTAACAGGGACCCTCAGTGATCCACAGCCCATCACAGGTCGAAAGTAAGAGTAGTGACCGTTTACTCAGGGTTATCTGTGCAGATCCTAATCTGTGCTTATAATGCTTTCTTTGCATTGGGGAGATTGAAAAATATATAAGATGGGTGTCTTAGATAAAAGGGGACTGCACAGTGCACAGTGTGGATGTGCAATGCACAGAGTGGATGTTTAGGGGTGGTGCAGCAACCTTCTCTGGCGCTTTTTAGGTAGGCAACAGTCAATCAGGCAATAGCTCCGTTCACTCCACTGAGACAAGGAACTCTCCATGTGGGACAAGTACACAAATTTCATCCTGAAGCAGTGACCCCTGGTACATTAAAAAAATCCCGATGGTGGTCATTTAACTGACAGGGACCCTCAGTGATCCACAGCCCATCACAGGTCGAAAGTAAGAGTAGTGACCGTTTACTCAGGGTTATCTGTGCAGATCCTAATCTGTGCTTACTGTATATTACCTCATTTGCTTTGGGTAAATCGAAAAACGTATAATGACGTGATGTGACGCTATGTTAAGTTTACGGGGTGTCCTGTAGACACGAGGGGACTGCACAGTGTGGATGTTTAGGGGTGGTGCGGCAGCCTTGCCTGGCACTTTTAAGGTAGGCAGCAGTCAATCAGGCCCTAGCTCCGTTCACTCCACTGAGACAGGGAACCCTCCCATGTGGGACAAGTACACAAGTTTCATCCTGAAGCAGTGACCCCTGGTACATTAAAAAAATCCCGATGGTGGTCACTTGACTAACAGGGACCCTCAGTGATCCACAGCCCATCACAGGTCGAAAGTAAGAGTAGTGACCGTTAACTCAGGGTTATCTGTGCAGATCCTAATCTGTGCTTATATTGCTTTGTTTGCACTGAATAAATTGAAAATGTATAATAACGTGACGCAACACTATGTACAAGTACATTGTTTAAGGGGTGTCTTGTAGACAAAAGGGGCATGAACTTACATGTACCGTAGCTATAAAAGCACGTTATTCGGATAGAAAAAGAGTCAGCTGAGGATTCTCGTGCAAATACTTGTCTAATTTGTTTTTGAATGTCTCGGTTGAGATACTGTTCATGGTATCTGAGGGTAATCTGTTCCAGATATTTACAACACTGTTAAAGAAGAAGTATTTTGCTTCGTGGGATTGGAATCGCTTTCCCATAATTTTGCAGCCATTACTTCTGGTTTGACTCGACCGGTCTATATCAAAATATTTATTCATGTCTAAGTTGTCATATCCCTTCATGATTTTGAAAACTTCTATAAGGTCCCCTCTTAACCTGCACTTCGTTAGGCTAAATAATTTAAGTTCTTCAAGGCGTTCCTCATATGGTTTGTTTCTAAGTCACGGTATCATTTTTGTGATTCTTCGCTGAATTTTCTCTAACTTTTCAATTTCCTTTCTGTAGTACAGAGACCAGAATTGCACACAATATTCAAGATGGGGGCGCACTAGCGAGTTGTACAAGGCAAGTATGACTCTTTCCGATTTAAACTCGAAAGTTCTTCCAATAAAACCCACTAGCTTGTTTGCAATTTTTACTGCATCGGTACACTGCTTGCTTGGTTTTTGGTCATTTGATATTATCACACCAAGATGCTTTTCACTGTCTGTACTTGATAACTGAATATTGTTCATTTTGTAATTTGCATGGACGTTGTTACTTCCAATATGAAGTACTTTACATTTTTCTGTGTTGAATTTCATTTGCCATTTTTCTGCACAGCTTGCTAAAGTATTAAGGTCATTTTGTAACTGCTGCCACTGTAATTTTGAAGTGACTTTACTGGTTATTTTAGTATCATCTGCAAATTTGGATACTTTACAATTTAGACCCTCATCAGTATCATTTATATAGAAAATAAAAAGTATCGGTCCAAGTACTGAGCCTTGGGGAACGCAGCTGATCACATTACGCCATTTGGATTCCTTTCCGTTTATCACAACTCACTGTTTTCGGTCTGAAAGCCAGTCTTGTAACCATTTTTGCGTATTTCCTTTTATTCCATGTGCTTCTATTTTTCTCATGAGACGCTTGTGAGGGACAGTGTCAAATGCTTTCTGAAAGTCGAGGTAAATTATATCTACTGCTCTTGAGTCATCGTATGATTTGTAAACATCGTGGAAGAAGTCCAGTAAGTTAGTTAAGCATGAACGACGATGTCTGAATCCATGCTGCGAGTCTTTAATTATATTATTTTCTTCTAGATAACTAACTATTTTATCTCTTATGATTTTTTCCATTAACTTGCACACTACTGATGTTAAGCTGATTGGTCTGTAATTTCCTGGGTGCGACTCATTTCCTTTTTTGAAAATTGGTGTTACATTTGCTAGTTTCCATTCGCATGAAACTTTCCCAGTACTTAATGATTTATTGAATAAGACAGAGAGTGGCAGCAGTAACTCATGTTTTGCTTCTTTGAGAATTCTCGGTGATATTTTATCGGGGCCAGGGATTTTGTTTGTTTGTACTATTTCTAGCTGAAAGGATATCGTTATTATGGATAGCATAGTTACTAAGGACTGTGCTATTTGCTTGGTTTGTGGGTAACAGTAGGTTTCTGGTGGTGTTTTCTACTGTAAAAACAGACGCAAAGTAATCTTTAAGAATGTTTGCCATTTCGACCTCATTTTCAGTGTGTTTGCCATTGTTTGTTTCTGGAGGACCTATTGATGTAGTCATAACCTTTTTCTTTCTAATGTAACAGTAAAATTCTTTAGGATTTGATTTGCACATATTAGCAATGTGGATCTCCAGTGCTCTTTTGCTTTGTTTAATAAGTCTTTTCGATATGCGGTGCAGATTATCGTACTGTAATTTATCATCATTATTCTTTGTAGCTTTATATTTATGGTATGCCTGTTTTTTGGCTATTAAGTTACTTTTTATTTCACTGGACCACCACTTTGGTTTACTATTTCCAGCTTGACGTCTGTTACGTAGTGGCACACATGACTTTACCACTACATTAAATTTTTTGGTGAATATTTCCCATGCTTGGTTTATGTCATCGGTTTCAGACATTTGATTCCATTCTGCAGTTGCAAGTAGCTCTCTGAGCCTGCTGAAATTAGCTCTATGATAATCTGGGACCTTTTCTTTGCTCTCCGTTTCTTTAACTTTTTCAGTAGTAATATTAAACTGTATAGTTCGATGATCACTGGAACTAAACTCAGGTCCTATTTCAACGTTGTTGACTAGGTTATCATTTGTAGTCAAGATGATGTCTAGGATATTGTTTCCTCTCGTTGGGTATTCTACGTGTTGGGAAAGGGCGCTTTCTTGAAGATTCGTATAAAACTCTTGTCCTGAGTGTGCCGTCAGTGGTTCACCCCACTTTGTTACTGGTAGATTAAAGTCTCCAAAAATTACGCTATCCTCTTGACAACAAATTTCCGCAATCTGATCATAAAATTTTTCATCTGTCTCAGTTGACTGTGCTGGAGGACGATAGATGAGACATATTTATTTTGTGTGAATTAATACTTAGCTGAACATAACTGGCATCTATGTTGGTAATACTGGGTTTGGATAGCACAAGGGGGTGGAGACTAGTTTTCACATCTAGTAAAACACCGCCACCAGCTCGATGTGGTCGCTCACAGCTGAAAATATTGTACCCTGTTAATGAGTATTCAGCTAGAAAGTCACGGTCAGATGTGTTAGTCCAGGACTCTGTGATGCCAACTATGTCATAATTTTCTAGGTAAACTAGAGATTCTAAATCCTCAAACTTGTTACGTAGACTACGTGCGTTAACATAGCAGACTCTAATTCCGTTCCAAACAGTTGGTGATCTGACTTTGTGGGTATTTACGTTAAGTTTACTGTTCCTGGACGTGCCGCGTTTTTTGATCTGAAGAGGGCGACTTTATCGTGTAAAAGTCTACCTAGCCGTGCCGCTCCTACTGAGTTCAAATGGAGACCATCTTTCTGGAATAGAGTATGTTGCTCATAAAACTGGTCCCACAGATTGACAAAGTCGACTCCCTCTTGCGTGCAGAGAGATTTGAGCCGGTTATTTGTGCTGAAGGCCTTATCATAGAAACTATTCTCTGCCTTGATCCTTGGGAGTATACCAGATATTATCACATTAGTGGACTTAGTTTTGAATCGTTTGATCATTTCATGATACTTTGCTAGCAATTCCTCTGATCTATTGCGCTTCATATCATTTGTACCAACATGGATAACATATAGAGTTTGATCATAAGGAGGAGGAGGAGGAGGAGAAGAAGAAGAAGAAGAAGAAGAAGAAGAACAAGAAGAAGAACAAGAACAAGAACAAGAAGTAGATGAAGAAGGCGAAGAAGACAAAGACAAAGACGAAGACAAAGACGAAGACAAAGACGGAGAAGGCGAAGACAAAGGCGGAGACGAAGAAGCCTGGACGAAGCATTGTGATATATGCAGCGTGCTGTGATTGTAAATGCAGATATTATCCTTGGTCATTAGTGGAACTCGAAATGGCACAAAACAAGTATACATTCTGGGTGCTGTGTTTTATAAGGCGCTGGGTTAATAGATTAGGTGTGTCTGCAGAATTCGCTCATTTGCACCTCCATCGTAACCCAGGTGTGCCATACTTCTTGGGTTGATTGTACAATGAGCGCCAATAGTAGTGTCGCTGTTTTGTCCGAAGATTAAATGTAACTCGTCGAACATTACGAAAGCCCTACCAGACGACGGAATATATCAGACGTTTAGCTCGAAGGCTTATGTTTTCGCCAAATTTCACGACACGACTATTGGCGCTCACTGTACAAGGAAAGGTAGATGAAATGAACAGGAGATACAGGCCTGTAGGTGACTATGAAGCAGACGAAAGTTAACATTATTATCACTCCCTTCCAGCTCTTAGCACCCGTCTAAGAACAAACTCTCATCGCGTAGCACCCGTCTAGCAAAAAATTCTTATCACATAACACCCGTCTAGTATCAAACTCTCATCCCTTTTCTGTCCAACTCTCTAATACAAGAGTTAACCGTTACTCCCAGTCCTTCATGTATGCAACAGGTCAACTCTGGAACTGTCTCCCTCTGTATTTCCTACTGCTATGACCTCCATCTTTCAAACACAGTGTGTCCAGGCATATCGAAATGAACGGATCTTGATTTTGGCTCTCTCCTTTTTTTCTCTCTCTTTTTTTCTTGGAGGGAACAATTTCCGGCCTTTTATCCCATGGTTCCTTCTTTGCATAAAAAAAAAAAAAAAATGAAGAACTATACCCTCTTCACATTAACCTGGCCAAAAATTGCCATTTCTTCACCTTGAATGCTGAATTCTAACAGACGGTTAATACTAGAATACAATGTCAGTCACGAAGAAGTGCCATGAAAAGGATGAACAGGCACAGTATTCTCTTATTCTGCCACTGGGCTACGAGAAATAAGCTGCAAGAGGACAAGAAGCTGGGCCAAGTTACGGTGAAAGGACCATTGCGTGTACTGAAGAATAAATATTACCTTGGCAGGCGTTCAGACAGCTTATTATAACGAAATCAAGAGAAGAACAGGAATGGGATGGAAATATTTTGGTAATGAAGGCAACATCGAGAAGGGTGACGCTGCTTGCATGTGTTGAGAGAGAGAGAGAGAGAGAGAGAGAGAGACATGAAAAGAGGATAATATAGTGTATGATCAGTGTGTCTTGCATGTTTTAATCTGTGAATCTGAAATCTTGCGTCTTACAAAATTCTTGGAGGTAAACTTAAGATTTCTGAGATGGGAATGCAAGGAGTTATGAACAGGGGGGGATAAGTGGTTCCCTATCACCTCTTCCTTAGAGATTTATTTTGCTCACTGCACCCTTACACTCTCGTATATAATACTGTATTTATATCTAACTAATATCGATAAAATTACCATCAATAGAAAGCAAGAATATACTGAAGTGCAATAAGTAGAATGAATCCCTAGAGAAAAGGTGTTACGTAATCTCCATTTCAACTACGAGCCCCCAAAGCCAAGGAGAATTCGGCCCAAATGTGTTTCTCGGCTACAGTCATTTTTCTTCGCGTGATCTCCAGACGATGCGCCCCTGATGCGGACGGGAAGGGAGCAGCCTTTTTCTTTTCTGTGTGTGTGTGTGTGTGTGTGTGTGTGTGTGTGTGTGTGTGTGTGTGTGTGTGTGTGTGTGTGATTTTTTCATGATATATCCCATTTTCATTCACACACTTTTCTCTGCTGTTCCCGTAATTTTTCAATCAACCGCTTTTTCTGTGTCCCTTTTCTATGCCCACTTCCCTCTTTGTCATCCGATTTTACACACACACACACACACACACACACACACACACACACACACACACACACACACACACACACACATAATTTTCCTTCCTAAACTTTTTCTTACATTTTTTTCCCTCTTGACTTTTCCATTTATTGTCTTTGCACGACCCGTTTTCCTTGCTTTTCCAAAAAAATGATATATATCTATTTTCGAGGTTGCACGAAAAATAGATGGAAAACAAGGAATATTGCAAAGGAAGATAGTGTGATGAAAGAGAGAATAAAGGATTGTATTTTGAGCACCTATCACTTGATGCAGCGTCCAGCTAGGGATTGATCGATGTATAGATGGATGGATAGATAGACTATTGGATGGATGGATGGACGGATGGATGAATGGTTCTAGAGACGGGCTTACACAGACGGATGGAAGGATGGTTGAAGGATCGATGGATGGATGGACGCACCGATAGATGATAAGATAGACAGACAGACAGAAAGACATGGATGGATGGATGGATGGATGGATGAACAGATAATTAGACAGACTGGGACGGATGGACAGATGGATGGTTGATAGGTGGGTTGATGGATGGATGCATGCATGCACGAATGGACGGGTGGGTAGGTAGACCGACATAGATAAATAGATAGATAGACATGTAGGTAGATAGATAGTCAGACAGAGATATATATATATATATATATATATATATATATATATATATATATATATATATATATATAGACAGATGGATAGATAGATTGAAAAATAAATGATGATCAAATATACTTTTATTGGATAGAGATATAAAGACACATATACATAAAAATATATGTACGTAAATAGTTATGGATGTAGATAGACACACAGACAGACATAAAAGGATAGACAGACAGATATATTGATAGATAAATACGGTACACAGAAAGACATATAGACAGAATTGCAGAAACACCTTCCTTCCCCATCCATTCTCTCTCCCATTTACTCCCCATATCTCTCCTCCCCTCTGTTTCCTCTCTATCACCTCCTCTCTTCCTCTCCCTTCCCTCTTCCCCCTTTTCTCCTCCCCTACCTTTCCCTCTTTATCTCTCCCCTCCCGCCTTCCCTCGCCCTCCCCCTCTTCCCTTCTCTTACTTTCCTTCGTTTTTTTTTCTTCCTCTCCTGCCTTCCCTTCCTCCTCCCTCCGTTTTTCTCTAGTCTCTTCTCCTCTTTCTCTCCTTTTTCTCCCCTTACTTCTATTTCTCCTCTTCATCTTCTACCTTCCATCCTCTCTCTCCCCTTCTCCCTCCCCTACCGATCCCTCCCTCCCCCCTCCCTCCCAGTTTTATCTGCCTCTTTCCTTCCCCTTCCTCTCTTTCCTGTATTACCTCCCTCTCTCCTACTCTCCACTTTCTCTGTCCCTCTTCCTTCCCTCTCACCGTCTCCCTCTTCCCTCCTTCTCACCCTATCCTTCCTCCTCTCTCTCTTTCTCTCTCTCTCTCTCTCTCTCTCTCTCTCTCCTTTTCCTCCCACTCTCTTACTCTCTCCCCTTCTCTTCCATTCTTAAGTTGCCTTTCCTATAGTATCTCTCCTTTTCCCTCTCTCTCTCTCTCTCTCTCTCGGTCAACAACACAACATATGACCATCAAATTCCCAGTGGGTAGTATTTTGCGTCCTCAACCCTGTGTTTATATCCACACACCCACACCCACACCCACCCACCCACCCACACACACACACACACACACACACACACACACACACACGTACGCAAATGGTGTGTGTGTGTGTGTGTGTGTGTGTGTGTGTGTGTAGGGGGTTGGTGGTCAGCACGTCTAATTCGCAGGTGGAAGAACCCGAGAACAACGGTAGCTAGAGATGAATGTGGAAGAGAGAGAGAGAGAGAGAGAGAGAGAGAGAGAGAGAGAGAGAGAGAGGGTGAGGGGTGTAGGGGATGGCAGAGAAGTGGACAGCTGACCGGAAGGACGCGAGATCGATTCCAGGCTGGGACAGGGAACAGTTTAGAGGGGGGAGTTGAATTTCGTTAATCCCTTCACTACCATGGCGAACTTTATATTTCAATAATAATAATAATAATAATAATAATAATAATAATAATTACTTTATCTGACGGGGCTAAAACCTTCCCCCACCCCCACCCTCATCACCACCATCACCAACAATCTCTTCTGCCTCACCACCCCCATCACCACTCCGTCACTCGAACTCCGTACATCATCACCGCCATCATCATCATCATCATCATCATCATCACCACCACACCCTCACTACAATGTCTCCTATCATTATGATCACCACATCTTCGTTCATCATCATCATCATCATCGTCACCACACTCTCATCTCCACACCCTCTCTGTCGACTCCACATCATCACCACATTTCCTCTCCCCTCATCATTATCAGCCGCACTGCTCGTCATCACCACAGAGTGTAACAAGTCCCTTTGCTCACCATTGTATCATCATCACAACCTCGCCATCATCACCATCGCTTCTCCCTTCATCACTATCAACAATATTTTAAAATCTTTCATCACCATCATCTATTCATATCACAACACCCGCACTAAGACTACGGTATCACCACTATCTCTGTTCATCATCATCATCATCATCATCATCACAACTTCTTAGTTTATTATCATCTCATATCATCTTACCCTCACCCGTTCATCATCATCATCATCATCATCATCATCATCATCATCACAACTTCTTAGTTTATTATCATCATCTCACATCATCTACCCTCATCTTCACCACCAAACCTCTCCCACTCCTCCTCCTCCTCCTCCTCCTCCTCCTCATCATCATCATCATCATCATCATCACCACCAACTCTGTTACTTTCACCGTTACCACGGTTTTCCCTACTAACATCATCATTTCTTCATCACAACCCTCACCCGTATCCGCCCCTCCGTTCGTCATCATCATCAAAATCATCATCATCACCCAAGCAGGCCGTCACCACCACTTTTAGTAACAAGACCGTCCGCTCATCACCCAAATTACGAAACCGTTGTGTCCACATCACCACATCCTCATCACAACTATTAGGCTATTCCTCGCATCATCACGACCACCACCACTACCACCACCCTCACCGTCACTACTTTTCCATCATCATCACCGTCATCATCATCATCATCATCATCATCATCGCATCTTCTGTTCATCATCATCATCATTATCAACATCATTGCATCTTTTTTATTCACCATCATCATCATCATCATCATCATCATCATCATCATCATCATCATCATCACCACCACCACCACCACCACCACCACCTTTTTGTTCACTACCCTCTCTCATCATCACACCCTTACTAGCCCCACCTCACCACCACATCTCCCACTCATTTCATCACCATCATCATCATCACTCGCCCCGACCGTCACCACCACTTACATTAACAAGTCGGTCTGCTCATCACCCCAATTAAGGAACAACTCTGTCAATTGGACCGGAAGGCGAACCACGAGAGGCTGCAGTTAAACAAGGCCAGAAACACTCCACCACTCGGTTTAACGAAGAAACACACACGCAACACTGCAACACTCAGGGAACACTGCAGCATGCATATAACACTGCAACACTCAGGGAACACTGCAGCATGCATACAACACTGCAACACTCAAGGAACACTGCAGCATGCACACAACACTCTGCAACACTCGAGGAAACACTGCAGCATGCATATAACACTGCAACACTCAGGGAACACTGCAGCATGCATACAACACTGCAACACTCAGGGAACACTGCAGCATGCATATAACACTGCAACACTCAGGGAACACTGCAGCATGCATACAACACTGCAATACTCAGGGAACACTGCAGCATGCACACAACACTCTGCAACACTCAGGGAACACTGCAGCATGCACACAACACTCTGCAACACTCAGGAAACACTGCAGCATGCACACAACACTCTGCAACACTCAGGAAACACTGCAGCATGCACACAACACTCTGCAACACTCAGGGAACACTGCAGCATGCACACAACACTCTGCAACACTCAGGAAACACTGCAGCATGCACACAACACTCTGCAACACTCAGGAAACACTGCAGCATGCATACAACACTCTGCAACACTCAGGAAACACTGCAGCATGCACACAACACTCTGCAACACTCAGGGAACACTGCAGCATACACACAACACTCTGCAATACTCAGAGAACACTGCAGCATGCACACAACACTCTGCAACACTCGAGGAAACGCTGCAACACTCTTTCAGTACTCTGCAACATTTAGGAAACAATCAGGAAAAGCTACAACACTGACTCAACACTCTGCAACACTCACGCAACACTGCAACACTCGCTCAACACTAGGCAACACTCGCTCAACACTATATAACACTCTCTCAATACTATGCAACTCTTACACAACATTGCAACACTCACTAAACACTGCAACACACACTCATCACTCTGCAATATTCATGCAACGCTACAACACTCCACCACTCTGCCTAACGAAGTAACACACGCGCCACACACTCACGCAACACTGCAACATCCTGGCTAGCGTGGGATCTTCATGCAACACTTCAGGACTTTGACACACACAAGTATTCTGGGCATGGGAAAAACAAATTAGTGATATAATGCTCCAACACTCGATTCAACACTGCAACATTCATGCAACATTCGGACTCAAACAATGCGACACTGTAATCAAGTGTGGCGACTGGCAACCGCAGAATACACTCCACCACACTACCTAACGAAGCAACACACACACACACATTAAGGCAACATTACAACACTTGTGGAACACTGCAACTCCCATGCAAACATAGATATACAAATAGATACAGAGACTGAGAGGCAGGCAGAGACAGAAATACAAATAGCTAAATACTGTAGATGGATTATACATATAGATAGAAAAAGAGACAGATAGACAAATGGGTAATGACAGACAGACAGACAGACAGCTAGACTGGTAGACAGACAAATACAGAGACTCTAATACATGCTGCAACACGCTCACTGAAATGATTCTTAGATATTGCAAAAGAACTACATTCTTATGGATCGTAATGCAACGCAGGTGATGCAATACTCTCCCAACACACCCACCCACCCACACACACACCCACATCCACACACACACACACACACACACACACACACACATACAAACACACACACACCATTAAGTAGCACAAGCCATCACTTCAACACATACAGACACCATCAAAACTCATAACACTGTAACACATCAGATCTCACACTGACACCCTCCACTAACCAACACACAGACTATGCAACACACTCCCTCACTCAGAAACACACTAAGCAACACAGAGACACAGATATCTAGCCAGCAAAACAAAGATGATGCAACACACACACACACACACACACACACACACACACACACACACACACCACTCAGACACACCCTTCCCCACCAACATTGCCATCATCCCTCATTCTCCCTGCCCCCAGTTCCCCTTTCCTCGGATTTTTCTTTCGTCTCACTATTTTTCCCCACTTCCTGTCCTACTTCCTCCCCCCCTTTCCCCTCTCCACTATTTGCCATCCCTCCCCACCTTCCTAGTGTCATCACCGCTCTTTCTACCTCTCACTTCACATCATAGTCCCTCATCCCCACCTTCACTCTCATCTCCCCCCTACCCCATCTTCTGCTTCCATTCTCCCCCACATCATCACCCCTAATCCTCTCTCATACCCCAATCTCCCCATCCTCATTCCTTCCCTATTCCCCTTCTCCCCTTCACCCCATCCCTATTTCCTCAAATCATCCCCCCTTCCCTTCACCTACTACATCCTCCAGCCCCATTCTCCCCCCCATAATCCCCCCTTGTCCCCACTCCATCATCCCCCCTTTCTCTTCCCCCTCCCCCATTCGCAATGAACGCCTTGCCGGCCCGGATGAACTTAGCATAATTCCCAAATTCCTTGAAGCAGCCGCTCAAGACCCAACCAAGGAACTCCCTCCACTGTAGCTCCTTAACCCTCTTACTCATTCCTTTTGAGGGGGGGTCTTTTTTCCTAGTATTTTTCGCGGGGTCTTTTGAGGGTCTTTTTGGGGGGTCTTTTTTGTTTTTTTGGGTCTTTTTGGGGTCCTTTTGGGGGTCCTTTGGGATGCCTTTTGGGGTCCTTTTGGGGGGATCTCTTTGGGGGTCTTTTTTTAGGGGTCTTTTTTTTAGGGGTCTCTTTGGGGGTCTTTATTGGGGAGGTCTTTTTGGGAGGGTCTTTTTGATGGGTCTTTTTGAGGATGTTTTTCTGGGAGGTCTTTTGGGGAGGGTCTTTTCTGAGGGACTATTTTGTATTTTTTTTTATGCTTTTGAGTGAAGATGTGTGTTCTTTTTCTATGTGATCTACTGAAAATTCTTGGAAATGATTTTTTTTTTTTTTTTTGTGATGTGGGAACTTGGGTTAAATGATGATGATGACTGAGGATGATGACTGTGATGGTGATGATGCTAATGATGACCTGGGATGGAATGATGATAATAGTTAATGATGATGATGATGATAATGATAATGATAGTAGCAATCATGATAATAATAATAATAATAATCTATCTATCTATCTATCTATAGCCCGACGCCCTAATCCCGCAAAGGGTGGCCGCAGACAAAACGCCTCCAAGTCGCTCTGTCACCCACCATTTGACTACCCTCCCCCCAACTCACCCCCCCCTCCCTCATATACCTCTCAACTCCATCCCTCCACCTCATCCTCGGTCTACCTCTCCCTCTCCCTCCCTCCACCTCACCTACATACACTCTCTTAGTCAGTCTTTCATTCTCCATTCTCTTCACATGTCCAAACCACCTCAGTGTATTTCTCTTAATCTTCTCAACCACATCCACATCCACCCCACAGCGTTCCTTCACTTCTTCATTCGTCAATAATAATAATAATAATAATAATAATAATAATAACAATAATAAAATAATAATAATAATAATAATAATAATAATAATATTACAATAATAATAATAATAATAATGATAATGCACCCCCCAAACCCCCTTCCCATTAACTCCTTGATCTTCTTTCTCATTTCTTCCCAGACAGTTTCTTTCTTAGACGCGCATTCTTGAAGGAAGGGGACATTTTTCTTTCTATAGTCTGGTAAAAAGACTTGACTAATATTATTTTGGGGCTCTGGATATTGCCCACACTTTGCATGATGTGGGAACGTGGGATGGCATGGTGGTGGTGGTGGTGGTGGTGGTGGTGGTGGTGGTGATGATGATACTGACTGTGATGATACTAATGGCGACGAAGACGATGATGATGATGATGATGATGATGTTGAAGATGAGGTATCCAAAAGACTCCCCCTCTAACTCCTTAACCATTTCTTCTCTCGTTCAGTCAGCTTTTTCTTTTTCTTTCTTTCTTTCTTTCCTTTTTTTTTTTTTTTTTTTTTTTTTTTTTTTGAGATGGACGCTTTTGAAGGAAGGTGCTGTTAATTTTCCGATGGTAAAAAGAAAGTCATTTTTATTCATGTTTTTTTTTTTTTTTTTTTCGCTTGGGTTCCTCTCCACATTTTGCACGATGTGGACACTTGGGGTAAAATGATGATGATGATGATGATGATGATGATGATGATGATGATGATTATGATGATGATTATGATGATGATGATGATGATGCTGAGGAGGAGGAGGAGGTTGATGATGATGTAGGAGTGGTTGGAATGATGGATGGTGATGATGGTGGTGGTGCTGATGTAGGGATGGTTGTATGATGATGATGATGATGATGATGGTGGTGAGTGATTGATTGACTGACTGACTGATTAATAGGTGATGATGATGATGATAATGATGATAATGATGATGATGATGGCACCCCAAAATATTACGTCCACACCCACTTCTTCCTCTCAACCCTGGTACTGGAGAGGGACGCCTTCACGTGGTGGCACCGATATAACAGAGCGGATTCACTGCCTGGTTATACAAGCCTCCCTCTACTTCCCTATCCCCCGAAAGGAAGATGATGGACTGAAGTGAAGGGGAACCTAAGCCAGCAGTCTACTGAGTTCACATTTCGGATGAACCTGGGGCTACAACAACAACAACAACACACTTCATACACTCACACATACACTCAAGCGTACACAGCTTGTAAGGGTGGGTCACTTCGCTATGGACTGTTCATTCTAACCTGACAATAAATCCCCAACCCCTATCAGCTCACTTGATGGTCAGGTGTAGTTAGACTGGAGGATTGATTTGAGTAGCAACCAAGGAGACTCGTTCCTACCCAATAAATCGGGTTCACAGAATTTTACGCGTACTGTAGCAGCAGCAATAGTAGTAGTACTAATAGTAGCAGTAGTAGTAGTAGTAGCTGTTGCTCCCTTCGTGGGGTAGGGAAAGAGTTGAGGGACGTTTGTATAACCTGGCAGCGGAGCCGCCTGGTTATATCGGTGCCACCACGTGAAGGCGCCCCTCTACAGCATTATACACACACTATGATGATGAGTGTGATGATTATCGTACAGATGATGATGATAGTGATAGAGTAAGATGAATTAAACACATTAGTTTGAAGCCTTATGATATGTAGCATGAACATACCTGTAATTTTTAATGGCATTTAATAAGACTGATTTTTTTTTTCGTTCCCTTCACCATCATCATCATCATCATCATCATCATCATCATCATCATCATCCCATCTTCCCAACTTAGCCCCAAAGCAATTACTCTTTTTTCCTCTCTGTCTCTAGTTCCACCATCATCATCATCATCATCATCATAATCATCATCAATCATGCTTCCCAACTTGACCCCAAACCATTGACTGATTTCCTCCCTCTCTAGTTCCACCACCACCACCATCATCATCATCATCATCACCAACATCATCATCAACATCAATCCTGCTTCCCAACGCGGCCCCAAAGCACTGCACATCATACTGAGCTCTGTCTTGTGCCATGTTATTATTCAATTTACTCATTTCATCCACATCTTGCCATTCCCTGCTCTCTCTCTCTCTCTCTCTCTCTCTCTCTCTCTCTCTCTCTCTCTCAGTTCTGTCAGAGTAAGGACTAGAGAAAGAAAAATCAACGTATCCCCTCCTCTCAAATGAATTGACAACCGAGGCCGGCAGGAAAAAAGTGAGAAGGCTTACCGTGCAATATGGAACAACTTGTGGATATTACAGAGAGAGAGAGAGAGAGAGAGAGAGAGAGATGTGGGTGGTGGAGGGATACCAGTTTGAGGCAAAGACGTAGAGTAATGCCTGTTAAGTACCTGTGGATCATTAAAACAGACAGTTATCTTTGCAAACCCCCGATCTGCTTCAACACCCTGAATAGTCGATGTTACTGCCATGTCCCTAATTGGCCTGCTGGGGGACTAAGGACGAAGAGGGAAACGAACTTTGTTTTAGAGTCTGACCGGGCCGGGAATCGACGTAGGGTTCTTCCAGTTGCGAGTTCAATATTGTAACCAATAGACCACTGGCTCCCCCCTCCCCCCCTCAGAATTAATCGCTAGAATCCAGATGACGTCCTTTCTACAGTCGACTTGTTTTCACCTGACAGGACTGGACCACTGAGCTTTAATTATGAGTTAGGAATGAGTCTCCTTGTTGCTAGTCAGATCAACCCTCTACTTTGAATACAATATTGTGTTGTAGAAAATTAAATGGATCTTTTCTATGAGGTAGGAATGAGTCTCATGCTTACTAGTCAGAATACAAAATCGGGTTCAGGAAATTTGATGAGCCGTAGTTATGGGGTGGGAATGAGTCTCCTTCGTTACTATACATTTTCGATTCTAACTTGGCCCAGATTTGTGTTCTTTTGTAGCTTATTCACATAGGTCAGTGGCAGAAAAAGACCAAGATACGGCATTTCATCCTTTACACAGCACTTCTTCCTGACTAACACCATGTTCTAGTATTAATCTCCTGTTACAATCCAGCATTCAGCATAGAGAGATGACAATTTTAGGACAAGTAAAAGGAGTATAGATAAACTAGCGCTCCTTTATTACTACAGCTGGCCATCACCTGAACTGAAAGGTGCTGGGGATCTTTGCTAGGTAAGGGTATAACACGGTATATTTGTCGTTTATATCTGTCAGGCATATTTGTCAGGTATATTTCTCAGATAAGGGTATAACAGAGTATAATATATTCTTGATCCTATCAGACGATTTTCTTGAGTTTCGTAAGTTCCTATCAAACTTTAAAGACTATATTAAAGCTGCACCTAATCCCTCCACTTTCAAGAGTCCTTTGTAAGCTGAATAAAATCGTCTGGAGGGAGAAAAATTAGATAAAGTATACCACAGGGTTCGATGTCTTATGGGGAGGGTTCTGATTCTTGAGGTATGGATGGATGCATGGATGGGTGGGTGGGTGGGTGGATGGATGGACGGGGATGGATGGATGGATGGAAAGCAGAGAGCCACAGTCAGGTTAGAGAGTGATACATGTCCAGAAAGATTACTTAATACTCCTTGTGCTTGGTTTTTAACAACAATGACACACACACACACACACACACACACACACACACACACCCTTCCCACGCACACACACACCACACGCTCTCTCTCCCTAATTAGTGTGCCACATAAAACTGTCACCGTGACTAAGTCGTTACAAATTAGGCAGCCTCTGAGAAGGACACGAAGGACGGTATTCTAGTACGGTTAGGAAGCTTACTTAACACCCCCTCCTTACCGGTTTATTTCTGTTTCTGCTCCGTTACTATATTCTTGTGTGTTATTCATCCCTTACTGATTTAATTCTGATTCTGCTCCGTTACTCGATTCGTGTGTTGTTCATGCAATCTATGTCGAAACTGAAAATAAATAAGAAGCAAACTAGGGGCTATTAATGAGTAGTTGGGAAACGAAAGAGCTCAAGAAGAGGTGTTCGGAAGCCTCCTTATCTGATGAGAATAAGGAGTGAAGTCTGGATACAAGAGGGGACACAAAAGTTCGCCTATACT
>NC_137069.1:25684544-25687044 GCF_032717465.1 Coenobita brevimanus
TTATAACTCCTAAGTCTTTTTCATGGTTTACCCTATCACGTTGGACATTATTCATACTATAACTTGCTCGTATATTTTTACTGCCAATGTTTAGCACTTTGCATTTATTAATATTGAAATCCATTTAACTGGGCCCAAGTCGCCAACAGCTGATCAAGATTTCTGTTGAAGGAAGAGAGTGAAGGGGGGGAGGTAAAGTAGAGAGGGAGGAAGTATGGGAGGGAGGAGAGTGGTGAGGAAGAGGTAATGTAGGGAGGGAGGGGGAGCGAGAGGGTAAAGAGTGGAGAGGGGAGAGATGGAGGGGGAGATGAATGGGGAAAAGGAGTGTACGAGGGAAGAATGAGAGAAGGGAAGAGAAGAGGGGGAGGTGAGGAGGGAGGGATGAAATGGAACAAGAGGGATAGAAATGAGAGAGAGAGAGAGAGAGAGAAAGGGAGTGGGAAGGGGAAATAAAATGATGGAAATGGGAGGGGGGGATGTCGACAAAGAAAGAAAACGGGGGTGGGGATGGGAATGGAAATGGGGAGGGGGATGGGTATGGGGATGGGGACGGGGATGGGGATGGGAAGGGGAGAGAGGTGTAATGAGTGACGAGAGGGGGGAATAAAGCAGGAAGAGGGGAGAGGGAGAGAGGAGTGAGACTGAACATAATGGAAGAAAGGGGAGGGAAGAGGAGGGAAGGAGAGGAGGGAAGGGAAGAGGAGGGAGGGAGAGGTGAGAGGAGGGAAGGGGCAATGGGGAGGGGAAGGGGTAGGAGGAAGGGAGAGAGAGAGAAAGGTTAAAGTGAAACGAGGAGGGGTGGAAATGGTTGAAGGAAGATAAATTAAGTGGAACTGAAGGAGAGGGGAAGGAGAAGTGATAAGAAAAAGAGGGAAAAGTGAGGGAAGAGGGAGGGGAGGGAAATGGAGTGGAGAGGGGTGGAGAAAAATTGAGAGAAAGAGGGGAAGGAAGGGGAGAGGAAGGAGGGGAGAGGTGTTACGAGGTGGTAAATAACAAGGAATTAGAGAGAGAGAGAGAGAGAGAGAGAGAGAGAGAGAGAGAGAGAGAGACGTCAATTTACATCTGCATAAGATAACTACACTCATACAACCAACAATGCTAGGACGTGATGGAACAGGCTAAACCAACAGACCGTAGGGAAAGACATACACCATTATATCCTGCAGTGGACTTTTTTATGCTGCTGCTGCTGATGAATAATTTACCCCAGCTTTTAGCACTAAGAGGCTGTGTTTATTTACTGGGTCCTTATCTAAGACGCGGCCAGCTTTCTTAAGAGGGGGTCGCAAAACTTACAAGACGCTTATATAAAGGAAATTATTTTATCTGGACATTTACAAGGGAAGTTTCTGTTTGTGATCCTGGTTCTTTATTGAGAGAGAGAGAGAGAGAGAGAGACAGAGAGAGAGAGAGACAGAGAGAGAGAGAGAGAGAGAGAGAGAGAGAGAGAGAGAGAGAGAGAGAGAGAGAGAGAGAGAGAGAGAGAGAGGAAACAAGGAAAGATATGAGAAAAAGGGGAAAGGTAGGGGAAAGAGGGAGAGAGAGAGATGGAGGGGAGAGAGAAGGGGTAAGGAGGCGAGGGGACAGGGAGAGAGAGAGAGAGAGAGGAGAAACAAGGAAAGATATAGGAAAGAGGGGAAAGGAAGGGGGCAGAGGGGAAAAAAGATGAAGTAGAAAGCTCGAACGACGATATCGAAAAAGGAGAAAGAGGACGAGATGCGGAGAGAGAGAGAGAGAGAGAGAGAGAGAGATAGATAGATAGATAGAGAGAGAGAGAGAGAGAGAGAGAGAGAGAATATGAGAATAAGAAAATGAGAACACTACAATGAAAGCTAATTAGAGACAATGATGGAAGTGAGCAAGGAAAAAAGATCAATGATAATGAGAAAGAAATTAGGTAAGATAAGAGAAAAAGGGAGATCGAAAAAGTGAAAGATTGTGAAACACAAAAGGAAAGAAAGATAAGAGAAATTTAGAGAAAGTGAGGGAGAGAGAAAGTAGACGTGTGTGCAAGAGGAGTGCGTGAGTGAGTGAGAGCAATCCAAGGTAAGTGAGCGAGAGAGAGGGGAGTGCTTTGAGGTGAGAGAGGGAGAGGATGAGAGAGGGAGAGAGAGAGAGAGTGAAAGGGAGGTAGGAAAGGAAGAAGCGGTGTTTATACTACATAAGAGTGAGGGGAGAGAGAGAGAGAGAGAGAGAGAGAGAGAGAGAGAGGGTCTGAAAGGAAGTGAAGTGGGGAGCTATCAGAGGGGAGATAGGAGGAGGTTAGAGAGAGAGAGAGAGAGAGAGAGAGAGAGAGAGAGAGAGGTAAAGGAAGTGCGAGAGAGTGACTGACAGCAGAGAGAGAGAGAGAGAGAGAGAGAGAGAGAGAGAGAGGTAAAGGAAGTGCGAGAGAGTGACTGACAGAAGAGAGAGAGAGAGAGAGGGAGAGAGAGAGAGAGAGAGAGAGAGAGAGAGAGAGAGAGAGAGAGAGACAGACAGACAGACAGACAGACAAAGACAG